>NC_041749.1:31136005-31467672 GCF_004115215.2 Ornithorhynchus anatinus
CTCTTCAAAACTCTCCGATCTTGTCAGAGACCTGGGATGACTAAAGCTGGGTTTATAGCAAAATCTAGACTTTGGTCCTTCAGCTATAAACTCTCCACTGCATTTGCCTTTCCCTCCACGACGTTGGTCCTATGACCTAAAGTAATCGTTTGGTAGTCTTCCTGGTATTCAGTCCTGTGTTCTTTGTTTCCCCCTGAAAGCGGAATATATGTCGGAGGTATAATAATAATAACAACAACAATAATAATATTTAAGTGTTTCCTAGAAGAGCAGTGTGGCCAAGTGGATAAAGCATGAGCCTGGGAGTTAGAAGGACAAGGGTTCTAACCTTGGCTTCTCCACTTATCTGCTGTGTGAGCTTGGGTGATTCATTTAATTTCTCTTGGTCTAAGTTATCTCATCTGTAAAATGGGGGTTAAGACTGTGAACCCCATGTGCGACGTGGACAGTGTCTAACCTGATTAACTTGTATTTTGCCCCCGACTTAGTAAAATGACTGGTATATAGTAAGCACTTAACAAATACCACAAACAACAACATATATGCCAAGTATCATACTAAGAGCTGGGGCAGATACAAGATGATCAGGCCCTACCTAGGGCTCATAGTCTAACTAGGAGAGAGAGCAAGTATTGAATTCCCATTTTGCCGATGAGGAAACTGAGGTGCAGAGAAGTTAAATGACTTGTCCAAGGTCACACAGCAGGCACGTGGCAGAGTCAGGATTAGAACCCAGGTTCTCTGACTCCCAGGCCCAGGTTCTTTCCACTAGGCCACATTGCTTCAAGCTGTTACGGTTCATCAGTGAATTAGTCAAATCAATTAGTCCAGAACATTACGCTTAGAGAACTGTGAAGACATACTGACTTGTGACTTCAAAAACGATATACAAATTTCTCAGAGAGGAAAGACCGACGATAGAATATTTCCTCAGGTTTTAGATCATTTTTCTGTGTGCTGAAGCTTTCATTTACATATTTAACATGCAAGTTCTTTGGCTTCCATAAATAACTTGGTAAAGCAGATGTAGTTCATCATTTTGCCATCTCGCGATTTTATTAAGAAAATATCTGCACACCAGTTGAAACCTCAAAAGTTTGGTCTCTTACTTGTGGTGTTCCAGTGTGCACCTAAGGTTGGTTGGTTCAATAGAAAGGGCCTATTTTCAAAAACTCCGTGTCAGCTGGAGCCTGGGCTTGCAGTGTTGGGATCTTGCAAATGCTCGGGAGTGGAGTGAGCCTGGACCCCAGCTCATCCCACTGGTGTCGCTCCTGGAAACCACTTCAGCCTAAATCTGGATCCCCTTCTAGACTGTAAGCTCACTGTGGGCAGGGAACGTGACTACCAACTCTGTTATACTGTACTGTCTCAAGAGCCTAGTATAGTGCTCTGCACACAGTCGGTATTCAATAAATACCACTGATTTATTGTTTGGGATTTCCCTTCGATAAACAGCATTGTCCTGGGGTCAGGAGAGAAGCACTGAGAAACAGTGTGGTCTAGTGGATACAGTATGGGCCTGGATGTCAGAAGGATCTGAGTTCTAATCCCAGTTCCGCCACTTGTCTGCTGTGTGATCTTGGTTAAGTCACTTCACTTCTCTCTGCCTCAGTTACCTAATCCATAAAATGGGGATTAATACTATGAGCCCCAAGTGGGCCATGGACTGTGTCCAACCTGAGTAGCTTGTGATTACCTCAGAGCTTAATACTATGTGCCAAACAAAGTAAGCACTTAACAAATACCAAGACAAGAACAATGAAACACAAAGCAAAGGAGAGCCAAGCAGTTGAGTTGAAAAATCCGGGACAGGCTGAAACAGTCTGCAGGGTGTGGCGGGGGGCGGGTGTCCTGGCTCAGGTTTCTGCTTGTACTAGAAGAGCAGTAACCCTGGGCAGAAACCCCTGCCCAGCCTAGGGTGGTTACTGCATTACCAAATTGGCTTTAAAAAGATCCCATTGTGAGTGAATAATTAAAATTATTGCCTTTGCAGAGCAGGGCATTTGGTTTCTCTGTTTCTCTTTGCTTCCCTTTAGACTGTAAGCACCTTGTGGACATGGATCATGTATAACAGCTCTGTTGTAATGTACCCTCCCAAAATCTTAGTACAGTGCTCTTCATAGTAAGAATTTAGGAAATACCAGTGATTGATCCATTTATTCATGCATCAAACATTCCGCATATGGAAACTGTGATAGATTTTTTTTTTTTTAAGTGGCCAAACACTCTACTAAGTCCTGGGGTAGATACAAACTCATCAGGTTGGACACAGTCCATATCCCAGATAGGACACTCAGTCCTAATCCCCATTTTACAGATGAGTTAACTGAGTCACAGAGAAGTGTAGTGGCTTATTTAAGGTCACACAGCAGACAAGTGGTGGAGTTGGGATTAGAACCCCTGTCCTTCCTTTTGAATTCCTGGCCTGTGCTCTATTTACTACGTTGCTGCTTCTCCAACATGTCCAGCATCAAGTATTTTGGGGAGTGAGAAGAATTAATTAGCCTGTTCCATGTGATCTCTGGCTGCAAATCTGGAGAACTGAGCTTCTGCTCTTCCTGATTAGTTGGCTAAGGACAGGGGTAGAGCCTGGAAGAGATGAAACAGATGAGAGATTGCCCCACCCCACCCCCGCAGTTTCAGTACCATAGTCAACTTCCAGGTCTTTCCTGGGTCATCTGAATCAGTCAGTCATATTTGTTGAGAGCGTACTGAGTGCAGAACTCTGGACTAAGCACTGAATCTTGAAATTATTATCAGCCATGCCACATATTGCTATTTTTCCCAGATAGCTCCCTACCCTATAGTTTCAGCACCCGCCTTTCTAAGATCTTTGAAGCCACTAACTGAAAAAGACAAAAAGTGAGACAAAAGTGGCAGGAAATCTCCGTCGCCCTCAGCCCCTCTTCTGCTCCCGCCTAGACTCCCATCATCGACTCCGACAAAAGAGGATGCCGCTCCTTATCTCTGTTGAGTCATAAACAGATAAAAGGGCAGAGAAGGGAGGGCAGGCTAGAGGGCAAAGTAGACTCTAAACCAGGATCTGAGTCTAGAAATGGACAGATGTCACTGCAGAGAATAATCAAAAGCTTCCTATCGTTTTCCATATGCACTTCAAAGATCCAGCCAGATAAGCGAAGCCAGAGGAGGGGCATGCAGAAAAGAATGGAGGTGGAAAATAGATAGGCCCCTGGGATCGATCGAGCCTGTTGACCTTAGATTTTATCCCAGTAATGGGCACAGAACAAACATGACTGAGGGATATCCTACTGGTTTTCCAGCTTGGAATTCATCATTTAATATTTGCTTGCTGCTGAAAACACAAACATTCCTCCCTCAATACAAAGTTAAATTGTGCTCCACCCATGATATACAAATTTATGAGGACTTTTGTTTTTCATTATCCTACAGCGGTAACTAGCTGTTTTCTTTGTTTTTCATGGTCAAACAAGGGGAGATGGGGTTAGTGGCAACAGGACCCTTTAGACTGAACAAAATAATTTCCTCCCAATGTATGAGGAGTTGAGAATGGTGGAAGTACTTCTTTCTCTGGATGTTTTTATAAGTAAATTTCCAAGAACCGAGTACAGTGGTCTGAGCGCAGTAGGCATGACTTCTAAAGCCATTAAGTGCTTAATCAATACCTATGCTTACAACAAAGGACTAAATTCAGCAAGGATACAGAAACTATCAGAAAATTCAAGATGAATTCAAGAGGTGAGCCTTGAAGTGTTATCATGTAGAGTTCGGTTTGCAGGAATTTTCTTTAGTGAGAGCAAATATTGTATTTGCCATAAAGATACTCATCTTCTTTTGGAACAGAGTCAAGGGTGGGTGAAGTAAACCATGGAGGGACAGAGGAGTTGATGATTGATTGAGGGAAGGATAAGAAGAATAAATGGAATAAGAACACAGGGAAGTACCGAAGAAAAGGAGAGTTTTAATGTGGAGAATAGAAACAAAATATAATGCTAAAGCCACAGGATCTACATTTGGAAGATTCAGCTGAACCACAGCCCTCTCAGTACCAATTAAAACATTAATTGGTGTTTATAGCAGGAGGGAAAAGGAAGAAAATGTTCATTTTTCTCTCCCTCAAATTTGTGTCCGTGTCTGGTTTTCAGGCTTTCCCCCACCAGCATCAGCAATCAGAGAGAATGGAATTCACATCTGTGACACGATTAGAAAATCATTTCTTATGTAAGAGATATTCCCGGATTTCAATTTATGGTTTGAAATTGAGGATAAAGTTGTTTAATACTTAGCTGGAAATTGAAATGTGTGTTCATTCCAAAGGTAACTAGCAAATACATCAGTGTGGGAGGCTTTCAACTTCCGCACCTTGTCCCTGTGGCCTGGATTTTACTCTGAGACAGTGACGCTGAGAATAAGATCGGCAAAGGAAATCCACGAGCACAGATTCAGGCTCAAGATAGAAGGTCAAAAAGCATTAAAAAAAATGTGAAATGCAGCATCTGACACACATGCAGCAGAAATTCCCCAGGGAACAGCAAGATTGGGAAAGATTTATTTGCCCTTACCAGTCCTGAGCGCTCCCTGTGGCATGTTTTCAGGAATACCTAATGAAATACTGAACTGTTCAGCCTCAGTGGTTTCAGAAACATCGACTGCATAGCCATTCCCCAGTTTACATGTTTTAGAGATTTCTTTCTTTCCTTTTGCACCGATTTCACCGCCATGAGCCAATGAAACTTTTTAACCCTTAAGCTCCTTTGTGGTGAACTGGCAATTCAGGCAGGAATAATTGTGGTATTTGTTAAGCGCTTCTTATGTGCCAAACAATGTACTAAGCACCGGGGTAGATATGGCATAATCATGTCATATACAGTCCCTGTCCCACACAGGGCTTATAGTCAAAGTGGGAGGGAGAAGAGGTACTGAATGCCCATTTTACAGATGAGGGAAGTGAGGCACAGAGAAGTTAAATGACTTGTCCAAGTTCACATAGCAGGCAAGTGGAGAAGAGGGGATAAGAACCCAGGACCTCTTTCCACTAGGCCACACTGCTTGATTTGTCCCAAACGTCCCCTTCAAGTCCTACCTGGGCCCATATCTTTGTCATCAGTAGAAATGGGGAAGACCCAGATACTGTGGTCTTTGTTGTTCTGTTCAGGCCAGGCTGGGCAGGGCCTGGGGCTGGGCCTGGGGCAGACCAGGTTAGGGTGAGCTGACACAGGACTCTACCCTAAAAGCCCACAGTCAAGCTGAGTTTCATTTTCATTGTCCACCCTGTTCCCGTCAACATTCAGCTTGCATCTCAGGGAAAGGGACTGGATTCTCATCTTCTAGAGAGAAAAGCAGCTGGAGAAGCCAGGTATTGACCACTTGTTGCTGAGAGAGGAAACTGCTCCTGCTGACTTCAACCTCTCTAGTCTTTTCTGGCATCTGCTGCATTGTCACTCTAACCCGGGTCTCTGTAAGCTGAGGACTGATTATGATCGATGCTCACTGTGCTGTGAAATGCAAGAAGATAAATGGTCTTGGGGAGAGAACAGAATAAAAAATCACACTCCCTAAAATACATTGCTTCAGCCTCCTCTCGGGCATGCCCTCCAGAGACAAGCTGATAGATTTAGGGCTGGGTTGGGGAATGGGTTTTGTCTGGGAGGAATACTTGAGCTTGCCGCTGACAGAACTGCCCTTAACACCAGTCAGGATTAGGATAAGATTCTCTTCCCAATTCAACTGCCTTAATATGGTTGGTTGCCAAAAAATACATTTCCAAAATCAACACTGAAGATTTTCTAAGTTTATTTTGGAAACCTTAGGCATCAAACCAGGAATATTAATGGGGGGTGTCTGTGCTTAGGTCTCCCTGCTTGGGGAAGGTGGGGTTCTGTGTTCAGCTTTCCCCACCTGAGGAAGGCAGAGATCTGTGCTCTGAAGCCCAGGGCAGAAGCAGGGTTAGGGGCAGGGAAGGAGATCACTGTTTGGCTGCAGGGTGAAGCAGCGTGATTTGACTACATCACCTTATGATGTCACCATACTACATCCAGCATGCCTCATGGCGTGATACACCTTGTGTCACGTGAAGGGTGGCACTCAAGATGCACAACTCCCTATGGCTGACCCTTGGCCAGGGTCTCATTCAGCCTTGACCTCTGTAAATATATCGCTTTATAGGACACAGTAGGAGACTTGGTCTGCAGCGTCGAAACCAACCTACAGCTTTTCCCCATTTCCAAGCACTTTTTCCAACTGAAGATGAAAAGAGTGAAACTGAGGCAGGACCACTGTCTTTACCAAGATTGACCAACCAACCAGTTGGAAAGGAATCCCTAAGTGGCTTGGACCATGGTTCTGTCTGCCTAAGAGACATGCCTTTGTCTTGACATTCCAGCTCTTGGAGTGATGGTGGCCCCCATCCTGACTGTTCTTCTTTGCTGCTGCATAGAATAGTCTCAGCACAAGTCAGGGAAATGCTTCTTTAACTCCTTTCTGCATTATGGTTCAATTACTCTGGGTTATGGTCCAATTACTCTGGGTTGAGTCCTTTGGAAAGGCACCTTATCGGTTCCTCATTAGAATTAGTTACAAATCCAATCATTTCAGGAGCATTACCAAAGCCTTACAATACTTTTCAAACCTTTAAGCTATGAAAGCCAGATTTAGTCTGCCAAACTCTCTTTGGCCCCATCACCATTTCTCTTTTATCTCTCTGTGCTTCCCACTTTGACTCCGAGAATCAAAGATAGCCTCAACTGACTCCTGTCAATCAATTCATAGTATTTTGGGGGCAACTACTGAATTCAGGGCACTGTACTAAGTGCTTGGGAAAATACAACAGAGGTAAAAGACAATCTCTCTCCTCTAGGACCTGACAACCTATTGGAATAGACAGACTCAAATTTATTTTCAGATAGGAGGAAAAGAGGACAGAAAGCTGGAGAAGTGAATAAGCAGAACTTCAGGAGAACTTTGAAGATGGGGAGAACCGCCACCTAGCAATTTTGAAAGGGGAAGAGCGTTCAGGATGGGGGATGGGAAAGCAGGAGCAAAGGACTGGAGGCATGGTGAGGTAAGATGAGGGGCAGGGAGAATGTTTACTTTGGAAGAATGTAGACCGTGATCTAAGGAGTTGTGGGTGACGAGAATGGATAAAGCAAGAAGGAGTGAGCTGAGGAGCCCTTGAATCCAATGATCCAGAATGTGTGCTTGATGTAGAGGAAGTAGAAGCCATTTGAGGTTTTTGATAAGGAAAGGGATGTGAGCAGAGCAGTCCTTTAGGAAGATGATTTGGGCTGTGGAATGTAAAACAGGCAGCAGTGGGGAGAGTTTGGAGTCAGGAAGACCAGTGAAGAGGATGATTCAGCAATCTAATCAGGATATGACAAGAGCTTGATCCAGCGTGGTGGCCAGTTGAGTGTAAAGGAAGGGGTGAATCGGAGAAATATTGTGGAGAAAGAACGGGCAGGATGTAGCCTGTAACAAAGCAAATAAAAAAGGAGTGTCAGAAGACACTCAATTTCCCTTAGGTCCACTGCTTGATTTTAATCAAGCACGCTGTCGGGAGGTTTTGAGGCCCTGGGCATGTGGGTCAGTGGTTACTTTCACGACTTGGCTATTGTATAGTACTTCCTTCCTGTCAGTGTCAAGGGATGACAGAAACTTGCTGCTTTACTGACTCCATTTAAAGAACACTGAGTGTCAGAAGAAAATTCAGGGCTGTGTTTTAGCTGGGAGGCTTTTTTCCAACTTTGGCTAGGCAGGAAGACATATCACTAAGTGAGCAAGTTTTCTAGCTAGAGAGTACTTTGGCATTGGGGAAAGTGTCATTAGCCTTTTTATTTTTAATACCCTCACCCCCCCAGCACAGCCCTTAGAATCTGAGGAGGAAAATGGTCCCTTGAAATGCAATGTCTAGAGAGGGAGAGAGTCAATACAGAAGACTCTAAGAGCTCTGATAACTAGGAAAAGCTCCCTTTCAAGGAAATTTAAGTGAAGTGAATAAAATCTTAAATGATATAGATAATGCCATCCTGAGTTACAGGGATCAGCTCTATGTGAATAGGAGTACAAGGAGCTATAAAATGGAAATTGAGAGAATCAAATTCAGAACAGCTGTCAGGAAGCACTTCCCTCAGCGGAGAATCATAATGCAGGGAATGACCTCCCCAACAAGGTTGTTGCAGCAGAAGTTCCAGGGCCTTTGAAAGTCTTGTCAGGTGGAATCCAGGAGAGACTGGGTAAGGTTGGAAGCAGGTATGATGTCCCTAAAGCTCTGTCTCTACAAGTCTGTATGCATAGCCTCATTTGGGACTTCATTTTTGCTGGGATAAATTGGGGGAAGTGGTCTTCAGGCTGTTACCTCCAAAAACTGCGGCAGACACAGAAGATCCCTATTTATTAATCCCAGAAATGGGGGTCTAATGGTTTAGAGTTTCTCTTGGGTGAGCCAAATTGGGGGAAGGGTGTCTGTGGGGTTGCCATTCATCCGGTTTTATATCAGACAGTAAGCTCTTTGTGGGCAGGAAGCATACGTATCAACTCTGTTGTATAATAATAATAATAATGGTATTTGTTAAGAGCTTCCTATATGCTGAGCACTCTTGTAAGCACTGGGGTAGATACAAGGTATTCAGGTGGTCCCACACAGGGCTCATAGTCTTCATGCCTATTTTACAGATGATGATGGTATTTGTTAAGCACTTACTATGTACCAAGCACTGTTCTAAGCACTGGGGTAGATACTGATGACGTAACTGAGTCTCAGGGAAGTGAAATGATTTGCCCAAGGTCATGCAGTAGACAAGTAGAGGAGGCAGATTTAGAACCCACGACTTTCTGACTCCCCGGCCCGTGTCCTCTCCACTACACCATGCTGCTTCTCCAGCAAGAGTTTAGGACAGTGCTCTGCACACAGTAAGCACTCAATAAATATGATTGTTTGATAAGACCATCTGTTTTTCAGCTGGTCTGCCTCCTACCTGGTGTGGATAGGGCTTCGCACAGCGTGATGTCTGGCATTTTGATTTTCAGCCTGCAGACTCCTGTCACTTAGTTCCGTGGCTCAGAAGCAGCATGGGGGGGGTTTCAGAGAAATCTAGGAAGGGAAGACCATAACTCTGAAACAAGTATGGAGGTTAGTGGGCTTTGCTTTGTGCTTTGATAACTGTGGTATTTGTTGAAGTGTTTACTCTGTGCCAAGCACTCTACTAAGCATTGAGTAGACACAAGGTAATCAGGTCAGTCCCAATCTCAGTTCCACATAGGGGCTCACAATTTATGAGGGAGGTAGAACAGATATTTAATCCCCCATTTTAGAGATGAGGAAACTGAGGCACAGAAAAGTTACATGACTTGTCCAACATTACGAAACAGGCAAGTGGCAGAGGAGGATTAGAACCCAAGTCCTTTAAAGTCACTATCTCCTAATCTGGTAGTCATGAGGGCCAAAAGTAGGCATTCTACATGTCTGCAGGAATTACTGGTCATTTCCTGCCCTTGGTCCTACTCTGAGTCATCACATACACCACTCCCCCTGGTTCCTTCAGAAGACTGATCAAAGCATTTCCTCTATGATGATTTTCCAAACTAATCCCACCTGGCACCAGCATTTTTATTGTTACTGTTTTTGTTATATTATCATCATCATCATTGTATTTGTTAAGCACTTATTATGTGCCAAGCACTGTTCTAAGCACTGGGTTAGGTACTATTTAGTTTGGACACTATCCCTGCTCACAATCTAAGTAGAAGGGAGGCCAGATACTGAATCCCCACATGAGGAAACTGAAGTCCAGAGAAGTTAAATGACTTACGCAGGGACACAAGCAGTCAAGGCAGAACTGGGATTAGAACCCAGATTCTCTGACTCCCAGGCCTGGGGTCTTTCCACTAGGCTATGCTGCTATTTAATACTTTAAATATCTGTGAACAACTGTCTTGATTATATAATGTTAATACATTTGTGTTCTTTTTGTTTTTGTTTAATTCTATTCGTGTTTGATTTGTATCGTTCTTAAGGCTATAAGCTCCTTGAGAGCAGGAACTTTGACTTTTGTGTTTTTCTACAATGCCTAACATTTAGTACCCTATCATAACTATACTAGCTTCACTAGCTACGCTTTTCCATAACTTGTTTCTCAATGTAGAAATTTGGGTGACAGACCTGGTTTCCAAAAGGTAAATGAAATCCAGTTGCAGAAAAGAAAAAGGATACTTTTGCCTGTTCATAATAGACAAAAGTTCTTCCTTCCTTGTTGTGTGTCCTCCAGAGAATTATAACAAACTTTTCCCTCCTGTCTGGGGAAGATCTGGAAAGTTAACTTCAGCTGATATTCTCAATGAAATTAGAATTTTAGCTATTGGAGTTTTCATTTGAGGAGCCAAGAAACAACCTCAGCATCCTGGGGGAACAGATAGTGTGCTCCTTGGGAACTATAGAAAGCACTCACTCTGCCTGCCTCAAGGATTTTAAAACTATAAAAAATGCCTCTTCTTTGGGAGAAGTTTCCTCTGTCCAAAATGCCATAATCGAGAGATCACCACTCTCTCCATCTTCAGAGCCTTACTAAAATTATATCTTCTCCAAGAAGCCTTCCCTGACTAACTCCTTATTTCCCCAACACATACTTCCTCCCTTCTCCGTGACCTATGCACTTGGGTCTATACCACTGAAGCACTTTGATACTCACCCCACTCCCAGTCCCTACGTCATGCTCTGCCATTTCCCCTATGTCTCTCCCTGTAGATTTCAAGTTCCTTGTGGGCAGGGATCATGTCTATAAACTTTATTGTATTGTACTTTTTCAAGCCCTAGTATCAAGGAGCTTCATATTGAGCCATTTCCAAATCATCCTAGGGGAATGAGGGCTTTCCTATTTTTAGAGCCATTCAGAAAAGATTCCACAACCTACCTTGGTCACCTGTCCAGTTTTAACTGTTTTTGTCAGAAAATTATTCCTTGAATCCAACCTAAGCCTCTCATGATGCAGCCCCTTTGTTTTTGGTTCTGTCCTTTGTGGAGAAATACAGTTAGTATCTTGCTCTATAACATATACCTGAAGACTCTTCTCTTCCACCATTCTCTTATGCAATAAAATCTTGTTGCACTTTTCTTAGATTCTGGAGGCAGCAAACATCACCAGGCAGAGAGTTCAAGGTAATAGTTACTTGATCTCTGATCAATAATGAAGCATCATTGACATATGAGGGTAAGTTGCCTCTCCTGAGCACTCATACATTTAGCAGTAACATAAATGGTGCTTCAGAAAATGGGATGCTAAGTTAGGGAGATAATCATTACAATTTCAGGTAATAACTACTACACTTGGCAGCTAGGAGGAGACACTTTGAGGAGACTATCCTCGGGAAGTGTGGCTCCAGCTGTTCCCGAGACAATGTCTGCCGTTGATACCAGGTCATCACCTGGGTATTTTCTTTATTAAGTCTGCTGAGTTGCCAGTCAGAAAAGAGTAAATTGCTCACCTTGCACAAGAGGAAAGATTTCCTAAATGGCCCCCTAGAGCAAAAGCACTTTCTCTACATGAGCACTTCCATTCCCATTTGTTGTCCTGGTGGGATTGGAGCCGATAAACAACAAAAAGAGTAACATCAGCCAAGTTGAAGTGTTTCTCGTGTGTAGGCATGAAAACATCTCTCATGGGCAAATTGTTGGCCAGGGATATTTCCCATAGAGGAGGTCATAGGTAATCAATTAATAAATCAGTGGTATTTGTTGAGAGCTTACTGGGTGCAGAACAGAAGTGCTTGGGAGAGTTCAGAGTTGGTAGATGCATTCTCTGCCCACAAGGAACTTACAGTCTAGAGGGGAAGACAGACATTAATATAAGTAAATAATTTACAGATATGTACATGAGTGCTGTGGGGCTGAGGGTGGGGTGATTACCAAATAATAATAATAATGTTGGTATTTGTTAAGCGCTTACTATGTGCGGAGCACTGTTCTAAGCACTGGGGTAGATAAAGGGTAATCAGGTTGCCCCCCGCGAGGCTCACAGTTAATCCCCATTTTACGGATGAGGTATCTGAGGCACCGAGAAGTTAAGTGACTTGCCCACAGTCACACAGCTGACAAGTGGCAGAGCCGGGAGTCGAACCCATGACCCCTGACTCCGAAGCCCAGGCTCTTTCCACTGAGCCACGCTGCTTCCCAAATGCTACCAAATGCCCAAAGGGTATCAAGTCACGTACATCAGAGGCCAGCCAATAGAAAAGTTTGGTTCACCTAAGTCCCAACTGCTGCCAATTCCTTATTATATTCCAGCCCCCACAGAAACTAGATTATAAATACCTGGAGGGCAGGGACCCTATCTATTCTTTAACATGCTTCCTAGTGCAGGCCAAAGGGTTGTAGTGAAATTACATATCTAGAAACATTTCTTTACCAGGGAACTGAGAGATGATCTCTAAGAAAGTATAGGCTGGGAACTGAGACATGAACCCTAGGAAAATATTCCATCCATCCTTATAGTGGAGCACACACTGCATGAAGGTCTCTATATTACAGTTAGTCAAAATAGCAACTGAATCCTAAGTTCATTAGACGAGGTCCAGAGGTCCACAAGTTCTGGTATCAGCAACCCCCTGCCCTAATAGAAGTTAGATTTTCCCCATATGTTAATGGTCCACCAGGACAATGTCAGTATGATATTTAATGGGTTCAACAATAAAACACAGCAACAACAACAGCACAAAAACTGGATCTCTCTTGCTCTCTGATCAAAATTTGGTCCTTATTCCTCCTAAGTAGAAGGGGAAAGAGGGGAAGCATTGTGGCAAATGAAAGAGCATGGAACTAAGAGTCAGAAGACCTGGGTTGTAATCTCAGCTCTATCACTTGTCTGCTATGTGACCTTGGGCAAGTCATTTAACTCCCCTGGGCCTCAGTTACCTCATTTGTAAAATGGGGATTAAAAGCCCCATGTGGGGCATGGACTAGTTCCAACTTGTTTATCTTGTATTTACTCTGGCACTGTACTAAGTACACATAGTAAGTGCTTAGCAAATACTATTAAAAAGTAGAAACAGAATCTGAGATCCCATGCCACCTTGTTCAGTTTATACCTTGCTATTATGGCTCAATGAAGATGTGAGTGGCCCTTGGCAAATTGAATCAATCAATCAATGCTATTTTTTGAGTACTTACTCTGTCTGTAGCTCTGTACTTAGCGCTTGGGAGAGTACAATGCAATAGAGTTAGTAGACATGTTTTCTGCCCACAAAGTGCTTACAGCTTAGTGGAGGAGTTTACAGTATAGAAGAGATGCTTACAGCCTAGAGGAGGAGCTATCAGTTCAGAGGATGAATGGACTGTAAGCCCGTTGTAGGCAGGGATTGTCTCTGCCGAACTGTACTTTCCAAGCGCTTAGTGTAGTGGTCTCACACAGTAAGTGCACAATAAATACGATTGAATGAAAAATGAATGATGCTAAACATGATAAAGGTCTATTTATCATTGGCGCATTAGCATGTTCCTTCTTTCAGATAAGGATTGACCTCTGCTCCTGAGAAACTTAAATCCCCAGCATAAAGGCTTTAGAGTGGTGGGAGATGGGAGCCCAAGGACCAGGCTGCCATTTACATTGCTGCTCCTTTCCCTAATGGGCTTAGATGGGCACCAGCCCACAGTGATTTTCCTAGTATTCTCATAGGCCAATCTGGCCCTGCCCTCAGAGAGGATAAAATGTTTCTGTTCTTGGGAACAGAACTCTGAAGTGGGATTTCTAGTGGCCCTTGCCATGTTTACTCATGAATTTCCTATCACTGTATTCTCCAACTATGTTGGTCATTTCTGTGTAGGCTATCTGGGTTGATGACTCTGGATGGATGAGAAAGAACATAGAAAAGTCAAGGGAGTAATAACAGTGAAAATTGCAAAATGCCCCAAAATAGACTGAACAGTCTGTGTAGCTAAAACTATTTAAAAGCACCTTTAAACACAAAGACATTTGTGGCCCTTTTCACAATTTCATTACTGATTGTGATCTCTAGGAATATCCTAGGGGAGCCCACTTTTAAAGGCTGTTATGAAAGGACCCTTTCCCATTGGGAATATCGACTGATTCTTCTTCTGAAGATTAATTGTTTTTCAGAGACCAATTTCCTAAGATTAGATGAAATGAATCAGAGTTGGAATTTGTGAAATGAGCAAGTATGAGAAAAAGTGAGAGAACAGAGTAGGTGATAATTTGAGGATCTGATTGGATCTGTTCTTTAATGTGTTCCTTTCTTCCTTCCCTTCCTTCTCTCCACCCCCACCTTCCTTCACTCCCTCATTCTCTTGGTCTCTCCTGACTAACTCAAGTCTGCACCTCACCATTTGAGTGGTTCGTTTAACCCTTTGATCTGGGTTGAACACAGATCTTTTCTTCTCCTCAGTCTTCCCTGGGTTTTCTTTCATCTCTCTCTCCTGTTTCTGCTCTTCCTGCGACTTCCCAAACCATTGAAAAACTCTAGTCATACATAATGATAAGCTTTCAAAGTATAGCAGAAAAGTGCCCTTTTTTCTCAAAAATGATGAGGTAAAGAGGAACCTCAGTGGAGTCCTCAGAGTACATGCATTGCTCAAGTTCAATTTACAGATGTTATTTTAGAGCATAGTTAAGAAGAGAGGACAATGACCTTCATCCGCTGAATTCTAGAAAGTTGGTCTGCAAGGGACTTCTGAAGGTCATTTGATTCATCTGTTTGTTTCCAGTTAGGACTTTTTCTCATCCATCTCAGGTCCTACAAAGAATCCATGTTTGAAGGCTGTTCACTAGATATTATTGATATCGCTTCTCTCAGTTATTGCTTTATTTACTTATTTTTATTTACTCTCTCATTCAACTACTGTTTTGGTAATTTATGGAAGCAGCATCACCTAGCAGAGAGGGCATGGGCCTGGGAGTCAGAAGGTTCTGGATTCTAATCTCAGCTCCGCCACATGTCTGCTGGACAAGTCGCTTAACTGCTCTGTGATTCAGTTACCTCATCTGTAAAATGGGGGTTAAGATTGTGAGCTCCTAGTAGGACATGGACTGTGTCCAAACTGATTTGCTTCTACCTACTCCAACACATAGTATAGTGTTTGGCACACAGTAAGTGCTTAACAAATACCATTATAAACAAAACAAAGCCAAGAGCTTTATTCCCTACTAGATTGTAGCAGTGATCATATCTCAAGTGCCTAGTAAGCACATAGTAAATATTATTGATTCAATACCTGTTCTCCCTCTTACTTAAAATGTGAGCTCCATGTGGGACAGGGACTATGTCCGAGCTAATTAAAAATTGTATTTATTAAGCATTTACTATGTGTCAAATACTGTTCTAGACACTGGGATAGGTATAAGTTAATTAGGTTGGAAAGAGTCCCTGACCTGCATGGGGCTCTTAGTCTAAGTAGGAGGGAGAATAGGTATCCCCATTTTACAACTCAGGAAACTGAGGCACAGAGAAATTAAGTGACTTGCCAAAGGTCATGCAGCAAGCAATTGGAGGAGTCGTGATTAGAATACAGGTCATTTTGACTACGAGACCCATGCTCTCACTAGACTAAGTTGCTTATTTAGTATAATGCTTCACACATAGTAAACACTTAAATAGCACATTATTATTGTATTCATCAATCAACTGTATTTTTGAGCACTTTCTTTGGGCAAGCACTGTGCAAAGCATTTGGGAGAGTACAATACACAATAATGGTTCTGTTATTTACATGTGGATAATCCACTCTGAGGATTTGAAGGGGAAAATTCTTAGCTTTCACCAACTATTAGCTAAGCTGGCCTTATTTCTTATATTCCCTCTGGATGAGGAACCCACAGACTGCAACTGTCACTCTCTAGGACCACTGGTCATTCAGCATTATGAGCCACTGTTGGGTTCTGGTGGAGCCCAAGCCACCTCTTCCGGATCATCATACCCCTTTCCTTCTCCATCACCATGCATTTGATCATTGGTATTATTACTACTACTAATAATAGCCATATTTGTTAAGTGCTTACTCTGTGTCAAGCACAGTACTAAGTGATGGGGGTGGAACAAGGTAATCAGGTTAAACATAATTCCTGTCCCATATAGGTCACACAGTCTAAAATGTGAGGGAGAACAGGTATTTATTTCCCATTTCATGGATGAGGAAACTGAGACACAGAGGAGTTAAGTGACTTGTCCAGGGTCACACAGCAGGGAGGTGGTAGAGGTGGAATTAGAACCTAGATCCCCCGACTCTCTGGCTCATGTTGTTTAGTCCATTAGTCCACATGACTTCTCTAGTGTTGGGAAATTCAGTTTTCCTTGGTTGGGTGACTGTGTCTTGCTCATATCTTCCTTGAAGATCCCCTAGAGTTTTAGAAGGCTTGGCAGAAAGACATGCTAATGAGGCTATAAGGGATTTATGCTGCAGCACGTGAAGCCTTTGCACATTTTAGAAAGTTGGGAAGCTTTGACTGTCTGTGCCTGGACTCTGGATGACCTAGACAGTGCCCTGAGTCCCTAGACACCCCCCCCCCCCCCACTCCCCACCCACCACCAGACTTGTGAATTCTTAGATTTGTCTTTAATATTGGTTTTGCACTGATATCATTTCATCTTTCCTTTTGGGTATGTCACCAAAACCTCCCTGCCTTATTCTTAACTTGTGAGTCCCCGGAGGGCTAGTGATCCAGGGTTCTCACCTTTGTATGTTTTCCCAGTGCTTAGTTCAGTGCTCCACCCTCAGTAGGCGCTAATAAATTTTATTATGACTATCTGTGGTTAACCAGATCACCAAGTGCTGAACTTCCTAAAGGTAGCTCCTTCCCCTTCTTTGGAGCATGGATAAAGCTGCTGACCTTATTATATCCATTATGATACCCTTTCTCTCCTGAGAAAGGATGATATGACATAGGCAAATTTTCCAAAGACATAATTTCCACTCCACTTCCTCCCTTCTCCCTAAAAAGTCTGTTGAGAATCTAGGGAGTTGTTAAGCCTTCTCTCTCTCATCTCTTCTCGGATTAAGCCCTCTTTTCCCTGGCTCATTCTCTCTCCTACATCACCTATGCACTTCAATCCGTGACCTCCACGATTCCCAACACTACAGCCCTTATGTATATATCTATAAATTATATTTGTAAATTACTTATTTATTCATATTGAAGTCTGTCTCTCCCTTTAGATTGTAAGCTCATTATGGCCAAGAAATGTGTCTGCTAATTCTGTGTTGTATTGTATTCTCCCAAGTGCCTTAGTACAATGCTCTGAAAATAGTAAGTGCTCAATAAATACGATCGATTGATTGACTGATTGACTCTCTTTCCCTCTCAAGAGTTCACAGTGCCTCACTCTCTCTTTCTATCCCTCCCTCTTAAGACTCCACCATACCTCCCTGTCTGTCCTGAGTGAATTATCCAGTCGGCCAGACCCCAGAGTGAAGGGTCTGGAGCAAGGATGAACAGTAGTTCATTCCAGACCAAATCAAAGAGCGGGGATGGCCGGAGAGGTTGAAAGGGGAGAGCCGACCTCATAACCCACTGCGGGCAAATTCATTTTATTTTCCATTTGCTTCATTTGATTTTGCTGCCTTCTGTGCCCCTTGAAAATGCTCAGCATCAGGGCTGGAGAGCACAGGCTGCAAGAACCCGGCAACCCGAGCAGAATACAAACGAGTGCAGCTGGAGGAGGAGAGGGAGTGATGGCTGCTCCCCGGGCACCTGTATTTCTCTCCCCATTAATATGAGCTCCCAGTGCATGAGGTTTTTCAGAACATAGCACAAGCAGAGCCACCAGTGCTGGCAAAAGAGGGGACAGAAGAAGCGAGAAGGAACAGAAGTTGGCATCTTGCCTTTTTTTTCTTCCTCTTGTGGCCGATCTGGATCGGAAGCCACCAGCTGTGGATGAGGGATGTGAGGAGAAATCCAAAGTCAGAGAAGCCAGAATCTCCCCCTCCACCCTGGGAAAGTGATATTGCATGGTAATTGGGCCCATTACTTAGGCAATCCGTGGGCTGGGCCCTGAGGCAAACCCACTGCCTCTAGGCTGTGCTTCATGGTTAATTTATGTGTTTTTCAAAGGCAGTAAAAAGGTGTCAGACTGGCTGGCAGCCATTAGCTCACCTGTAGCTGCAGGACAACCTGTTAGAGGACTAGAGCCTTCCATGCACTTAGTCATGGAATGTTCTAAACTTACTGGGTGTCAAGCACCAAAGCCCTTTGGGGAGTTATAGGGGAGAGACAAGTCCAGACTACTTGCCTTGAAGGAACTGACAATCTAGTGGGGGAGAGATGGCAAGCACAATTCTTTGAAGGTGCAATAATATTCAACTGACAAATGAATAAAACCCCTTTAGATTATGAGCTTCCTGTGGGACAGGAACTGTATCCAAGCCGATTAACTAAATAATTATAATAATAATAATGATGTTGGTATTTGTTAAGCGCTTACTATGTGCAAAGCACTGTTCTAAGCGCTGGATTAGATACAGGGTAATCAGGTTGTCCCACGTGAGGCTCACAGTCTTAATCCCCATTTTACAGATGAGGTGACTGAGGCAAAGAGAAATTAAGTGACTTGCCCACAGTCAAGCAGCTGACAAGAGGCAGAGCTGGAATTCAAACCCACAACCTCTAACTCCTAAGCCAGTGCTCTTTCCACTGAGCCACACTGCTTCTCTCTATCCCAGCACTTACAACAGTGCTTAGAACATAGTAAATGTTTAACAAACAGTATTATAATAAAAGATATTCACAGAGCATAGATGTATTAATTAAATAATTTAAAGATTTACAAAGTGTCAAAGGGAAGGGAGTGATTGTAGTTCTCGGAGCTAGATGGAGTCAGCCAGGGAAGGAATCTGATATATAATGGGCTTTTGCTAAATTTTTAAGGAAGAAGAGATATTGTTTGGGACAGAAGAAGAGGAGGAAGGTTGGCACTCCAAGAAGGGGGAATGTTGGCTGAATCGCCACAGAGTTCATTATTATTTATCATGATGACATTCATTAAGCTCTTATGTATTTTACTAAGTCCTGGGGAAAGGTGATGGAGTCTCCCATTGGCAGGGATGGATGAACCTCAGCCCTCATACTTCAGAGGAATGATTTTAATCCTAATGGCTTATGCAGCATCACCTTCACATTCTCATTCCTTCCAATCACATTACCACTGAGCACAGAAAGCAATGATCAAATAAGAAGGCAGGGATGTACCACCCTTGGAAGATTATTTATGAAGGACCTATTTATGGCCAAAGTGACCTCAGCAGAGTGACAGTGCTGTACTTGAGTGCCAGAAACCTGCAGGTGGTGGTCTTATAGTAGCTGCTGTGCTCTTTGCCCATGTTAGCTAGTTATTTTTCAGGATTCCTGCTGGATCTGTCCTCTCCACAATCAGTCCTAATTGGTTCTTCAGTCAAAATCTTAATCCCAAAAGACAGAACCCAGGCCTCCCAAAATCAGAGGAATGCTACTGCCATTGGACGAACAACAACACTGTGGGCGGGTACAAGGCTTTTGACTCAGACGCAGTTCCAGGTTCACAGGGGGATCACAATCTAAAATGTTGAGGATGAAGGTTGGAGGTGGGGGTGGTATAGGGGATACAACTGGATAAATTCAACAAAAATAATAATAATAATGTTGGTATTTGTTAAGCGCTTACTATGTGCCAAGGACTGTTCTAAGCGCTGGGTGGAAACAAGGTCATTAGGTTGTCCCTCGTGGGGCTCACAGTCTTCACCCCCATTTTACTGATGGAATAACTGAGGCACGGAGAAGTTAAGTGACTTGCCCAAAGTCACACAGCTGGTAAGTGGCAGAGCCGGGATTAGAACCCACGATCTCTGACTCCCAAGCCCGAGCTCTTTCCATTGAGCCACACTGCTTCTCCAACAGAAACAAAAACAGGTTCAAAAGCAGCAGTTTATTACTGCTGGGAAGGAAGAATCCTCAGGCTTCTCCCTGCTTCAGGTGTAAGACCATCCTTGGTTTGAACCACCACTACCTTCCCAGGATGTTAAATGTTGAGTAACCAGGGGTTACAGCAGGGACAACCTGTCCCCAGTGATGGTGGGCAGAGAGGGAGGGGGTCATCCTGGCTCTGCATGGACTCTGAAGGCTTGTTGGTGGGTGGGAGGAAGAGGTGCTGGATGACGTAACTGCATTCAGCTAATCTCTTGTGCTCTGGAATCAATCCTATTTATTGAGCACTTACTATGTGCAAAGCACTGTACTAAGCGCTTGGGAGAGTATGATATAGCAGAGTTGGTAGACATGTTCCCCACCCACAATGGGCTTGCAGTCTAGAGGGAGATAGAGACATTAATATAAATTATGGATATGTAGGACTAAGGAAGGAATGAATAAAGGGTGCAAATCCGAGAGCAAGGGTGACACAGAAGGGAGTGGAGGAAAAGGAAATGAAGGCTTAGTTGGGGAAGGCCTCTTGAAGGAGATGTGTTTTTAATAAGGCTTTGAAGGTGGGGATAGTGATCATCTGTTGGATCTGAAGCCACTTTCGGAAGCCACCATTACTTTTGATTAAGAGCATACTGACTCTGGTTCTCAGCCTACTGGTCTCAGATTAACAACCCTGGGAACTCCCTCTAGGGGGTACCAAGATAACAATCTAAGAACCTGGATCCCAAGACCAATTCTATTCTATTCTATTCTGGAGACTCCTTAATAATAAAATAATAATGATGATAATAATAATAATATTTTTTAAAGACTTGCTATGTGCCAAGCATAGTACTAAACACTGGGGTTGATACGATGCAATCAGGTCAGACACAGTCCATGTTTCACAGTCCAAGGGAGAGGGAGAACAGGTATTTCATCTTCAATTTACAGAAGAGGAAACTGAGGCACAGAGAACTGAAGTGATTTGTCCATAGCCACACAGGAGAGTACAGTGATGAAAGCAGCATGGCCTAGAAGAAGAAGCACAAGACTGAGAGTCAGAGAACCTGGGTTCTAATCCCAGCTCTGTCACTTGTCCACTGTGTCACCTTGGCCAAATCACTTAACTTCTCTGTGCCTCAGTTACCCCATCTGCAAAATGGGGATTAAATCCTCCTTCTTCCGAATGAGACAGGGACTGTGTCCAATCTTAACATTTTGTATCTACCCCAGCGCTTAGTACAGTGCCTGGCCTATAGTAGGTGCTTAATAAGTTCCATTAAAAAAACTCTAAAAACCAGGATTAGAACCTGTGTTACCTGGCTTCTGGATGTGGGTACTTTCACCTATACCAGGATCATCCCATGCTGCTTCACTGTGCTAAGAAACTGGATTTGGTATTGCAACTGCAGAAGGAGGCTTAGCACTTTCACTTCAGAATTATTTGAGGCCGAGCAGGAAAATGAGGGTCTCCATCTGGCTCTTCTAGGGTCTTTTACTTCTCATTCCTTTTAAGAGGAAAGGATACGGAACCCATAGTGAACCATGGGGAAGTCTATTCCAAAACCTTAATCATTTGGAAATAAAAAAGCAAACAACATTAAAAATGGATTTTAACACAACAATCTCTGTACACAAAATAATTCTATGTCACTACAGCAGGCCATCAGAGAAAGCAGCTGTGCTCAGCATCAGTATGGTTACCACTGTGCATCTGGCTGAGATTGTTTAGACCAGCCCATAGAGCAGCCCTCCTGTAGTTGGCAAGTGCTTTCACAGGGTTGACAGGATTCAATGACTTGTGACTGGAGCAGAATGTGTTAGCAGTGAAATTTTCAATACTGTTGATTGGTAATACTTCTTGAGCAAGCTCTGACCTGGGTTTACCATGACAATAAATGACAGGAGGATGTGTTTAACTTACTTCCATCAGGTGTGTCATCTCATGATGAGTTAAATGTTTCCCCTGGAGGAGTGATTGACTCTTCCAATAGTCCTAAATGGCCTCCTTTTATCTGGAAGAGTTCAATTTATTACCTCATATCCTGGCAGAGTTCACTCCACTTTCATGGGTGTAGACGATGAAGGTAGAGGATTTTATTCCAGAGAACGTATTCTCCTTTCTTACTAGAGAATGAGGCATGAAGCTTCAATTCTTATCTTTAAGTCTTGTCCATCATTGTCATTTCTATGTCTGAGGAGCCCTCCCTCTGTACCCAGGGAGTGGGGAGATCCCAGCCCCACAGCACTTTAGTCCATATCTGTAATCTATTTATATTAATGTCTGTCTCCCACTCTAGACTATAAACTAACTGTGGGCAGGGAATGTGTCTATTACACTGTACTCTCCCAAGCACTTAGTACCGAGCTCTGCACACAATAAGTGCTCCGTAAATATGATTGACAGACTGACTGACAAATCTGGGCTAGTGGTGAGCCAGAGCATCCTGGTAATAAGAACTGCTCCAATTGTCCTGATAATTCAAAGTGAAATTGAGTATTGACTGAATAAGCTGTCAGCGGCACCTTTTCTATTTCACTTTGTTCTTTGGCATGAGGGTCATTCTACCCTAGGTAGGGTGACTGAGGCTGAGCAGGCAATCTTCTTTCATCATTAACTGTCTGGACTGATCTAGATAGGGAAGCATTTATGGTTGTCATAGATGGCAAGTGTAGGAAAATAGCCTTTGAACATTTCTGAAAACAATCCTGCCTCTGTCATTGACTTACTGTGAGATTTTAGGGATCTCAGGACCCTGATCTGAGGTTAAGGTTAAGGTGAGACCCATTCGGCAAGATGTGAAACTGAGGCATAGAGAGGTGAAATGATTTACCTAAGGGTTCACTGCCAGTCTAATCCTCCCTGGGATTATAACCCAGTTCAGAGATCTTTCTACTTTCCCTTTCTCCTTCCCAGCACATTTGGGCTGGAAAGTTAAGGATTCTCCCTGTCTCTTTTTCCCAGAGGAATCTAGCATTGGCTTTTGAGATCCATAAAGTTCAGTCAGAGTAAATGCTCTGGTTTCAAGTTATAGGTTGTAATCTTGGGCACTGAGAAATACATTTTTCAAGTAAAAAATCATCTGGGTAGAAGATTCCTAAAGAGGACCTGAAATCTGTTAAGGACACCAGTTTCAAAGATGCCTAATTCTAGTCCTCGAAAATTACACTATTATTTTAATAGTAATCACAATAATGGTATTTGTTAAGCACTTGCTAAGGAAAAACAACAGGCCAGAGATAGAGTTGGGTTTAGAACCCTGGTCCTCTCCAGGCCGTGTTCTTTGCACTAGGCCACACTTCTTCCCAAATCAATTAATCCACAAAAATATTACCTTTTGACTGGTTGGTTCCTGTCACTGCTAGAAAGCAGTTTGTGTAGCCAGTGCAAAATAAAAGGTGCATCAGATCATTTTACCAACTCCAAGAAAGCCCCATATAAGATATACGTATAAGCTCCATGTAGGATAGCTCCAGGATAAATTTTAGGAGGTCTGCCAGGACATTTTTGCCTGTGAGATATGGAATGAGAGATGCTTTCTCCTGGGAAACCTGCTCATAAATAGAATAAGCAGTTTGTTTTGTTTTGTTTTGTTTGTTTCCTGGCTGTGTCAGGCTGGAAGGAGGAAGCAATGAACTCACTGCCCTGATTAAGGGCTATTTCATCATTGCAGTGGGGCAGGGAGGGGAGTCCAAAAGTTTCCCATGTTCAGAGCTCAAAGCATTGAGAAATATTTGGCTGTATTCACCCACTTGCACCCAGGTTAAAGATGGAAAATATTGTTTTATAGAGCAAAAGCTATTCTAAAAGCTACTGAATTGTAGGGGGAGGCTGGAAGAAGCGGTGTAGACTAGTGGAATAAGCACTAGTATGGAGACCTGAGTTTTAATCCTGGCACTGCCACTAGCCTGGCTGTGTGATTGTGGTCAAATCAGTTCATTTCTTTGTTCCTCAGTTTCGTCATCCATAAAATAGGGATAAAATTCCTGTTTGCCTTCCCTCTTAGACTGTGAATCAGGAACTGTGTCTGACCAGATTATCTTGTATCTGCAAACTATATTGCTTGGCACACAGTAAATGCTTAAAAAAAGACAATTATTATCAGGGGCAGCAGTGGTAAGGATGTAGGAAGGGATGCCAGAGTGGTCAGGTGGTGGCTACCATACTGGAAGAGGCCCCCAAAGAGGACCAGCCCAGGGGATCTTGGAGGAGAGAGGCCAGATGGCCAATGAAAGCCTGGCCCTGTGGAGTCTTACTGAGCTGACCTCTCCCAAACCACTCTGCAAAGTTGGGGAGTTTCTGGTTCCCCAGGCCAGATCTCTCCCTAACCTTTATTCAACTCCCTGTGAGCAAAAAGTAGGCTCTAAGCCTCCTTCCCATCTCTGTCCTGCTCTTCCTCAGCTCCGCTACTTTTTCTTCCCCTTTCCCTTTACTCCTGCTGTTCCCAGGATAAGACATTTTTCAGCTTGATGCTGAGTAACTCTTTGGAAAAAGGAATGGTCAACATGGACAAAACTGTGAGCAATTCAATGATTCCCAGAAGCTCTCCTGGTAGAGAGAGCAAACAAACATGACCTAGGAAAAAGCAATTGATCAATTATGCACACCTCTTAGTTCCAATTAACCTTTAAGCAAAAGAGAGTTCACTGTTGACTTTTTCCTTTTAGAGTGTAAGCTCCTTATAGTCTATGAAGGTACTGTCTACACTTCCAGTGCCTTGTACTGTTCACCACAATGAATAAGTGCTCAATAAATGCTACTACTATTCAGAAAGTCTTGCTTTTCCCTTGCTGTATAGAAAGGAATTGTGAATGTTTGACTTCTTGGTTTCCCCTATAAGTTGTCAAGTGGCATCACTGTCACCTCTACAAGCCCACCCAAGACTAAATTGGCTTATTCTCCTGTCCTGCAAAAATATGCCTTAAGAGAACCTGAATGAATGAATGAGAGCTGAGGCTAAATGCTCACTTTGAAACTGTGTTCAAGAGGTGACTTGGAAAAACTGGGTATGGTAACTCTGTCTAACACCGCACATAATAACAGTAATGTGTCTCTGTCAGGAACTAGCGAACCCATCCAAGTAGCTGCTGAACACTCCTGCTCTCTGAGACCCGCAAGGCAAGAGGCAAATAATCAAATTAGGCCGATGATAAATCATTCCGTCACCTCACAGTCAAAACCAAGAATCAAACCTGCATGGCTGGGCTGTTTGCCCTGACAAAACTGGGAGCCCACTCACAAGTTTGAAAATGCTGGAAAGAGCAATTTTATTCATAAAAGTCTGGTTGAGATGCTCTTGTAGGTAAGCTTGCATACATAAAAGGTACTGTATCTACTTCTCTTTCCATTTATTCATGTGTTCTCAAAAAAGCAAACTGATCCTAGTAACTAGTGGGAAGAGGAAATTGACTGTGAAAGGGTGAATATGGGTAGATAAACCTACCACCAAGTAAGCCTGAAGGATACCAATATAGACCCAATCTTCAAAGAAATGTTATTGCTGAGTTGTATCAGTGGTTTACCCAGTCTGGTATTCTGTCTCTCCCAGAGGCACCAGTAGCCATATAGGGTGATTGTCTTCTATGAAATGCATTCCAGTGGTTATGAATAGACCACCTCCCTTATCCAACTTCCCTCTGCTGCCTTAACTTTCCCTCTAGTAGCTCATGAATCCATTCAAATTTCTCTTGTGGATATTTTTGGACCGCTCAATTTCCTACAGTAATAAATTCCATGCCCTTAACACCTGTTGCATGAAAAAAAGTTTCTTTTTATTTGTTTGGGACTCATCACCTCAAATTTCAGTGGGCGCCCTTTGATTCTAGTGGTGTGAGATTAACAAATGTCAGTATTATTATTATTATTGGTAGTAGTCGTATAGGATTTAATAAACAGCAATTTCATGTTTGCTCTGTCCACAAGATTTTGTAAACTTCATTCATGGTTCCCTTCCAACTACATCTTTCTGGACAAAAGAGGCTTAATCTTTTCAGTACAACCTCATAGGGAATCATCTCCATCTCTATGTTCATCTTAGTTGTCATTCCCGTACTTCTCTAGCTCTTTTATCATCATCATCAATGGCATCCATTCATTCATTTATTCAGAGATCTACCAAGTGTTCACTATGTGCAGAGCACTGTACTAAGGGCTTGGGAGAGTACAATACAACACAATTGGCAGACACGTTTCCCTGCCCACAAGGAGCTTTTATGCCTTTAAAAGTTCTAAATGAGGTTGGATTACCTGTATTTGGCAGACGAAGCCAATTTTAATTATGCCTAGCCTCTGGGCATTGGTGATGTCATTAGATGACATCATTAGGTTTGGGTTGGAGGTAGCTGGCCTTGCTGCAACTCACTGGGAAATGCCCAAATGACCTGTCAAGTGGTCTGACCCTGACTTCACATTTCCTCTTTTCCAATGCTGATGGCGCAGAATCCAAATGAGGGAACTAAGAGAAGTCAGAAGGTGCATTGTGAAGGGAAATTAATACACAATGAATAAGATTTGATTTAGAATCCTAGATGAACCGCCATTGATGTGATTAAGAAAGGGCAATTATGGAAGCAGAGACAGCAGAGCAGAGGGCTAGCAAAGAAACCCTTCCAGAAATGATTTTTGGCAATCTCATGAACTAGGCTTTTATGGTCCAATGAAGATGCAATTATAAGAAGATCCAGGATGGATTTTTTTTTCTTCTCATTACGATTCTTAAAGGGAAGAGAGATCAGAGATGATACATGCCAAATAAGGGGCACATACAGGATCTGGAAGGGGGAAGAAGTAGAAAGGAATATCCCTTGTAAACTAAAGGAGGGCCAAAACCAAGACTTACTTTGGAATATAAAAACAAGGGTGTCAACATACTTAGATGCATTAATTCAGGTTTTAATAAAGGTTAAATTTCAAAGCTGACACAGCCTCTGGCTAATGGCATTAAATCAACAGTGAGGCTTTTATTCATTCAAGAAAGTTCCTAAGGCTGACAGTCTCTAGACTTCTGCTGCTCATTTGAAAATGCTAGCGAATGCCCCTAATCACTCAAAAGAGCTAGGGATCCTACAGACATAGGGAATTAGAACACCGATCACTTATGGTCCATTAATTGTCCATAAGGTTCATGTCTCCTAGTCAGGCAGAAAATAGTGAATATAAAATATCACCATCATTATCAATACATTTGTTGACACCCACTGGGGTGTGTCCACACTGGAATTTTAAGTAGCAAATCTTTGGAGGATAATCTGACTATTGAAGCAGATTTTGGCAAGGCTGTTTAAAAATAATAATTTTGGTATTTGTTAAGCGCTTACTATGTACCGAGCACTGTTCTAAGCGCTGGGGTAGACATAGGGGAATCAGGTTGTCCCACGTGGGGCTCACAGTCTTAATCCCCATTTTACAGATGAGGGAACTGAGGCACAGAGAAGTTAAGTGACTTGCCCACAGTCACACAGCTGACAAGTGGCAGAGCTGGGATTCGAACTCATGAGCCCTGACTCCAAAGCCCATGCTCTTTCCACTGAGCCACGCTGCTTCCCCAAAAACATATGGATTCTGAAAGATGTTTTCATTCCAATGTTAAGTTTACTGTGAACAGGTTTGGCCACAGGAAGGCTGACCTCTGCATCAGTTTTAGCAAACCAGTGACACCAGGTCTCAGTGAGATTGCTTGGCTTTGCCTTCCTTCACCTCTCCCAGTATCCTTAGGTTAGGATTGGGGGGGTGCCAATGAAGCCCCAGACTCGTGTCTCCCCAACCCTGAACAAAATTTTTGCTAACTCAGAGTGGGCAAAGGAGTGGGGCAAAATAACAGGAAAGAGAAAAAAATAGAAAAAGAAAGAAAAACAGAGGCAGACAGAGAGAGGAAGAGTGGATGGGGAAGAGATAGAAAGGAAAAGAGTCAAAGGGAGAAAGGAAACAGACATGAGGGGGAGAAAACAGAATGAGAAGCAGTGTGGCCTAGTCAGTAGAACATGGGCCTGAGAGTGAGAAGGATCTAGGTTCTAATCCTAGCTCTGCCATTTGTCTATGTGACCTTGGGCAAGTCATTTCACTTCTCTGGGCTTGTTAGCTCATCAGTAAAATGGGAATTTAGACTGTGAGCCCCATGTGAGTTATGGACTGTGTCCAAAATGATTAGCTTGTATATACCCCAGTTCTTGGTACAGTGCCTGAAATTGTAAGTGCTTAACAAATACCATTAGAAAAAACAAAAACAGAAGAAGCAGCAGATGGGGGAAGAAAACCAGGCCAAATTCATTCAGATGTATACTAACATACCCAGGCACATAAGGAAAATGCACACACTGGAATATGCAGAAAAAATAGCCAGAAAGCCTACTCAGCTCCACTTCTATTGTAAGCTCCTTCACTAGACTGTAAGCTTCTTGAGGGCAGATACCATGTCTACCAACTCTGCTGTACTCTCCCAAGTGCTTGGAACAGTGGTCTGAATATGGCAATCGCTTAATAAATGTTATTGATTGACTGACTGCGTCTTTTGTTTCTGCCCCTCAGGCTCTGACAAGAGCTGGGTGACGGGGAGTAATAAAGGAGCTAGTAGTATGTATTGAGCACTTACTGCCCAACACTATACTAAACTCTGAGAGAGAATACATAGATGGGAATTAGATATAGTCCCTGTCCCTCAAGGGACTCACAACCTAAAATGGTGGTGGTGATGGTGGTTAAAAATGGGCAGCAGCCATAATCACCCAGGCACCCAATCAATGCAGCGTTTTTTCCCCTCATTAGATTGAAGGGCAGAGACTATGTCTTTCACCTTTTCATCTGGTCCCAAACACCAAATATAATAGGTCCTAGTACCTAGTTCAGAGCACATAGCTGGCTCTCAAAAATGATTGAATGAATAAAAGGAGATCTGGAACTTTGGTTCAGATATTCACTGAGTGTCTATTCCTTTTCACTGGTGCCAGCAATAGCCACTGTGTACTGCAGCTGCTTCTACCACCGCAGCTCAGGTTATCTCCCTAAATACCCAGTCAAAGGTGACTCTTACTGGGTCCTCTTTTTGCCTATTTTGTACTGGGACAAATCTCCTCAAAATGTGTTTACGCAAAATGGAAAGTCTGGTTTCCTTCTCCACTCCTCCTTGGCCCCTCCATTCATATCCTCCAGGACTTAGGAACCGCTTTCAGAAACAACGCTTACCATTTAACCACGATGAAAGGTCAAGAGTCTGCAGTGACACTGGATTCCAAGTCCTATTTTGGGCCACTGAATTGAGAAGAGTTTACTTCTTCCTTCCTCTGAAGGGCATTTGGGAGGTGTATCAGGAAGCTGCAGTAGAAACAACCAACAGCCAGTATCTGGTTAATCAAACTGGGACCTGTTACATTAAAGAGTTACAAATAAAACTGACCTTTCACTGATTCCCTTTCCCTTCCACTCAGGAACCATAGAGACGGAATCCTGAACAAGAGCCTGGGCTTGGGAGTCAGAGGTCATGAGTTCGAATCCCAGCTCTGCCACTTGTCAGCTGTGTGACTGTGGGCAAGTCACTTAACTTCTCTGGGCCTCAGTTACCTCATCTGTAAAATGGGGGTTAACTGTGAGCCTCACGTGGGACAACCTGATTACCCTGTATCTACCCCAGTGCTTAGAACAGTGCTCGGCACATAGTAAGCGCTTAACAAATACCAACATTATTATTATTAACAAGGGAATCCACCAGACACGTGCCAAGTGGGAAAGAGATGGATTCGTCCATCGAAGAAAAAATATCGGAGACACCGATCAGATACCAGGGTTTAAATTCACTTCAAGAACAATGCAATTGACCCAGTTTAACCCGGCACGATTCTATTGAAAGTGGCTGACATATAACACAACTCAGAGAAACTAAAGAGGCTTCGGAGAGGGAGATCTCCACATGGGATATTTTGCTGAAAATAACTTAAGAAGATGCCAGTCTTCTACATCAAACAGAACTCTTAATCTAATAGGTGAAAATTAGCAGAAGGAGCTTTCGGAAATCACGGGAGAATGCTTTGGATTAGAAGATTAGACACGGACTGCTGGCAAAATGTTTTCTGTAACTTACTGGGAAAATTTGTTTTAGATCCTAGAATCCTAGAGTCTAGTGGGAGTCTTGAGAGGTCATCTACTCTATCCTCCTGCCTCCATGCAAGATCACACCCAAACCAGCCTCAGCTGGTGATAATTGATCCAACTTTTGAAATCTCTAGAAAGGAACACTCCTCAGGTGGACTAAGATAGAAAATACATGCATGATCCGTATCTGAGTCTTCATTCCAGAACTTTACGTGGGTTGAAATTTCATGGTTAGACCTGGCCTGAGCACAGGCTGACAAATGTGACTCCTTTTTTGTCTCTGTTGGTTGAATCTGATTTGGCTTCAGGGAGGTGGAGAAGACTACTGAGGCTGAGAAGCAGTGTGGTCTACTGGAAAGAGCATGGGCCTGGGAGACAGAAGGACGTGGGTTCTAGTCCTGGCTCCACCACTTGCTTGTGGAGTGGGGAAACATAGACTGAATGGCTTTGAAGAAAAATGATCTGGGCAGCGGAGTGAAGTATATACTACAGTTGGGAAAGACAGAAGACAGGGAGGTCAGTGATGAGGTTGATGCAGTAATCAAAGTGGGGTAGGATAAGTGCTTTGATTAACATGGTAGCATTTTGGATGGAAAGGATAGGGCAGATTTTAGGAATGCTGTGAAGATTGAACTGACAGGATTTGGTAGCAGATTGAATGTGTAGGTGGAATGAGACAGATGAGTCAGGGATAATGCCAAGGTTACGGGTTTGTGAGACAGGGAGGATGGTGATGCTGTCTCCAGTGATGGGAAAGGCAGGGGGAGGAAATACAAATATTTCATGGACAAAGTGAGCAAGTGCAAAAGAGTCTGTCAAAGACACCCACTCTAGTATGCAGAATCACTGTCAGCAGCATTATCTTCAAGCCAAAGGACAAATCTACTGACCCATAATGCAAAGAGAAGAACGATTGACTCACTGTCTCTGGGAGAAGTGATAGGTTTAGAAACCAGGTGGTATTCTTACTCCTACACCTCTTAACCCTTTGGGGGCTTGGGGGACTAAGGGAACCCTCCTCCAGTGAGTGTAATCAGAGACTTTGATGAGCAGCAAAGCCTTAAAGAATGTTGCTGCTGGAGATTTTACAACCTGTCGAACAATCTGAGAGCCCAAAGGAGCCCTGAGGGAGAACCCCACTCCTGCCACCTAGCTCTCTCTGTTTTCCCAACTGAAATATTGATCAATCAATCAAATTTATTAGCACTTTTGGTGTGCAGATCACTGTATGGAACATTGGGGTGAATATAATATAACAGATTTGGTAGAGACACTCCCTGTCCACAAGGAGTCTACAATCTAGAGAGGAAGACAGACATCAAAATAAATTATCAATACATACCCAATTGGGCCTGATGGTGGCCTGAAGGCCCAAGGGGTGGGTAGAAGTGGTGGTGAATGGGTAATATGTAGGCTTAGTGCCGTCTGTCCTAAGCTGGGCAAGCAGGAGTGATGAGAAGATTGAGTAGATGGGAACAGGGGTGAGGCCGATAGGAAGATGATGTATTCTCCCATCAGAAACTGACAGATAAGCCTCAGCCAAGAGACTGAGGACTGAGAACCCGGTGCGCTTCCCACCGTCATCATCATCACTGGTACTTATTGAGTGCTTCTGTGTGCAGACCACTGTACTAAACACTTGAGAGAGTACAATACAACAGCATTGGTGGACATGTTCCCTGCCCGTAATGTGCTTACAGTCTAGAGGGGGAAAAGACAATAAGATAAATATATAAATAACATAATATATCATTTATAGACATTATAGAGTTATCTATTTATAGATCTCAGTACCTGCATTGTGCAGTGCTCCTCACATCTGGTCCCAAAGTCCACCCTCTCCAAATTTGAGAATGTTAGTCCCAATTCCAGGGCCAGTAGTGGCTAGAAATCCAATTTGCCATTAGAAACTGCAGGCTCCCACTTGTCAACCAGTGACATTGCTAGAAAGAGAGATTGCCCATCAACTACAGGACTAAGGACCCTGAGAAAGTGCCCAGATAATATTTATCCCCTTCACCAGAAGGAGAGGTTGCATGTAGAAAGTGAATCCTCATGACAGACTGAACTCTGCTTGATTGCAGGAATTAAAGACCCTTACACATTCCTACAGGAGGGCATGATGTGGGATTTTAGCCAGAGCAGATGGTCCAACAATCCTGAATTGGGTCGGTGGGTAAAAGGAGGAAGTTATGATCATTTCAGGGGAGAGTTTGGATGGGTAGGCTTAGCTAAGGGGTATTTAAGACATGAAAGGCAATGCCTGTGCTGTGATGATGTTTTGCCTCCTGGATTATGTCAGGTCAGTGAACTCAAGTGAGAGGGGCCAGATAGGTGCCTGTTGTGAACAGTGATCCTGCTGTGAAGTCTCTTGGCCTATTGCAGCCCTCCACCACAGGATGGGCTCAATAACCTCTAGTGGAAGGGAAGGAATGAATTGCTGTCCAAGTTCACAGACTTTAAGGATGCAAGACTGACCAACCTGAAATGCCAAAAGAATATTTTAATGGCATATTGGCTTCTATTATGCTTCCTCTTCTATTAAAGATTCCCCAAATCAATAAAAACACAAGTGCAAAAAGCAGAATATTGTGCAGCAAAGCAGAAAATGTCTCAGGAATAATCACTGACCCCATTCCCCCGCCCCCTGCACCCCAAGGTGATTTAATAATATGTTTTTTTAATTAAGCTTAAAAAGAGTCATCAAAATAATAAGCAGAGGGTGCACTTTGCACTTTCTTCCTAGGAGCTCAAGGTGGTTAACAATAGCTCTGTTAAATGGACAACTCTGAACCATTAACTTTTCACCCAGAAGAAGGAAAAATAAGAGGAAGTGGAATACTGTACTCTAAAACCTACCTACCTTGCAGAGAAGCAGCGTGGCTCAGTGGAAAGAGCATGGGCTTGGGAGTCAGAGGTCATGGTCTAATCCCAGCTCTGCCACTTGTCAGCTGTGTGACTTTGGGCAAGTCATTTAACTTCTCTGGGCCTTAGTTACCTCATCTGTAAAATGGGGATGAAGACTGTGAGCCCCATGAGAGACAATCTGATCACCTTGTATCTGCCCAGAGCTTAGAACAGTGCTTTGCACATAGTAAGTGCTTAACAATTACCAACATTATTATCTCCCTGACTGCAGCTGCCTGGGTGAAGTTGAATGTTCGGATTTAGGCAGTGAACTGGCTAATAAATAGAAAATAATGTTTATAGGACTATATTGACCTAATCTCGGCATCTGATACAGCAGAGACAAACGTTGACAAGTCCTAGTCTAATTTGGTGTGGAAATGTACTGGCTTGTATTTGTACCCACATCCATACAATACTTAACTGGCTGCTGTGTGGTGTTTGATTAAAAATTTAATTGGCTATCTGGGAGGGGAAATGCACCATTAGCTCTTGGGGAATTACACCTTTCGTTCCTCGTTTCCTCTTTAAAATAAAACGTGTAACTCAATGTCACTCAAACATAATGCGGCATGCCTATCAAAAGGGAGAGGTGATGGAGTAGGGAGAAATAAACAAACAGGTTAAAGGACATAATTTGGTCTCAAGAGGGAGCTAGAACAAGGAGGCTCCTTGAACTGAATTAATTCCTTCATTCCATAAGCCTCTAACTGCTGTGTGTAAAGCACTGTACTAAGCCCTCAGAAAAAAATCTACCAATAATAGACTTATTTCCTGGCCCCGGGAGACTAACGATCGATCTTCAAGGTGGGGATAGTTGGCAATGGATCCACAAGGAGGGATGAAACAGTAAAAACACACAAAAAGCATAAAAGGCAGATATGAGAAACACCAGGAGGGTGTCAGACCCCTGTGACTAGAGAAGCAAAGTCTCAGGTACTCCATAGCTCAAACAGGGCTGTTATCCGGCTCCCCAAATTGGAAAGTGCTCACACTGCCAGAATGTCCACTGGAGAAGAGGCTGGAGAGAGCCTGGATGGGGTGGGAGGATGGGGCTGGGTGGTCTTTCTCTCTCTCTCCCTCTCAGGGCTCCAATGTCCAACATCCTGCTTCCACTGTATCCTCCCTCTACCATGCTACTGAATCCAAGACCTGGAAGAGTTCTCAAGAGGTCATCTAATCCATTCCCCTGCTTCTAGGCTTAACCATCCGAACTACCCAAGCCAGGTAGACTCCTCTCCCATCTTTAAGAATCTCCAGGAAAGGAGCTTCCACACTCTCCTAAAGTGGCTCATGCTTGTGACTCTCGGCCTAATTCATCTTGGTCTTTGTCATGTCATTTCTTTGGCATTAAATGCAAACCTATGGAAAAAATATAGGTATGCATATGAATATGTGAATATAATTTAATTTATTTATTTATATTAATGTCTCTCCACCCCGCTAGACTGTAAGCTCGTTGTAGGCAGGGAATGTGTCTATTGTTGTATCACACTCTTCCAGGTGCTTAATACAGTGCTTTGCGCACAGTTATGGACAATAAATATGACTGAATGAATTATACTGAATGTGCATGTACATGTCAATAATTTTTGTTGGAGAGGAACTAGTTAGCATTAAAAATTGGTTACCAACAACTACTCTTTGGTTGATGAGCGGGCTCTTGGCTCATACTGACTTTAGATTGCCAGCCTGACATTTCTGGTCACCCCTGGAAACCTGACAGCTGGATGTTTTAATGTCTTCATACACATTCTGTGCTGGTGTACACACAGTTTAAAAATAGATATTGTTATAGGTGAAACAGTGATCTAAACAGGAACCTCTATTAATTTTAGATGTATTCAGTGGACAGTAGAGTTATCTGCCCTCTAAAATTAAACAATTTTACTGAAAAAAAATCATGTTCTAAGGGTTGGGGCAGTAGGAAGGATAGTTGGCTGTGTTTAAAGTAGGAGATGTTGATCAAGAGGAGGGTTTTAATTAAAACTGGCATTTGGAGACTGCCAGCTATTTATGAAAAGTTTCACTGCCACAGAGATGACCCTAGTAGTCAGAGGCAGGCAGGGTGGCAACCGTAGGAATATAATTTAGGAACCAATCTCTCATTTACTCTCATGCCAGAGCAGCATCAAAATAAGAACATGAATAATTTCTATATTTATTAACCTTGGCTTCCCTATGTCTCCCTCTTGGCGTCTTCATATTCCTGTTTGTCTTTTTGTCTCTCTCGTCATGTCTCCCTGCTTCTTTTGCCTCTGTCTTCGGTTGGGCTGCCAGAAGTTGACTTCATGTCATTTCAGAAGGGAAAGAACTGGCTTGAGTGAACTCTGATGATGGACTTGTAATTAGAGACTCCATTAGAAGAAAAGCTTTGCAAGGGCTGAAAAAGCCATGCCTACTCTTTAGCTCCCTTAGTTTTCTTAACGGCACCAGAAGTTCATGGCCAGTCAATGTTTGGTGGAAGGATGACCTTTGAGTAGACAAATCCTAGGTCCTGGTTTGATAAATCAATCAGTCAATCAAAGGTATTTATTGATCACATACTGTGTTACTGTACTAGTGCTTGGGAGAGTACAATATAAACAGAGCTGGTAGACATGTTCCTTGCCCACAAGAAGCTTACAGTCTAGAAGGGGAGACAGACATTAATATAAATAATTCAAAATATGTAATTTATAGATACATACATCAATGCTGCGGGGATGAGGGTGGGGCAAATACCAAATGCCCAAAGGTCAGAAATCCAAATGCCTAGACAAAGTTGACTGGGAAACACCTAGATTTCTATTCGAGGCAGCTACAAAAAAAATCCAAATGCCCTAGGAGTTGGTGTCCCAGCTGAAGTGGTGAAACTTCTTTACAGTCCCACAGCTGCTTTTGCCCATTTTACATGTTTAATCCACTACATTGTGAGTCCCTGGAGGACAGGGATTGTATCCAAAAACTCAGTTATACTGCACTCTCCCAAGCACTTAGTACAGAGCTCTGCACACAACAAGCAACCAATAAATACTGCTGATTGACTGATAGACTGCTACATCTGGGTTGAAATAGGCTTAAGATGTGCCTAACAGGCTGTGATATTTAATACTAAGATCCACGAATGCTGGAAGACTTTGCCCACTGTGTTCAAGGTTCTCTGAGGGAAGGAGAAGGTTCTTGCAGAGAAGCAGCGTGGCTCAGTGGAAAGAGCCCGGGCTTGGGAGTCAGAGTTCATGGGTTCGAATCCTGGCTCTGCCACTTGTCAGCTGTGTGACTGTGGGCAAGTCACTTCACTTCTCTGGGCCTCAGTTCCCTCATCTGTAAAATGGGGATCAACTGTGAGGCTCATGTGGGACAACCTGATGACCCTGTATCTACCCCAGCGCTTAGAACAGTGCTCTGCACTTAGTAAGCGCTTAACAAATACCAACATTATTATTGCCTGGACTGATGTTTCAATGCCCTGATTTTCAGGCTCAGTGCCCTCCTATGAGACATGCTTGCCCCTCCACTTTCCTCACAAGGAAGACCCATGAAGAAAGCTCACCTCCTCCAGGAGGCCTTCCCAGACTGAGCCCCACTTTTCCTTTGCTCCTCCTTCCCGCTCCATAGCCCCTACTCCCTCCCTCTGCTCTACCACCCACCCTGCCCCACAGCACTTATGTATATATGTACATATTTATTATTCTATTAATTTTATTAATGATACATGTATATCTATAATTATATTTATTTACACTGTTGTCATCGATGCCTGTCCACTTGCTTTGTTTTGTTTTGTTGTCTGTCTCCATCATACTAGGCTGTGAGCCAGTTGGGTAGGGATTGTCTCTATTCGTTGCCAAATTGTACTTTCCAAACACTTAGAACAGTGCTCTGCACACAGTAAGCACTCAATAAATACAATTGAATGAATAAATGAAAGTTCAGGGGCAAAGTGTTTCTCGTATCTCTTCCTTGAACCTCTCAATGCTCCCACATCCCTTTCTGCCCGTGTTGAACCTGCCAATATTTTGTGACTAAATTAAAACCATCAGGCATGAGCTCCCCCAAAGTCTCCTCACCTCTCCAAGTCCCAAGGAGTAGGAGTAATTTAGAGACATAAATTAAATACGATTGACCTCCACTGCACTTTCAGGAAATGCCAGACACCAGCCAAAATGAGAAAATCAAAAGAGGAAACTGCAGATAGGGATTCCCCTAATTCAAGTAGGTAAATGGCAGAAATGAAGAATCTTTTGTTGTCTGTGGTTTGGGATTTTCCCCTTCTGGTCCCTCAGCTGCTGGGTAGTTTATAAATATAAATGGAGGAGTGAAAGTGCGTAAACCCCAATTTTATCATTTCCCCATTATCTTCCAGAGGAATGCCTCAGAGGCACTGGAAATGCAGAGAAATAACAAGTGAGAAGCTCTGGCCCCCTAGATCACATTAGCAGGTTGTGCTGCTTGCAGAGGTGAGAAACCACAGAAGCTGCATTTTGATTTCTCTCCTGTTTTATAATTCAGTGGAAGCCTGAACCTTGTGAGAGAGACAGGGCCTGGAATCCCTTTTTGCTCTTGCTCAGATATGGTCAAGTGCCAAGCCTCCCTGACAGGTTTTCCAATCCCAGGACACCCTTCCACCATGTATGTATAGCTGTTATTTGTCTCCCAAAAGACTGAGTGGATCATCTTCTATCAGTCTACTGAACTTACTAAGCGCTTACTGTGTGATGAGCATTGTACTAAGCACTTGAGAGAGTACAATATAATAGAATTAATAGACACATGCTTACACTCTAGAAGGGGAGACAGATATTAATAAAAGTAAATATTGGATTTACTATTCATCATTATCAAAAGCACCCACTATAATAATTGTGATATTGTTTTATCAGTCCATGGTATTTACTGAACTCTTACTTTGTGCAGAGCACTGTACTAAGCTCTTGGGAGAGTACAGCACAACAGACATGTTCCCTAACCACAAGAAATTTATAGCCTAGAGAGGGAGAAAGACATTAAGATAAATAAGGCAAAAAATAAGTGATATGAGTAAGTGCTTACAATATGCCAAGCACTGTACCAAGCCCTGGCATAGATACAAGATAATTATGTCAGATAAAGCCTAAGAGAGAACGGGTACTTAAACCCCATTATTACAAATGAGGAACTTGGGGCACAGAGAAGTTAAGCGACTTACCCAAGGTCACACAGCAGACAAGCGGTAGAGCAAGGACTCCCACTGTATGCAGAGCACATTCCTAGGTGCTTGGGAACATACAAAAAAAGTAAAAGATGTGATTCTTCAAGGAGCTTACAGTGCTCATGAGGAGACACTAGACATAAGGTAAATATACAACAGTTAAAAGAGAAAAGACTTAAATAATGAACAAGTGAATAAATAAATCAGTAACAAATAAACAAATACATTCATGAGTGCTGCTGTGGCTGATAAGAGCCCTACTGGAGAGGTCTGGGAATTAATCATGGTAAATGGGGATGAGGGATGGGAACGGGTTTATTACAAGTGACATATTAAATGAAAAAGAGTATTGTAAACTATCCCAGATTGAGACTCAGTGGAAAGTGAGCACAGGCAAAGGGTTACAATACATTTTTCCATGCCCTCAATCCTAACGTTGTAAACCCCTAAAAGTGTTTCATTTTCATCAGTCCACAGTTGAATCAGACTGCTACTGCAGCAGCTGGAAAAACAGAAGCAACTCTTTCTGAAGTCTCGCTCCCCATCCTCTCTCTCACCTAGCCAGATGTCACTGTTTAAGTGAGATATTCCCATTTTAAGCAGTTTGACCTGCTGTTCCCACAATCTCAGAAATGTTTTGTGAGGACAATGTCTTATAGGATGGTGCTCCTTCAATCTGCCCCACTAGGTAATGCTACTAACACTGTATGCTTATTGCAACCAAATTAAGTGACCGGACATCCTGATTTAGAGCTGCCAGAGTTTCTTCCCCTGCCTCACCACACACATAATGTAGGTTCTTTAGGATACACCCATTTCCTGAATAAACCTGAAACATGCCTGCATCTCATTCAACCAATCCATCAACGAAATTTCTTGAGCGTTTACTGCATGCAGAGCACTGTACTAGGCACTTGGGAGAGTAGAATATAACAATATAACAGAGTTGGTAGACATGTTCCCTGCCCACAATGAGCTTAGAGTCTAGAGGATAAACTTACTGTCACTGGAAGGGGTCACGGAAGAAGGGAGACATCTCCTGGGCAGTTTCACCAGTGGGGTGTTGGGCAGAGGCAGGGGTGGAGGAAGTAGATGACCCATTGCTTAGTACAATACTGGGGCACATGTAAGCACATAATAAATACCATAATTATTATTATTATAAGGGGACTGACCAACTTGAGCAGCAATTGATAAGTCACTGGATGGCACAGGGTGGCAGAGAACCTGGAATCCTTGTTGCCACCCACAAGTTGGAATTATCAAATTCTTATTGTATTCATTTTTCCCTTGTGCTTGTAAGTATCGGGCTACGGACAATAAATTCTCAACGTTATTTCTCAGCAGGATGGTGGTTTAAAAAAGAATTGACTTGGAAATTTCTATAATTTACTAACACAAATATCATTTCTGGCACCGACCAAGGGTCCATCCAGCCCAAGATTCTGTGTCAGGTGCTAGAGGAACAGGACATTTAGAGTAACCAGGTGATGGCTGCCCTCCATGACACCCCTCCTAATGTTTAAAAATCAAAATTTTGGTCACAGGGTCACACAGCAGGCCTGTGGCAGAAGCGGGATTAGAACCCAAATCCTCTGACTCCCAGGCCCGTGCTATTTCCAGTTGGCCCTGCTATTTCTCATTTAGGAATATGCCATCTAATATACCTAGTTTTCCCTCTAGTAGGTTAATATTGACCTTCTGTCCATGAATTTATCTAGACTCCTCTTGAGTCCACTGATATTTTGGGACTGCCCAACTTTCTGTGGTAATGAGTTCCATAGCCTTATCACCCATGGTGTGTAGAAGAAATATACTAGTTCCCATCCAGCACACTTTTCTAGGAGTGTATGAATTTAACCCTAGGGCACTGGGGAGACAATCATTCAATTCATTCTGGAAATGGATGGAAATCTTCCCTGTGCTCTTGTTACTGGTTCCTGACATGGAAAGGGAAAGGTGACATGTCCCACTGTGCTCATAAAAGTTCAATTATCTGGACGGTTTGTGTTATTGTATTATCTAGGTTTTCTGGCTTTGAAAGGGATTACTTTCAAAGTAAATGGAGGAGGGCAAGTAGGTGAAGCCCAATTTGAGTTCAGTAATTTTTTTGGAAAAAACAGGCTGAGCAGAGACAGGAGCCACTGAATTCACATAGGAATTAGTCAGACATAGAACTAGTCCTGAGAAGATCCTGAAAGACATTTTCCTAGGCACGCCTTATGCACATATCTGCAATTTATTTTAAAGTCTGTCTCCCCTCTAGACTGTAAGCTCCTAGTGGGCAGGGGACACATCTTCCAATTGTGTTTCAGTGTACTCTGCCAAGTGCTTAATGCAGGGCTCTGCATACAGTAAGTGCTCAATAAATACCACTGATTGATTTTTTTATCGGTATTTGTCAACCACTTAATATGAGCCAGGCATTGTACTAAGCCTTGGGTTAGATACGAGCTAATCAGGTTGGACACAGTCCATGTCCCACATGTCCCAAGTATTAAACCCCATTTTACAGACGAGGTGACTGAGGCACAGAGAAGTTAATTAACTTGCCCAAGGTCACGCAGCAGACAAGGGATGGGGCGGGGATTACAACCCAGGTCCTTCTGACTCAAAGGCCTGTGCTCTATCCACTAAACCACGCTGCTTCTCAAGAATACTTGGGAAAATAGCAGTGCTGCAGCCATGAAGAGGTAAGATAAAGACAAACGTGAAGTCAAATCCTTTAGGGGCACTAGCAAAGGTAAAGGAAACACAATTCCTCTCTGGAAAAATATTCTTTCCATATTATGCTAGCACCTTTGGTGCCTTGTGCCCCACTATTAAGCCTTGTCAGAGTTGACTACTACATCCTTAGATGGCAGTTACAAGAGGCTAGGCTTTTCCCACAGGAAGTTCAGTACCCACAATTGAACAGACTAGTTCTATTCCATCCTCCTCTCCTGCTAACTGATGGATGCCAGTTATCAGCTGATATGCTGAATCATCTCAGTTGCCTAGAAACCTCCCAGCATATTGATATCTCTGGCCTGTCATCTGCTCATTGTTGTTCCCCTGGGGGGATCAAGGTGCCCGCAGAGATAAATGTCTCTGTAGGGTGCTCAAAATTCTTTCTTAGCAGTGATTGAAATGTGGTGTGTGTTTGTGTGTGAGTGTATATATGAGAGAGAGAGAGAGAGAAAGAGGAAGGGGAATCCAAAACCATTTGGTGTGAGCTCCCCAAAGTCTCCCCATGACTTCTCCAACTCCCTTCAACACCCACAGTTCTATTCCATCTTCCTGACCATCTTTCACCTCTTAAAAGTCCTTGCATCCACACCTCTTCCTTCCCTAAATGCCCTTCTCAACCCCTCACTCTCTGATGGCTCATTCTTCTCTACCTTAAAATCCTCCCACATTTCTCCCCTATCCTCAAAAAGCCACCTCTGGATCTGACTGCACCACTCAGTAATTGTCCTTTCTCCCTCCTACCATTCTTATCCAAACTCCTCAAATCCCTAATCGACCTTCTGGAAATGAGTTTCAGCCCTCTTTCCTCCTTGACATGACTCTGACATCCAATCTAACAGATTCTATCTTAATCCCCCTCCACCTCTCTAGCTGCCCCTGATACTTTGGACCATCCTTTCTTCTGGAAATACCAACCTAGGTTTTTCTGACAGAGTTCTATCCTGGTTTTCCTCTTTACTCATTCTTCCTCACCTACTCTTCCTCTGCTTCCCATCCCCTATATGTGGATGTTCCTCAAGACTCTGTTTCAGATCATCTAACTTTACATTCACTCCCTTGGGGAGCTCATCACTCTCATGGCTATAACTACCATCTCTATGTAGATGCCTCCCGAATCAGTGTCACTACTCCTGACTGCTTCTCCTTCCTTGAGGTCTCTCATTTCCTCCTGCCTCCTGGTCATCTCTATATGGATATCCCACTGGCATTTCACATTTCACAAGTCCCAAACTGAACTCATCTTCTCCTACAAATCCTCTCTTTCACCTAACTTTCCCATTACAGTTGACTACACCACTATCTTCCCCACCTCTGGAGCTGGCAACCTTAGTGATACTCCTACTCTTCAAAACCTCCAATGGCTACTATTTATCTCCACATCAATCAAAAACTCTTGATTTTTGGCTTTCATTCAATCATATTTATTGAGCGCTTACTGTGTGCGGAGCATTGTACTAAGGCTTTTAGGCACTCCATCGGTTCCTTTCCCCCTAGTTATCTACTCTTCTCCCACTGCACCCCAGCTCACACTCTTCATTTCTGTCATCTAACTACTTGTTCTTGTGTCTTGTTCTCATCTCCTCTGTTGCTGAACTCTTGTTCACATACTTCCTCTTGCCTGCAACTTCTTCCACCCTCTACTTCGACAGATCTCAGCTTCCTCCATTTTCAAAGCCTTTCTGAAGTCACATCTCCTCCATAAGGCCTTCCTGAATGATTTCTGAAACCCTCTTATATTCAACCTAGAGCCTTTCAGAACGTCTGTGCCTCTTGGGTGCACTTAAGTACTCACACTCTCCATTACACTTTTGTCCATATCTTACATCCTCTGTGTCATAAACAAGCACTTAATACAGTGCCTTGCACACAGTAAGCACTTAATACGTTGCCCTGCACACAGTAAGCACTCAATAAGTAGGATTGAGTGATTGAAAAGCAACCGAGTCATGTGCATCACTCCTTTCCCTTCACCTTTCTAATTAATTTTAGTTTCTGTCCCCCTCACCCCTGCTAACTGTTGGAAATCCCTTCTTTGGTAGACCCTGTTTGCTCTCCCTATCTTCAAAGTCCTTCTAAAATCACATCTCCTCCAGGTAGACTTTGCTAACTATTGCCTCTTCTACCCCCTCTACTTTCTCTCCCTACTGCGTCACCTATGCATTCTCCATTGCCTTTCCTCTCTGTAATTTATATTAGTGTTTGCCTCCCTCATTAGCTTACAAGCTCCTTGAGGCCAGGAATCTTTTCTATTTAATCTGGTGTATTTTACTGGCTTCCTGGAGACTGGCACTCCAAGTAGCCAAGGGGAAAGTGCCTGCCAGGAGTTTTACTAGGGATATGCACCAGTATAATTTATCCATGTAATTACAGAGATTACAGGCTTGCTCCTGTTCTCTGAGATTACATTATTACAGGCTTGCTCCTGTTCTCCTGTTCTCCTCTTCTCTTGCTGTACCTTTCCCAGATCCTTTCTCCCAGGAAGAACTTCTAGTTTCCTTCAGCATTCCACTGAGCTCTCATGGCTGGCTGACAGTCTTAGGTGTCCATTCATGGGTGGAAAAACAAAAAGCAGGAATACCATCATATCATTGTTCCTAGACTGCGATTCAGGCCATCACAGTGCCATATTGAGTATCTCGGGAGTTTTCAAAGAGTTTCTTTCCTTTTTTGTCTTGATTGGTCTGAATTTCAGGGTGCAGGCATTGGGCTCAAGGATATGACTCCATTCCACACTTTTTGGCTTTGCTGCTCTCATTGGCTCTCTCTGTTTAGATGTTGGATGCCTCTAACCCCCTTGGCCCAAAGTCCTACCCAGCCATAACTGTGGTTCAGAGAACTTCTGGGAAATGAAGCCCATTGCAAATGCCAGCCAAATCTCAATGAGCTGGTGGGGTAAGGACATCTGTTCCATTAGAGCACAGGCTTGAGATAATATATTCTGATGTCTGCCAGAGCTTACTTCTCTCCACAGGTGACTTTACAGAGAAGGGAAATTTGCATTCTGCTTACATCCATGTCCCCTGTTTCTCTAATTGAAAAAAAATTAATCGTTGTCCAGGAAATAGAGTGGTGAATAGAATCGACTAGAGTAGAAACTAGAAACATCACATCCCGTAGTATTAATAGTGCTGTTCCAGAAAGCCCCAGAAACATCTCCCAGGGCACACCTTATGACTTCAACCTGCTTCTATGCTGTGTTCACCACTATCCTGCTTTTAGGGAATATACTATCACTTAATCAGTGGTCTTTTTTGAATGCTTACTTTGTGCAGAGCCCAGTACTAAGCACTCAGAAGATGGCAGGCAAGATCCTTGACCTCAAAAACTTTACAGTCTAATCCCACAAATCACTATTAACCTGAGCGCCCTCCTCCTCTGCCAGCTCACCCAATCCCCTCCTCCCACCTGCTCTACCCATGAAGCTGCTTTGGACCATTAACCTCTTTGCCTCTCTACAAGTGAATCAATCAACATTATTTATTGAGCACTTATTTTGTGTAGATCATACTAAGTGGTCAAGTACACTAAAGTTCATGCAATCCCTGCCCACAAGGAGCTTACAGTCTAGTGGGGAAGAAGAGTCATTAAAATATATTACAGGTAGGGGGGTACAACAGAGTCTAAGGAGATGTATATAAGTGCTATAAATGTTGGGCTCTCTGATTCTTGCTTCATAAATGACTCAGTCCAGAGCAGCGACTAGTCAGAAACTTCATCTGACAGTATGAAAGCAGCCAAAAGGCCAGGTTTAGGAGGAATTGGAAATGAATTGACATATTTAAGGAGCAAACCATTCAAAAGAAGATGAAGAAAGAAAGATAAATGATCTAAATAGGAAGACTAACAAAGGTTACAAAAACTCACAATGCTCTCTACCTGGCATTAATGAGAAACTCTTTTTCCCCCCAATCATTTAGGAAAGAGCGAAAACAGTCATGAAAAAAATGTAATTTACAGCTCTTCGATCTTATACTTTAAGAATTGGGATGAGGGGATTTCTATCAGCATGCAGTTCAGTGATAATGGAGGTCTCATACCATAGCAGAGTATGAATGGCTGACGTGTTCCTGGAGACTGCACTTTGAGTGAGCCAGAGAGCAGAATACAGCCAGTCTGGTGTGGGCTCACTCTACTATAGGTACTACTCCAGTGGGTTCCAGCCAAACCCTAGGCATTTGGGCCCAAACCAGAGGGGATTCCAGGGATCCACTCCTGCCAGAGGTGGCCTTGAGGGTTTGATATTGTCCTCGGTCCTCTCTAGTCCTGAAGGGGAGGTAGGAATGATGCTGAGAGGGTCCAAACCAAACAGTTCCCGTAGGACCACCCTCCGGGAGACTGGGAACTGAACCCATCTCCTCAAGTCTGGGGATAAAAATAATAATAATAATAATAATAGTAATAATAATGGTATTATTATTAACAACAATAGTGACACTTAAGCGCTTTCTATGAGCCAAGCACTCTACTAAGATCTGGGGATAGGTACATATAATCAAATCATATAGAGTCCTTGTCTTTCACTGGGTACACAGGCTAAATAGGGAGAAAAGGTATTGAATCCCCTCTTTACAGGTGAGGAAACTGAGGCACAGGGAAGCAAAGCACTCAGGGTCATACAGCAAGCAAATGGCAGGTCTGAGATTAATACCCAGGTCCTCAGTAAATTATCTCAGTGTCAGGGATCCTTTAGCTACACATCTATGGAGTAAAGCAATGTCCTGAGGCCCTCAGAGAAGAAACAGCACCCACATTCATATTTAGCTGTCTCACACTTTTTCTTTAGAAAATTAATCACAGTTTAATTATAGTGAAACCTGGAGACAGAATGGAGGATTAAATGGATTATCTACAAAGTCACTTGTTATCAAATATTTATTCACTGGGCATGGAGATAGCGTGCATGGGGTACAAATTATTCAGTGGCAGAGACCAAAGACTGGCTTTGGCCATGTTCCACAGTGAAAGGGGATTACAGTGCTGTCTCTCAAATGTGCCTCAGACCCTTCACAACCTACCTACATTTCTTCTTTCCTTTCTTCCCCCTTGTCCTTCCTGCCCTCTTTACTTTCCTCTTACTCTTTTCCCTCCTCTTTGATCTCAATCTGTCTCTGATGCATTTTTATTCATTGACTCTCTGCATCCATTTGTCAAATGAGACCACTTCCTCCTTCTCCCGGCAACCGGCCTCTTTGGTTAAGAAGCATATCCCACGTGGACATGCAGGAGGCCAAAGATGGAGATGGCAAATCGATATGGATGCTTCAGGAGGGCGTCAGGTCCATCTGATAAGCCACTGGACCTACAGCTCAGGTCCTTTCTGTTGGGATGGCATCCCCTATTAATATCTCACTGGCACTGCGAGGCAACCATAACAAACACAATGCAGGCTCCGTGGGTGGCAGAGAGGAAGGATGGGTGGCAGAGTTGACAGGAGCAGCCTTCACTTGATCCTGTCATTGGGCATAAAGGTTTCACTTGCCACTCAGGTAAAGTCCTGAGTTTTCAGAGAGCCTGTCCTTGATGGCTCCCTCTCCAGAATATTAACGGATGGGAGAGAATTTCGGACACTTGCAGTCTTTGCCCCGGGCAGAGAGTTTAGCCCAGAAAGGAAGTTGTTTTTAACAAATGACTGTATGTGTTAATTGCTAATTAAGTGTCAAACACCGGGGTAGAAAAAGATAAAAGCAGAACTCGGGTCACATTACCCAAAAAGCACTGTGGCCTAGTGGAGAGAGCACAGGTCTGGGAGTCGAGTTCTAATCCTGGATCTGTCAAGTGCCAGCTGTATGACTTCAGGCAAAGTAATTTAACTTTCTATACTTCAGTCTCTGATCTGTAAAATGGGTATTGCATATCTGTTCTCTCTCCCTATTATACAGTGGGCCCCTTGTGGAACAGGGACTGTGTCGGAATATTTTGGATTTCCCCAGTGCTCACTACAGTGCCTGGCACATAGTAAGCACTTAATAAATACCCCAGCTATTAAACTCTCTCCTTCTTTCCTCTATTTCCCTATCTTCTTCCATGATTGCTACCTCCTTTTCTCTTCTCTGACCAGTGGCAGGGTTAAGCAAGCTGAAGTCACTTTAGTTATTCACAAGGCACATTAGATACTAGCAGAGAAAGGGCATGTGTCACGTTTTCCTCCATCATGCCAGCTTCTCCCCCTATTTCCCCCATTTGTCTGTTTCAAATCCCACTTTGTGTCTTTGATTCTGGCCCGTGTATTGCTGTCCACATGAGATTTGTCCTGGTTTGTCCAACTGGGGAGAATCCCAAAGCTTAAGAGGAGGAGGACAAATAAATGCCTCTGGCCCCACTGGCTGCCATTGAGAGCAACTGATCCTCACTAAATCCAGTTCAGTCTGTGCTCTCTACCCAGACGACAGACTATGGGTTTAGTGCTTGGATGCTTCATTAACTAATAATAATGAGTCGCTGCACTTCCCTCATGGGTATTGTAAATGATACAGTGTCAGGAGACACCACTAGAACATGGAATTTCAATGAGGCTGGAATGGGTTGATACTCAAAACATAGATAAAATGCCACAGGTAATCCTTCTCCTGATCTAGTAGGGATGCATCCAGCCAGCAAAATGCCTCACACCAAAGGAAAACATGCTGGTAAAACAGTCTCAGAATTAACAATTTACCTCCTTGCACCAGGGCATCAGAATTGAAGCTGGGGATGTCGAAATGAGTGCTGGCTTCATTCATTTTACTGTCAGTATAACTTCCGTAGGAAAACAGCTGGCTGGTTTAAAAAATAAAAAATTGTGGTTGATAAATGTGTATAGTTAAGAAATTGGATGAAATCTTATAATAATAATAATGTTGGTATTAAAGTGCTTACTATGTACAGAGCACTGTTCTAAGTGCTGGGGTAGATACAGGGTTGTCCCACGTGAGGCTCACAGTTAATCCCCATTTTACAGACGAGGTAACTGAGGCACAGAGAAGTTAAGTGACTTGCCCACAGTCACACAGCTGACAAGTGGCAGAGCTGGGATTCAAACCCATGACCTCTGACTCGCAAGCCCAGGCTCTTTCCACTAAGCCATGCTGCTTCTCTAATGAAGAAAGGCAGCTCCTGGTTCTTCTGAGGTTATCTGCTTTTGCCTTCTGGTTCTGTTCCTCTTCCATAATTGTGCAATGTTAATACTATAGTGCCTTAATTGTTCCCTGCTAGAGGCTTAAAAAGAGTCAAGATTTTTCCTTTCTAGTGATGGACATACACACTCATGCCCCAGTGTCTTCCTGAAATCATACTTCCCCAATTAATCTCTAATCTCATCCCTCTAGACTTTAAACTCTTTGAGGGAAGAGATTGTGTCTACCAAGTCTGTTTATTGTACTCTCCCAAGCACTCAGTACAGTGATTTGCACATGGTAAGTGCTCAATAAATATGACTGATTGAACTCCCCACCATATAGCCTTCAACTATTATTCAGCCCTTCTAGGATTGACCCTGCCTGTTGATTATCTGCTGGGAGTTAGAAAACCTGAGTTGTAATCTCTACTCTGTCATTTGCCTGCTGAATGACCATGGGCAAGTCACTTAACTTCTCTGGGTCTCAGTTACTTCATCTGTAAAATGGGGATTAAGAGCGTGAACCCCATGTGGGACAGGGACTGTGTCCAACCTGATTAACTTTTATCTTACCTCAGTGCTTAGAACAGAGCTTGGCACATAGTAAATACTTAACAAGTACCATAATTATAATGTACCTGCTGGGACTTTGGGCATGTCACATCTTCTCTGTGCTCAGTTTCTTCTTTTACAAGATGGGGATTCAATACCTGTTTTCCCTCTCCCTTAGATTGTGAGCCTCATGTAAGAGAGACTATGTCTGATCTGATTGTCTTGAATCTACACTAATGCTCAGCACATAGTAAGCACTTCAGTATAGCAATTATTATTAGTAAACAAACTCATCAACATACCCAGCTGGAGACAGAGCTACTCATGACTAGTCCTGCAGTGCAGGAACCCTTCCTGATGGTGGGAGAGCAGGACCTGGGAGAGCAGGACCTTGGTAGCTCAGTTTGAGTAGATTCTGGCCTAAAACAGAAGGTGATATTCCAGGCTGGGAATGCTCAGTGGCTCTTTGCCCATTTTAACCAGAATTTAGACACCTAAGGCAGAGAAAATAGTTTTGTCTCTGGGACCAGTTCTTTAGGGAAAGGAATGGCCTCAAAGAAACTCTTGTTGCTACAAAAAAGAAGCCTCAGTCTCCAGTTGGAACGGTAATAATAATTGTGACATTTGTTAAGCACTTACTATTTTTCAGGCACTATATTGAACACTGCAGTGAATACAAGCAAGTCAGTTTGGACACGGTCCCTCTCCCACATGGGAGGGGGGTCCCAATCTTAATCCCCATTTTACAGATGAGGTAACTGAGGAACAGAGAAGTAAAAGTGACTTTCCCAAGGCCACAGAGCAGACAAATGGCAGAGTGGGATTAGAAGCCATGACCTTCCAACTCCCAGGCCCATGTTCTATTATGCCATGTTGCTTCTCAGTGGTACCAAGAATGGTATCAAGAAGCCAACTGACCTTGGACACTCAAAGTCTGTCAAAGGGGCCACCTGAAAAGCAAATCATTCACTTGGAACACTAGGGAATGAAATGCCACAGGGCCTGTCAGGTGAAAATGCCAGGGATCAGAGAAGATTGATCTTGAAGTCAGCACTCCTCGTGTCTTCAGCCTTACACCCACCTCAGCTCAGATGTGATTTGATCATCAAGATCCATTCCTCAAGATGGGAGTCTACCTCGGCAGCCAGTTGCAGCCTTGAGAATAGGCTGATGCTATTGAGCGTGTGCTGAAGGAGTTCACAGTTGAACAAAGAATTCCCCCAAAAGGAAGCAAATCTTGGGTGTCTAAAAATGAAGATGAACTGTATAGCAAAGAGCTTAAGAAATATTAATTTAGGCAAATCCCTTTTTAAGTACAGGGCCTGTCCTGTTTTCTCTTCTTGCTTTTGTGTGTGGAAGGCATGCAAGTTTTAAAAGACAGAGATCATAAATTAAGGCTTTTCTTCAAATACTGTAATTCAAACTTCTAGGCAGAATACCATCAGTACATCTTTAATTTCCCTTTAGACTGCCCAGGATAGCAGAAATGTATGCCATATCTGTGTTCTCAAATCCTAAATTTTGCCTTTCCTACCTTCTTTTCAATAGCTGGTAAATTTCTGAGTCAGAGACAACAACAACCCTTTGACCAATCAGAGACAGTAAATGGCTTAACTCCTGATAGGTAGAAAACAAGTTTTGCGAAGCTTTACTGCTCTCACACCTGGAGACCCTAAAGTTGACCCATTTGTAATGAGGACCTGAACTCAACAGGTTAAGCCTGTTTGACTTGGGTCCATAGAATTACTGTTCCTCCATCCCACTAGTGAGGAAGGTCTAAAAAAGCTTCCAAATCTCTAAAATTTCTGTTCCATGACCAATTGAAGTACACTCAGATTTATCCAGCTTTCTGGACAAGTCGCTGAGATTTTCCTTGTTGTTTTATGTCTGTGAAGAAAACCAGCTGGAAATAAACAGATCATCTTAATTGAGGCAGACAGTTGGTGAAACCTCCCGCAGCTGAAATGTGCTGCGGAACTGGGTTTGCTTTGCACACCAATTAAGCCACTCCACTTAGCTTTATCTGACTTCCCAGGCAGTCAATGCTTCCTTCCCCATTTTCTGACCAGCTGAGAAAGTTAGAGAGAGCAATGCTCCTGCTTTGGATTTACGATTGTGCCTTTGCTCAGTGCTTCCATGGATGAATTGGCTCAAGCTTTTGGGAAGGGGGGAATTTTTGTTCTCCCCGTCTAAGATCAATCAATCATATTTACTGAGTGCTTACTATGTACAGAGTACCATACTAAGCACTTGGGAGAGTAAAATACAGAAAAATAATAGACATGTTCCTTGCCCACAGCTAGCAATCTAGAGGAGACTGTATTATATAATAATATATTGTTGTATAATGTATATAACGTAATAATATATTATTGCTTATGTAATAAATTACAGATTTGTACATTAAATGCTGCAGGGCTGAGTTGGGATGAATAAAGGAAACAAATAAAGTTGATGCAGAAAGGAGGAAGAAAAGGAAATGAGGACTTAGTCAGGGAAGCCCTCTTGGAGGAGATGTGTCTTCAATAAGGCTTTGAAGTTAGGGAGAGTAATAGTCTGTTAGAAATAAAGAGGGGGTTCCAGTTCAGAGGTAAGATGTGAGTGGGAGGTCGATGGCAAGATAGATGAGATCAAAGTACAGAGACTAGGTTGGCATTAGAGGAATGAAGTGTGCAGGCCGGGTTATAGTAGGAGAGTAGCAATGTGAGGAAGGTAGGAGCAAGGTGATTGAGTGCTTTAAAACCTACGGTAAGGAGTTTCTGTTCAATGCTGCAGTGGATGAGCAACCACTGGAGGTTCTTGGGGACTGGGGAAATGGGGAAGTCGAAACTGAAGCACATTCTTAGGCTGAGTGATGGCTGAGATGAGGGTAGAGTTTGTTATTCTACAATCTCAACCCTCCCTGACTTTGATCATTTGGACTACCCTTTTTCACTGCTTGGGCTTAGTGCACATCATCCACATTGCCATTTTTATTCTATAGAAATTCTCAATCAATAAGTGGCATTTGTCAAATATGTACTGAGTACAAAACACTGTGCTAGTAATATTAAGCATTTGGGAAAGACAACAGAAACAAAGAGAATTACTTTACATGATACTTTTTCAAACAGAAAATTCACTTGCCTCTGGGGCACATGAGATTGTAAAATCCTCAAGGATGGGGATTAGATTTTTAATTTTTTTAGTAAGCGCTCTTAAAGCCCTGAAAAGTATATACCAGTCTCTCAGAACAGACAATTAATGACAATGATAATGATGTTGATGATGGTAAAGGTAAAAATGGAGGAAATAATTAGACTTTAAGGAGCAGCTTTTCAGGTCTAGGGTGCATCCTTAAATAGAGATGCTCAGACACAAAGATATTGCCAAACAACACTGCTGTCTTTTGCCAAGGCCAAACTGGGCCAAGAAGGACTTCTGAGCAGTAGGATAAGAAGAAATGATGGACCCCAGAAGCGGGGGCTCAGCCATGCACACTACTGGACATGTGAGGGGGAAAGCAGCTTCCTGGAAAGATGAATACTGACTGATGAAAACTTGAAGCCTTGACATTTTGGTTTCTCTCCTCCTGTGGGTATGGAGCAGGGGAAGTGTCAGGCCAGTGTTACATGATCTATCCCTTTGAGAAAACCCAAACTACTTGATTAACCAACTGCATGGTATATTAAAACAGTAAGAGGGCTGTGGAGCTGGTTGGTCATTCTTGATCAAATTATATTAATGTCTGTCACTCCCTATAGAGTGGAAGCTCTTTGTGTCCAGGGAATGTGTCTACCTACTCTGATATACCTTATTCACGCAAGTGCTTAGTACACAGTAAGCACTCAATAAATACTATCATTTCATTGATAAATGACTTTAGAGTTAGGGGTTTAATGTCTGTCTCCCACTATAGAGTGTAAGCTCCTTGTGGACAGGGAACGTGTCTACCAATGCTGTTGTAATAATAAGAATAGTACTTGTTAAGTGCTTACATTGAAGTGCCAAACACTGTATAAACACGGGACTCACAGTATTTTCCCAAGTTCTTAGTTCTGTGCATACAGTAAGCACTCAATAAAAAACACTGATTGAATATTTTTCTGAAAAACTATCACCTGGTCCCCACGGAGCCAAGAGGCCACAAATTGAGAAGACTGATGGATGCAGCCCGAGGACCCTGAACAGAATATCTCTGGGAGATCTCCGGTGCTGAGGCAGATTTCACCCTGGAGAACCTTGGCTTATTTACACTATAATTAAGATCCCTGCTTCTGGTGTAGCAGAGGGATTGGTGGAGGGCAGGGGGAGCTATCAAGTGAATCTTAGTCTGCCCCTTCAGCATACCTTCTTTTACTAGTTCTAAAATCTCCTTGAAAAACAAGCCCAAAAAGAGACTACTTACCTACATAGAGAGCATGAAACCCAAAGAGAATGAGAGATCAGAAGAGAAAGCAGGCCAGCAATGGAAGTGACAGGCAGAGAGTGAGAATAATAATAATGTTGGTATTTGTTAAGCGCTTACTATGTGCCGAGCACTAAGCGCTGGGGTAGACATAGGGGAATCAGGTTGTCCCACGTGGGGCTCACAGTCTTAATCCCCATTTTACAGATGAGGGAACTGAGGCACAGAGAAGTTAAGTGACTTGCCTACAGTCACACAGCCGACAAGTGGCAGAGCTGGGATTCGAACTCATGAGCCCTGACTCCAAAGCCCGTGCTCTTTCCACTGAGCCACGCTGCTTCTCCAAAGTCCAGCAGCCAGCTGAAGACTGTTTAAGATCACATAATCGAGAGAGACAGCGTTCTCACAACTCCTGCTAAGGTCGACCAAGAAAGACATCCCCAAAAAACTGGATGGAGGGGTTCATTCAGTTTCTTTTCATTTCAGTCTTGAATAATGAACTCTGAGGCACCTGCTAATTGGGGATTTTGATAAAGAGGAGAACAGTGCAAACTGGATAATAGTCCGCATTCCGAGAGCAGAGACCTGAAAAAGTTAAAACCTACCTTCAACCTCCTACTGCCCTCCTACTCTCACATCCAATCTGCTAAAACATACCGATTTTTCCTCAAAAACATTTTGCGCATCTGTCCCTTCCTCTCCAGACACACAGCCACTATTTTGGTTCAAGAGCTCATCTGATCATGATTGGACCATATGATTGGCCTCTGGAGTCCCATTCTGGAGCTTATTTGGAAGAAATGCAGAGTTCTTCATTTGCTCAGTGTGGAGGAGGAGTTTTGGAGAGGGACAACATTATTTATTCGACACTAACAAGACACCATTTAATGACAACTGGGGAAGGCCAGGTTTTCTGATCACTGAAGATACTATAAATGACCTCGAAAAATGCCTGTTTCAATTTGCTTCTCACAACTCCCTGATTTCTGCACTTCCAGACATCTCAACCAGTGCCAGTCAACAAGAAGCTACTTTGCCTGAAATCCAGAAAAGCCTGAGTCAAACCCTTCCTTCTGTTGTACCTGATTTCCCCACAGAGAGGGAAGCAGGAGGGCCTAAAGGGCCACCCAAAATCTAAGCAGGCCTGTTTCTGGAGCAGAGAAGCAGGAGTGGCATTTCAGGAGACATCAGCCAACAACACACAAGCTAAGGGGAGAACAAGAGATGGTGAAGATATCTTTCAGGAGACAGCAGCTGATCAAAACTGCAGAAATTCAGGCGGTTTTGATTTTTCAGCCAGGTTATGCATCTCTGTCACGTCACACCCAGCAGAGACAATGTGATGTAATGTCTGATATGGAAGCAGCCATTTGCTCTCTTCCTCCAGCTCAGTGTGGGTGATGCATTTAGATTCTTCTAAAAAGCTCAACAACTCTGAGTGAATTGACTTAGTAGCCCACTGTAATGTATAGACTTTATATTACACTTGTAGAAAATACCCATTCTTCTTCCATATACACTTACACCACTCCATCACACAAATACACACATATAGTGTTGTCCTTCATGTTCAAATATGGTGGCATTGATGATAACTCTGACCATGTGTCTGGGGGTTGTTGTGATTGAAAAAGCTGATATCAGCTGACAGACACTGGCCCACCATAATAACAAAAACAATAACAACAACAACAATATTTTCAAATATTGCACTAAATACTGGGCTAGATACAAGATAACCAGGTTAGACACAGCCGCGCCCCACATGAGGTTTACATTCTAAGTGGGAGGGAGAACAGGTATTGTATCCCCACTTTACAGATGAGGAAACTGAGGCACAGAGAAATTAAGCAGGTAAGTGGCAGAGCCAGGATTAGAACCTAGGTCCTCTGACTCTCAGGCCCATGCTCTTTCCCATAGGTCATGCTTTTTCCCGTGTAGGCTGCAGACACAGAAATCTTGTCCTTTGTCACCCTGCTGAATTTGCTATTTGCAGTTCTTTATCGTACCTTGCAAATTTGTTTCCTGATTTCTGCCTGCCAAGTTGGTCTACTGCCACTATTTACTCCCAACAGTCCACTGCTATTTACACAGATTCTTGCACAAAAATCGGGCTGCAAAGAAATATACGGGGTTTTCCAAGAAAAAGAAGCTCCATCAAATGTAACCTGGTTCTTTGTGAGGCATCTTTCTCTGGGGGGCTCCCTGTACAATTTCTTTTTGATTGATGAAAGAGAAAAATCCAGGCTTTGTGGGACTTGGAAACATCCTCCAGGCTTCAGGGGGAATATGAGAGGGGGAAATAGGAGCTGAGCCAGACATCCAATCCACAGTCTCTCTTCAGAGAGTGAGCCTGCTCTAAGCTCAGCCCACATGAGGTTCTGCTTCCTCACCACTTACATTTCATCTTCTACCTCTCTACATCTGGTTGGGAGAAGGGGACCAGCAGCAATATGCAGCTCACTGTGTAGCAGGATGACAAGGTGATCAAGGGAAAGTGAGGGTGAGAGGACAGAAAACAAATGGTTTCTACAGAAATGATTCTCCTCTATATGAAATCTGGAGGTGGTAAGGGCAGACCAGAGCAAGGATACTCCTTTTTCTCTCTTTTTTTATGGTATTTTTTAAGTGCTTACTTTGTGCCAAATACTTGACTAAGCACTGGGGTAGATACAAACTAATCAGGCTGGAAACAGTCCATGTGGGCCTCACAGTCTTAATCCCCATTTTACAGATGAGGTAACTAAGGCACAGAGAAGTTAAACGACTTGCCTAAGGTCACACGGCAGACAAGTGGTGGCACTAGGACTAGAACCCAGGTATTCTGACTCCCAGGTCTGTGCTCTTTCCACTAGACCACACTGTTTTGATTTAACTCTCTTCCTTCAAAAGGGAGTTTAAAAAAAAGAATCAAAGAGTCAGGGTTCCCCTGTACTGAGTGTTTTGTTTTTTTATGAAACCATTATAAAATGTTAGGCCGAAGGGTCACAGCCCTGGCAGAAGGGAACATCACCCACCAGAATTGTTTGGAACAATTGGAAGGGGGTGCTGGACCCTCTGCCAATCAATCAGTGGTTTTATTGAGTGTTTACTGTGTGAAGAGTAGTGAATGAAGGGCTTGGAAGAGTACAGTACAACAAAACATATTTGCGGGAGTTGGGGAAAAAGGGACGAGGAAATAGGAGAAAGCAGGGGAATGGGAAAGACTAGAAATGCAAAAAGGGTCACTGAGTTATGAGCATGTCCAAGTTGGAAGCAGCTTACTGAACCCAGAGGCTTGTAAGGTGACTGTGTTCGAGCATATTAAATTGTACCTCTCCCAGTGCTTAGAGCAGTGTTTGACACATAGGAAGAGCTTAGCAAATAACATAAAAAAAGCAGATGTCTGATGGAGGTTGTGAACATCTTCAAAGAAAGAACGGACAATTCTCTGCCTAGACAGGTGTTCACTTGACTGGAGACGGGGGCTGGACGTGATGACCTCTTGTGGCCCTTAAGAGCTCTGGGTTTCTGTGATTCTCTGAAAGCCTAGAAAAAAGTCACAATGGGAAGCCCTCCAGAAGATCTGATGGATTTAGGAAGCCCTAGAAACTGGAATGAAGCCAAGTGATGTGGATTAGAAAATAAAAAGCATTTCATCATTTTGGTTTGATTCCCCCCTTCCACCTCCTTTTTTTTAATCTCCTCACTCAGTTGCAAGTAATCAATGTTAATCAGGTCTTCTGGGACCAAATGAAAGATTAAGTGTTTAGGGGGCTTGAGCAGACTCTTCTGATTACTGAGTGACCTACATCGTCATTTTCACCAAACCTTACCATGGGAAATAAAGACACAAAGGAAGGGTGACTGTTAAGAGTGACCCTGAATTGTCCGTGAAGGATTAGCAGCATTAGACCTGGTACACTGCTCAACAGCTCTGTCTTCTCTGGGATACGGCATATCTTAGGTTTGCAATCCCCAGGAAGGAGCCCTGCTCACCAAAGAAATAGCCTTGTGCCCATACATTAAAAGGGGACTTTGGTGGATAACTAGAGAGTTAATTCCTCATATTCCCTCTCAGATCCCCTTTTCTACTTCACTTTCACATTCCAGTTGACATCACCACCATCCACCCTTAACGTTAACATTATCATTCATTCTTTCAATCATATTTACTGAGCACCTACTGTGTGCAGAGCACTGTACTAAGCACATGGAAAGTACAATTTGGCAACAAATAGAGAAAATCCCCTTGACTCTTCTCTCTTTCAATCCCCATATTTATTCTGTCACCAAATCCTGCCATTTCCTCTTCCACAAACTCTCCAAAATCTTCCTCTTCTTCTCCATCCAACTTCTCCACAGCAGGTCAGGCATTTTCCCAGCTTAGCTATAGCATCTGCTTCCTTGCTAACTCCCTATTTCCAGTCTCTCCCATTCCAGCCCTTGCTTCATTCTCCTGCCCAGTCATTCTTCTAAAACAGCATTCTGATGCATCTCCCCACTTCTCAAAAATCGCCAATGGTTTCCTTTCCATTTCTGCTTCAAAATGAAACTCCTCACCATTGGATTCAACTCTCTCCCACTACAACCAGTCAACACATTTTGCTCCTCTAATAATAATAATAATAATGATGACGATGGTATTTGTTAAGCACTTACTATTCATTCATTCAGTAGTATTTATTGAGTGCTTACTATGTGCAGGGCAATGTACTAAGTGCTTGGAATGTACAATGTGCCAGGCACTGTACTAAGCACTGGGGTGGATACAAGCAAATTAGATTGGACACAGTCCCTGTCCCATGTGGGGCTCACGGTCTCAAGCCCAATTTTACAGATGAGGTAATTTAGGCCCAGAGAAGTGAAGTGACTTGCCCAAGGTCACACAGCAGACAAGTGGCCGAGCCGAGATTAGAGCCGTGACCTTCTAACTCTCAGTCCCATGCTTTAGCCACTATACGATGCTGCTCTTCATTTTCATCTCTCAACACTGGTCCCTTGCTCACATCCACTCTGCTTCTTAGAACTCCCTTCCCTTTGAAGCCCTTCTGAAATCACATATCCTCTAGGAAGCCTTCGCCAGTTAGTTTCTGTTCCCTCCCTATGTGCCCCCAACTGCAACTTCAGCACTTCTGTACCACCTATGCACTTAGAAGCTTACAAACATCCATCCTCCAGCCCCCATAGCAATTACATACATATATTTATACTCTTATTACTTCCTCCTAGCTGTAATTTATTTTAGTGCCTGTCTCTCCTACTAGATTGTAAACTCCTTGAGGACAGGAACCATATCTACTAATTCCACTGTATCCTCCCAAGCACGTAATACAGTTCACAATAGGCATTCAACAAATACTATTGATGAATTCTTTAATAATAATAATTGTGGTATTTATTATGCTCTTACTATGTTCCAGGCACTGTACTAAATGCTGCACTCTCCCAACCCTCTTTATTGTCTGACCTGTCCACCTGTGCAAGCAGCATGGTATAATGGATAGAGCACAGGTCGGGGATCCAGAAGGTCATGGGTTCTAATCCTGGCTCTGCCCCTTGCCTCTGTGTGACCTTGGATAAATCTCTTCACTTCTCTGTGTTTCAGTTCCCCATCTGTAAAATGGGGATTGAGAATGAGAGCTCTTGTGGGACCGGGACTGTGTCCAATACGATTTTCTTATAACCACCCCAGCACTTAGTACAGTATCTGGCACGTAGTAAGAAGTTAACAAACTGTGAGCCTGTTTTTGGACAGGGATTGTCTCTATCCACTGCTGAATTATACATTCCAAGCACTTAGTACAGTGCTCTGCAACAGTAAGTGCTTGATAAATACGATTGAATGAATGAATGAATAAGCACAATAATAATAATAATAATTATTATTAACCTGACAACAAATCAAGCAGTGAATGCACTCTGCTTGACGTTTCAGTGCATCTTTGCTTAGTTTTCCCAACAAACTGTTGGTGACAAAAGCTGAGCGGGTCAACTGCCGGCAGATACTTATGGACGGCAATTCTGGCTGGGAGTGTCAAGTGGGCATATAGCTGATCCTCAAGCTCTATACTTGCCCATGAGGCTGAGGAATGGAAAGGGCTCAAGCCCACAAGGCAGAAAAGTCTCCTTGGGAGGATGGCGGTAGCCCGCTGCCAGCTTCCTCTGAATCTGGTTAGTACTTGAACGCCACCCAGCATGGAGAATCCTGCTCCTGGCCAACCAACCTGGCACTTGTTCTAAGCCCCTTGGTAGGGAGCTGCTGCTACCAGAAAAGAACTGAGGAGGAACCCCATTTTCAGGTCATCCTTTAACGATGAAGGGCAGGAGGGTTGGATTAGAATCACAGTAAATACAATCAGGTTTAGCTCAATCAGTCTAAGAGGCTTAAGACCTTTTGGAGTGCTTTGCATGAAAGGGATTATGTAAACATTTATATTGTTACTACTAATATGACTATTAAAGAAAACGAAAAATCGAAAGTCATTTCCTGCCCTCAGCAATTCAGACCGGTGGAAATACAGGCGTCCCAGGCTGGGGGTGGCATGCCCTATATCTGCCTGGCTTGTCATTCTCAGTAACATGCCTGACCTGGCTTCACAATAGACTAGGCAAGGGCGGACAGAGGCCAGAGAAGACTCAAAGCCCCAGGGACTGTGGCAGAAGCAAGGAAGTCATTTATCATGTCAAGGCCAGGCAATCAAGAAGCCTGGAGGAAGACGGGGGAGAAAGCAGGAGGGAGGAGAAGAGAGTGTCTGAAGCAGTGAACAGGAGCAAGGGAGGGAGGAGAGGGCGATGGGAAGAAACAGGAATATGAGAAGAGATATGGCAGAGGCAACAGGGAAGAAAGCAAAGGGGCAGAAGTGAGGAGGGGAGAAAAGAGAAATTGAAAGAAGGGGATGAAAATCAATCCATGGTACTTATTGAGGGCTCACTCTGTGCGGAGCACTGTACTAAGCTCATGGGAAGGAATTGGTAGACATGATCCCTGCCCTCAAGAAAATGTCCAAAAGAAAAATGAAAGTGGAGGGATAAGCTGTTCTTGGTCTAGCTGGCACTTAGTGAGCTAGGATGCCTCCTGATTTCAGTGAGCGTTTCAGAGGCTTTTCATGCAAATCCAGGCAAACAATTTCTCGGCTCCCATTTAGAGCACCAGGAGGGCTGATTTCATTTCTGGAGCAGTGGGGGGACAATAATCATGTGAAGTGGTTTCCATCCTGAAAGCCGAAGATAAGAGAGGAGCAGTGGGCTAACAGTGCTAATTTGACATTTTCAATGGACTGCTTTTCAGGCGATAAAAATCAAGCTACAAAAAAGGACCAAACACCTCACAGACTCTGGTAACCTTCCTTTTGGTGCATGCCCTACTCAGAGACTCCATATGAAATGCCAAATGCAAATGCAGTACCTTTTCATTGTCTCTGGGGAGATGGGTTTCGGGCTGGAAATGGTATGTTTCCTAGGAAGGGGAAGAACAAGTAAGATTCTGGAGTGGGCAGGTAAGGGAGGGGAGAGAGCAGGAAGGTTTGTTTGTTTTATGGTACTTGTTAACCGCTTACTACGTGTCAAACACTGTTCTAAGCATTGAGGTAGGAACAAGTCAGTTAGGTTGAACACAGTCCTTGCCCCTCATAGGGCTCACGATCATAAGTGGAAGGGAGAACAGGTATTGAATCCCCATTTTACAGCGGAGGAACCTGAGACTGAAAGAAGTTAAGTGACTTGCCCAAGATCACACAGCTAGCAAATGGCAGAACAATTGGCAGAGCTGGGATTAGAACCCAGGTCCACTAGGCCATGCTGATTCTCATGGTGTTATCTGAAACAGAGGAAGCAGGATGGGTCACTCTTTAGATGCTAAATTCCTAAAATGTACTTTGGATGGTCAGCCTCATTCTGGTCTCTCCTGTTGACAACCTCCTTTTTACGGTATTTGTTAAGTGCTTACTATATGCCAGACACTGTACTAAATGCTGGAGTAAATACAAACCAATCAGTTGAACACAGTTCATGCCCCACATATCCATAACTTATTTTAATGTCTGTCTCCCCCTCTAGACTGTAAACTCCTTGGAAGAGAACAGTTCTACCAACTCTGTCTTATTGCACTCTTCCAAGTGCTTAGTACTGTACTCTCTGCTCACAGAAAACACTCAGTAAATACAATTGAATGATCAGTTGGTCGAACGATCAGGTTGGGACACCTGGTCTAAGGGAAAGGGAGAACAAGTCCTGACTCTGCACTTTACGGATGAGAAAATTGAGGCACAGAGAGTTTCAGTGACCTGCACAAGGCCACACAGCAGGCAAGTGGTAGAACAAGGATGACAATTCACTTCCTCCGATTAGAAAGTCCCTGCTCTTCCCAGTAGGCCATGCTGCTTGTCCTCTCCATGGCCTTTCTGAAATCATGTTTCCAGGTGGCCTTCCCTCATTAATTTTTAATCTCTCCATTTTACATGACTCAACTTCAGCACTTCAGCACTTCCTTTCCACCTAGCTGCTGGAGTGGGGAGGCTAGCTATAATCACAATTATTGTGGCATTTCTTAAGTGTTTACTATGCTTCCAGGCACTTACTAAGTGTTGGGATAGATATAACAAAATTAGATTGAATACAGTCCCTGATCCAAGTGGGGCTCACCGTCTTAATCCCCATTTTACAGATGAGGTAATTGAGGTACAGAGAAGTGAAGTGACTGGCCCAAGGTCACCCAGGAGGCAAATGGTGGAGCCGGAATTAGAAGCCAGGTCCTTCTGACTTCCAGGCCTTTGCTCTATCCACTAGACCATACAGGAGCTGGTGAAATCACTGACACTTTTGTACAGGTTCTGTGTGTATTTCCACCTGACTGAGAGAAGCTCTGCTGAGCAGGCCTGAGTAGAACTGTGGGACAAGAGGCCAGAGCTCAATTCTTGGGGGATTCTAGGGGAGTCATTCACCAGTTTCTCTGTGTATCATTTTTGAAGTCATATCACTCTACCATAGCCGTCTAAGACCTCTTGCCACTTTTCATATGGGAAAGATTGCAGCTCCCTGGTTATAATGTGCATTCCAACACACTTCTCAGTGTGTCTTTTCTTAATAAAAGCCAACAAAGCAAGTTAATGCAATAATTCCCACTTGCTATTGTTCTGTAGTGCGGACAGAAGTCTGGAACTGCAAGATTATGGCTCCCTGTGGAATCATATTTCAGTATCTCTTGCATATACATGAAGGCAAAAGAGTTAAGGCAATGTACAGTTGAGACTAAGCAGCCTCCACCTCCAGCCCCACCCACCCTTAGAACCCTTTCAATCTTCAAAACCCTTTGCTATCATTAACTAATTAATCCATACTACACTACCATACTAGTGGTTTATTAGTTCTGTGTTAAAGCTGTTTACCTAGAGTTGCAAGAGGATCTGGGAAAATAATGCAGGACTTTCTGGGTGTTACAAAGCTTTGGGATAGGAAGAACAGCAGGTTAAATTTTCCCCCAAGTCAAAATTTCACATCTCTGTCACAGAGTTACATGAACAGAGTTCTTGATTCTTCAACTGGGTGACAGTGGGGTCTTTCAATTTTCTTTTGTTCCCCCCTCTCTTGATTTGACATAGCTTCTAATTCAAAGAATGAGAATGAAGAATTGAAGACTGAAGAAGAACCACTTATCCTATCCTGCCTCGACTACTGCATCTACTGACTGCATCTACTGACCTCCCTGCCTCTATTCTCTCCCCACTCCAGTCCATACTTCACTGCTGCACAGATCATTTTTCTAAAAAAAGTTCAGTCAGCTTCTCCACTCCTCAAGAACCACCATTCATTCATTCATTCAATCGTATTTATTGAGCGCTTACTGTGTGCACAGCACTGTACTAAGCGCTTGGAATGTACAATTTGGCAACAGATAGAGACAATTCCTGCCCAACAACGGACTCACAGTCTAAAAGGGGGAGACAGACAACTAAATAAAACAAGTAGTCAGGCATTAATACCGTCAAGATAAATAGAATCATAGATATATACATATTAGCAATAAAATAGAATAATAAATAATATATACAAATATACACAAGGGGGTAGAGCAGAGGGAGGGAGTAGGGGCAATGGGGAGGGGAGGAGGGGCAGAGGGAAAGGGAGGATTCAGTTTGGGAAGGCCTCCTGGAGAAGGTGAATTCTCAGTAGGGCTTTGAAAGGGCAAGAGAATTAGATTGGTGGTTGTGAGGAGGGAGGGCATTAATAATAATGTTGGTATTTGTTAAGCACTTACTATGTGCAGAGCACTGTTCTAAGCGCTGGGGTAGACACAGGGGAATCAGGTTGCCCCATGTGGGGCTCACAGTCTTCATCCCCATTTTACAGATGAGGTAACTGAGGCCCAGAGAAGTTAAGTGACTTGCCCACAGTCACACAGCTGACAAGTGGCAGAGCTGGGATTCGAACTCATGACCTCTGACTCCAAAGCCCGTGCTCTTTCCACCGAGCCACACTGCTTCTCACCCAAGTCAGTGGTAAGACGTGGGCAAGGGATTGAGGCGCCATGAGGAGGTTAGTGGCAGAGGAGAGGAGTGTATGGGTACGGGTTGGGCTGTAGAAGGAGAGAAAGGAGGTGAGGTTGCCCATGCCAGACTGTAAGCTAGGCAGGGCTGGGCAGGGAACATGTCTACCAACTCTGTTGTTTTGTGTTCTCCCAAATCTAAATACAATGCTCTACACACAGTAAGCGCTTGATAAATACCGCTGCTGCTGCTGATGCTGATGAAGGGTAGGTGCCCAAGACAATTCAGTCTTGACCACAGAAAATCTTAGCTTAACCACAAAAAACCCAGCAACCTCCAGGGCAAACACTGGAAGGTTCCATCTGGAACTAAATGTTTATCTTCAGTTCCCTCCCTACTTTACCAGGGTCTACGTCTCATTGTCTCACTCCTTTTATTTCAGGCAGTTGGTCGGTCATTCAGTCGGTAGTGGACAGTGCGTTTCATGAGTCACACTGCAGGTGACAGAGGAAGGTCAAGACACGGTCTCTTTTGTCAAAGAACAGCCCAATAGGGAAGGGAAACTGGAAGCTCACTGTGGGCAGGAAATATGTCTACCAACTCTGTTGTATTATACTCAGCCAAGTGCTTAGTGTGGTGCTCTGCACACAGTCAGTTCTCAATTAATATGATTAATTAATTGAACAGAGGGCAAACACAATACTCAAAACACAAAACACTATGCATTAAAGCTGGTGACTGATGCATAAGAATGCAAGTGACAAAAATCATTTTAAAAAAAGGTTTAGAGCACAATAAGGAAGTGTTAAAGGATTTCAAGAGTGTGACTGGAGAGTCTGGATCCATGTGGGATTAACCAAGTATGACTTCTTGGAAGAGGTGGAGGTTATTGGCACTAGAGTGGATGAACCCAAAATATACCTGGCTGATCTCATTGTCAGGTGATTTCTGTTTGACTTGGGCTCTCCTGGGGGTTCTAAAAGAAAAGAAGCAACGAGTTGTCAGAGTGGGTTAAAATCAACCTTGGACCTGGAGGGCACGGTGAGCTTTGGATGGAGACAGATACATTTCCTGGGCTTGTGAATGGAAAACGGGTCTCTGGAGGAGTGACGGATTACTTCTGTTAGCGTCCAAATGGGCCTCGGGTGGCAATTAATCCTTCTCCTTGAAAGGATCCGCTGATAAGTGCCAGAGCTAACCTTAAAAGCTGAAGTGTACTGAGAAAGATTTTGGTTTCTTCTGAGTTCTTTTTCTTACCCCTTTTCTAAGGAAGACAGAAGATAGAACGAAAGCCTAGATAAGCGGAGGAGGCAGGTAAGAATCGGCTGGTAGTTCTCTTTAAAGTTTTAATTTTCCTAGGCTTGGGGCCTTGAAAATAATCATTACCATGCTTTAGAAACAGGCTTGTGTCACCGCGCTGTTCACACCATTACTCTCCCCGGAGGAGACGCAGCCAAGTTTAATCATCCCTACAAGAACACCGGGGCTCTAATAGGGAATGCAATGAGCCATAGGGGTCACCGTTTGGGGGTGGTGGAGGAGGGGGGATCCTATTCACTATTAAATGGGGTCTGGATGGCCTGCTCTTGAGATTTACCAGCCTCCAGTTGATGAAACATACCAACAAAGTCCCCGGTCAGTCTCTGAAGTTGCTTTTGATGCATCTTTAGTCTTTTTATAAAGGGCCACTAGTCCCTCAGCTGGAGTAAGAGAATGAGCGAGGATACATGGGAGATCAGCCTTGAGTGCCTTTTCTAGGGGTTGAAAAAATGCCTTCCCCAATACAAAACTGGGATCGGGTATGCCAAGCTATCACATGCCCCTGTGTAGCTTACCTTTTCCATATGGAGGTAGCTGCCCGGTTTGAAAGGAAGACGAGTTCTCAGTGCGATGAGAAAGGGCAGGGCTATCAAGGATTTCCTTTTAGCTGACACATTCCTAATTGTCCCACGATTTACATTTTACCTTCTTCGCTTTCCTGAGGATCATCAGTGTCCTCCTTCTGGCCAAATTCAAGAATGTCTTCAAGTTTTCATCCTTAATCAGTTGAATTTATTGAGCACCTGTGTGCAGACCAAGGCACTAAGCACTTGAGAGACTACAATAGTGTTAATAGACATGATCCTTGCCCTCAAGGAGCTTACAGCCTAGTGACATCATAATAACAATAATGATAGTATTGGTTAAGCACTTACTCTGGGTAGAGCACTGTTTTAAGAGCAGGGGCAGTTACAAGCTAATCAGATTGGACACAGAATCTGTACCACATGGGGCTCAGTCTTAATCCCCATTTTACAGATGAGGTAACTGAGGTACAGAGAAGTGATTCACCCAAGGTCATAGGGCAGACAAGTGGCAGAGCCAGGATTAAAAGCCAGGTCCTTCTGACTACCAGGCCAGTGGTCTATCCCCCAGTCCATGCTATTTTCCATCAGAATGGGCAGCTGTGTTTCTCTGCCTTAAGAGATCTTCATGGAGAAGATTTTCATCTGGGATGTTTAGGGTGGTGTCAGTGCAAGTAGGGGTGGGGTGGGGGGGCGTGTATGTGAAATAAATGACCCCTTGACTCCATTCCCTGGAGTCAATGATTTTATAATAGTCATTTTCCATTCTTTTAACAGTTCCCTTGTTTCTTATTTGTGACTAATTTGTGATTTATGATTCCTTAGGCAAGTCACTTAAACTCTGTGGGCTCTGTTTTCCCTTCCCTTGGTAAAACAAAGACATTCCCTACAGCTCCTTGTTTCCAAGGGAAAAGACCATTATGAGATGGCACATTGAGCTCTTTGGAGAAAAGGTGCTAGGCAAACCTAGCATTTTCAACATAAATATTGAAAACTAATTATTATTTCATTTATTTCCCAGATTAATCTGGTATTTTCATGTAATAGCAATTTGTCAAGGTATATACAGTAATCTATTATTGAGATTAAAATTTTCTGGTTATAGGACAGGTATCCAGAAATATCACCTTCTAAATTAAGGCTAGTGAGTAATGAGCCCTCGGTTTAATTAATCAATCAATGACTGGTATTTATTGAGCACTTACTGCATGCAGAGGACAGTACTAAGTTCTCAGGAGAGCACAGTGCAATAGAGTTGGTCAATATGATCCTTGCCCTCAAACAGTTTACATGCTAGCTCCTGGAGATGTTTATCAGGACCACCTTTTTATGGTATTTGGTAAGCGCTTACTATGTGCTGAGCACTGTTTTAAGTACTGGGGTAAATACAAAGTAATCAGGATGGACACAATCCATGTCCCAGATGGGGCTCACTGTCTTAATCCTCATTTTACAGATGAGGTAACTGAGACAAAGAGAAGTGAAGTGATTTGCTCAAGGTCACACAGCTGATATGTAGCAGAGCTGGGATTAGAACCCAGGTCCTTCTGGTCCTAGGCCCATGCTCTATCCACTAGGCCAAAAAGTCACTCGACACTGAACACTGTGAACCTATGTATTCTGCATTATATACTCTGTGCCTCAGTTACCACATCTGTAACATGGGGATTAAGATGTGAGCCTCACGTATGACAACCTGTTAAGCTTGTATCTACCCCAGCACTTAGAACAGTGCTTGGCACATAGTAAGCACTTAACAAATACCATCATTATTATCATTATTATTATTATTTCCTCCCTGAGCGGGAACCACCAGTGAATTGTTTCACCACATTTCTCTATGTGAAAATGTAATGGGAAGTAGCATGGAATAGTGGATAGAGCACTGGCCTGGGAAACAGAAGGCCATGGGTTCTAATCCCCGCCCTGCTATTGTCTGCTGTGTGGCTGTGGGAAAGTCACTTCACTTCTCTGTGCCTCAGTTACCTTATCTGTAAAATGGGGATTGGGACTTTAGTGAGTCCCACAAGGGACAGGGACTGCGTCCATCCCAATTTGCTCATATCCACGCCAGTACTTAGAACAGTGTCTGGCACACAGTAAGCGCTTAACAAGTAACTTGTTTAACAAGTAACTTGTTTAACAAGTAACTCCTTTAACTGTTGGAGTTCCTCAAGGGTCAGTTCTTGGCCCTCTTCTGTTCTCCATTTACACTCACTCCCTCGGTGAACTCATTCGCTCTCACGGCTTTGACTACCATCTCTACGCAGATGACACGCAGATCTACATCTCCGCCCCTGTCCTCTCCCCCTCCCTTCAGGCTCGCATCTCCTCCTGCCTCCACCTGGATGTCGGCCCGCCACCTAAAACTCAACATGAGCAAGACTGAGCTCCTCATCTTCCCTCCCAAACCCGGTCCTCTCCCAGACTTCTCTATCACCGTGGATGGCACGACCATCCTTCCCGTCTCTCGGGCCCGCAATCTCGGTGTCATCCTTGACTCGTCTCTCTCGTTCACCCCACACATCCTATCCGTTACCAAGACCTGCCGGTTTCACCTCTACAATATCGCCAAGATCCACCCTTTCCTCTCCACCCAAACGGCTACCTTATTGTTACGGGCTCTCGTTATATCCCGGCTAGACTACCGTGTCGGCCTTCTCTCTGACCTCCCTTCCTCCTCTCTCGCCCCGCTCCGGTCTATTCTTCACTCCGCTGCCCGGCTCATCTTCCTGCAGAAACGATCTGGGCATGTCACTCCCCTTCTTAAACAACTCCAGTGGTTGCCTATCAACCTCCGCTCCAAACAAAAACTCCTCACTCTAGGCTTCAAGGCTCTCCATCACCTTGCCCCTTCCTACCTCTCCTCCCTTCTCTCTTTCTACCGCCCACCCCGCACGCTCCGCTCCTCTGCCGCCCACCTCCTCACCGTCCCTCGGTCTCGCCTATCCCGCCGTCGACCCCCGGGTCACGTCCTCCCGCGGTCCTGGAACGCCCTCCCTCCTCACCTCCGCCAAACTGATTCTCTTTCCCTCTTCAAAACCCTACTTAAAACTCACCTCCTCCAAGAGGCGTTCCCAGACTGAGCTCCTCTTCTCCCTCTACTCCCTCTGCCATCCCCCCTTTACCTCTCCGCAGCTTAACCCTCTTTTTCCCCTTTTCCCTCTGCTCCTCCACCTCTCCCTTCCCATCCCCACAGCACTGTACTCGTCCGCTCAACTGTATATATTTTCGTTACCCTATTTATTTTGTTAATGAATTGTACATCGCCTTGATTCTATTTAGTCGCCATTGTTTTTACGAGATGTTCTTCCCCTTGACTCTATTTATTGCCATTGTTCTTGTCTGTCCGTCTCCCCCGATTAGACTGTAAGCCCGTCAAACGGCAGGGACTGTCTCTATCTGTTGCCGATTTGTTCATCCCAAGCGCTTAGTACAGTGCTCTGCACATAGTAAGCGCTCAATAAATACTATTGAATGAATGAATGAAAGTACCACAATTATCATATAGGACTTTAGACTCTGGACACTCATAGATTGGTCCCTCTCATTTTGAGTTTAAAACCCAGAAGAAAGAGAGCAATATCTACGTGAGTAAATATGGCATTGCCCAGTGGGATTTACTCGAAAAGAACCTGACAGCCCATCAATCGATGTTATTATTTGGGAGCGTACAGTGGAACAGAGTTACTAGACACTTTCCCTGCCCACGACGAGCTTACAATCTAGAGGTGAGTTGTTGATCTGCCCAAGAGTAGGGATCTGGACTAAATAACATCTTGATTCTTGCTTTAAGTAGAACCTTTTGGTTTGAACAAACCCATCCTCCCCTCTTCCCTCCCTGGCCCTGATCCATCAAAATTCTCAGTGCATGATAATGGACTCAGAACCATTCAGTGAGACGTTTAGTCCTCTTCCCCTTTCTATTAGTTTCTCCTGTCGAGTGTATTGTCCTCTCTAATGCTTGAAATGTCATCTTGCTAATATCATTTCTCCCAGCCTAACAGATCGGCCTTGCACTGCCTCATCCCTGGCTCCTCTCCTGCAGCAGATGCGCTGACACATGGCTGGTAGAAGTAATGGGTTTGATTGCATTTCACCAGAAATCCTAGCCGAAGGAGAGTCACTTACCCCTCCTGCTAATAAAATAGTCTCTCCAGCCCCTCTCTCTCCCCAACATAGCTCATGGCTTGCCAAAGCAATAAAGTAGGAAGATTTGATTTTTCCCTTCCCTCGACAATCTCACGGAAAATTTGCATTGTCATTTATTTAGATTAGAATCTATTTTCCAAGTTATTCCCGCTTTCAGATTGTCATTCTCTATAAAAGCTGCTTCAGGCTTTCATCTGGCCAGGATCTCGAGCTCATTTTGGGAGTAAAGTCTGAAGAAACTAGAATTATTTGCTTTGAAGAAGAGAAGACTGAAAGAGGCCCACTAACAGAATTGCGATCCTGGAGAATAGAGAGGGTGGTGACAGTGCTGATGATGATGATAGAGTCTCCCAAATAGAACAGCGGTGAGGTCTCAGTCCTGAGGTTCCAGGACCAAGAACCTGCATGAAAGAATTGAGTTCAAGCAGCATGGTGTAGCAAATAGAGCTCGGGTCTGGCAGTCAGAAGGTAATGGGTTCTAACCCCAGCTCTCCCCCTTCCTGCTGAGTGACCTTGGTCAACTCACTTCATTTCTCTGTGCCTGAGTTACCTCGTCTGTAAAATAGTGATTGAGACTGTGAGCCCCATGAGGGACAGGGGCTGTGTCCAACCAGATTTGCATGTATAATAATAATGGTATTCATTAAGTGCTTACTATGTGCCAAGCACTGTTCTAAACCCTAGGGTAGACACAAGGTAAGCAAGGTGTCCCACATGGGGCTCACAGTCTTAATCCCCCTTTTACAGATGAGGTAACTGAAGCACCGAGAAGTTAAGTGACTTGCCCAAAGTGACTTGCTGATAAGTGGTGGAGCCGGCATTAGAACCCATGACCTCTGACTCCCCAGACCGTGCTCTTTCCATTAAGCCACCCCAGCACTTAGTTCAGTGCCTGGCACATAGTAAGGACTTAACAGATACTGCAATTATTATTATTATTAGTTTAAATATTGCTACTTGCACTCTTTCATTTCTGCTGGCTACTAGGAGATGGAATTAGCTTGAAATTGCAGCAAGATGAATTCCGCCTACATGGAAAGAAGTTTTTGCTCAGGTTATTGAATACTTGGTGGGTTATCCAGGAGGTTGAAGATTCTCCTTCCAGGGGACTTAGAGAATAGGGTAAAAATCTGCCAGCAGTGGCTTAGAAACTTTCAAGGGAGGGAGGGCTAGATGGATGACATGCTCTTGTCCATTTGTTTGCTGTGTGACCCTGGGCAAGTCACCTAACTTCTCTGTGCCCCAGTTCCCTCATCTACAAAATGGGGATTCCAAACCTGTTCTCTCTTCTAATAATAATAATAATAATAATGCCATTTGTTAAGCGTTTACTATGTTCCAGGCACTGTACTAAGCTCTGGGGTAGATACTAGCAAATTGGGTTGGACACAGTCCCTGTCCCACAAGGGGCTCATAGTCTCAATCGCCAATTTACAGATGAGGGAACTGAGAAGTATTTGCCCTTGTGTGAGACTAATGCGATTTGTCTTCTCCGTCCCCAGAATGACTGCTTGCAGAGGGAAAGAAGCACTTAGTACAGGAAAGAAACACTTAAGTACAGTGCTCTGCACACAAAAAGTGTTCAATAAATACCACTGATTGATTGAGAAAGAAGCCGGGGGCTAAAGGCAGCCTTAACTCAGGCAAAGGATTCAGTCTTTTGTTCCAGTCACAATGCCTTGCTTCCAGCTCCTGTTCAGGCCATGTCTTGCCTTATGCCATCGAGTCATCTTTGACCTGTAGCAACTCCATGGACACATCTTTCTCAGAATGCCCCACCTTCAGCTGTAATCGTTCTGGTAGTGTATCCATAGAGTTTCCTTCATATAAATTTGGAAGTAAATGAGTGGAGTAAACTTGAGTTTCCACTCTCAACTCTCTCCCATGCCTCTGTGCCCAGCACAGATAAGTTTTGATTGGTAGCAGATTGCCTTCCACTCGCCAGCCATTGCCCAAGTTAGGAATGGAATGGGTAGGCCTCTGCTTGACTCTCCCTCCCGTAGCCGAGACTGGTGGAGTACTGGAAACTCTCCAGGTGCAGTCCTGAGAGGGGGGGGGTTCGGGCAAGAGGCTGCCATAAAACCAAACGGCTGTTTGTGGGAGGGCTGTTCAGGACCGGAGGTGAGAAGTCTCATCTTGGGAAATCAAATTAATCACTTTTCTTGGAAGAGATCAAAGAGAAGTTCCTGCTTCTTTAAACCAACCTGGTCAGTGGCCAAGTTGACCAATACTACAGTGATACTTCCCTCTGGGCAGAATGGGATCTCAAATTTAACTGGATGTTTGGGTGTGTGGGGTGGAGCTTGGGGAATGTGCTTTCTGGCATGGCTTAGTGGAAAGAGCATGGGCTAAGGAGACAGAGGTCATGGGTTCTAAGCCCAACTCTGCCATTTATCAGCTGTGTGACTTTGGGCAAGTCACTTACATCTCTGTGCCTCAGTTACCTCATCTGTGAAATGGGAATTAAGACTGTGAGTCCCATGTGGGACAACCTGATTACTTTGTATCTATCCCAGTGCTTAGAACAGTGCTTGGCACATAGTAAGTGATTAACAAATACCATTATTATTATTATTATTATAGACAGACAGCCCCATAGTTTTTGTTTATATCTAAAACCCCACTTGTAGGCTCTTTCCACTTTCCACACAACTTTTACATTACAAATCTAACACTGAAAGAAGCCTACTAGTAGGATAGTCTGTGACAGCATTGTGCCTATCAGACACCAGGCACTCAGTATAACTTTATGACTTGGCAGAATCCAGTCTGAATCTAGAGTGTCTTCCCAAAGGGACTTGTGAGCCCTGTTACCTCCATTTTGCTCCAGAGCCATGGTCTTCCCCTCCCAGTTCTCCTGAACAGAGATGCTGCTTCCAAACAGGGAAGTTGGTGTCAGGAATTGTGGCAGAGGGAGAACAGGCCCTAAAAATAAAAAAAAAATACCAGAAATGAAGGTGCTGTGTCCATCATATGGGCTAGGGGACAGATCAGATGAAAGCTGCACTTTCCGGTTAGAAATCCAGCAAATGGCCATCCTATCTGCTGGTCTTCAATCAGTCAGTCAAGGGTTTTACTGAGTGCTTGCTGTGTGCCGAGCTTGTGAGAAAGCACTGGAGTTTGCCATCAGCAGCTGACTTTCAGGGGATGAAGTTGCATGCAGTCAAATCTCAAATATTTAGGGGCTGATTACCAGTTTACTGATTACCAGCTGACCTGGGAGTCAGAGGATTTGACTTATAATGCTGCCTCTACCTCTTGTCTGCTGGGTGACTTTGAAAAAGTCACTTAATGTCTCGGCCTCAGTTTGCTCATCTGTAAAGTGGGAATTAGATAACTGTTTCCTCCTACTTAGATTGGGAGCCCTATGAGGGAAGTCACTGTGACCGACCTGATTATTCTGTATCTACCTGAGTGACTAATACAGAGTTTGGCATATAGTAAATGCTTCACAAATACCACATTTATCATCATTATTATTATTATTATTATTACTGTGGGAAAGACACTTTTCTGGGCACTGGGAAGAGTGGCAGAGTAGAAAGAGGAATAGCCAATACCCTCCAGGACAAATACAACTGTAAATACAAACAAAAGAGACAAAGCTATAGTTCTCTCACAATGGGCTCTCTCTCTCCATTGCAAAACAAGGAACATACTACTGAGCTTTGTCTGAATAAGTGTTTAAAAATTCAGTTTGGATTTTATTGAAAATGATTTTTCACCCATTTTCTTTGCCCTAGAGGTGTTGCAGCACCTTTGCTGTTAAGTACTTCTGGCTTTCCAGCTAAGTACTTGCAGTTATGCCTCTGCTGTCTGCAAAAACAAATCAAAGGATTAAGAAAAAAAATCCAAATAGAGCATTTACCTGCTGCGCACTACTCATTAGCAGGGGCACATAATTCAAAGTTCCCAGCAAGTGTGGTCCATGTTTTATTGAGTAGTCGTGTTTTGGCGTCTGCTTTGTTCAAACCTCAGTATGGGGTGCAGTAGGAAAAAAATAATATTCCTAGGCTGCAGGAATTGCTGTCTTTGGAATATCTCATGTAGCAAAGGCCCTGAACATTTGCATGCGTGGTACTCTCCTCATGTCCTGCAGATGAATGAGAAGGGTTAATAGAGGCACTGGCCAGAATCTTGCTTCCCAAGGCTGTGGTGGTGATTGGGCCTGGATCTGAAGACTTTGGTATGAATGGGAGTTTGGGAGTAGAGTTTTTTTTGTTGTCGTTGCTGGGTTTTTTTAATGGCATTTATTAAGTGCTTATTATGTGCCAGGCACTGTATCAAGAGCTGGGATAGATACAAGCCAATCAGGTTGGACACAGTTCATGTCCCATATGAAGCTCACAGTATTCATTACCATTTTACAGATGTGGTAACTGAGGCACAGAGAAGAGAAGTGACTTGCCCCAGATCACACAGCAGACTTTGTTGGAGGTGGTGTAAGGTGTGGAGGGTTAGGGGAGAACTGCAAGCTCAGGGATTGCATGGATGTAGGAAACACCCCAGTTCTGCCCAACATGAGGCGTGGCCCAAAGCTGAATCTGGCTGGCTGCTGGCTGGTGTCTGATGGCCCCCAGGTCCTTTACAATCAGTCAGTGGTATTTATTGAGTGTTTACTGTGTGCAGGGCACTGTATTAAGTGGTTGGGAGAGTACAATTCATCAGAGTTGGTAGACATGATCCCTGCCCACAAGGAGCTTACAGTTTAGCTTGGCACCTGGTTTTGGTCAGGAACACAGGCTGACTATGGGCAGTCTCAGTCTTTGGTCTCTGGCCCAGTTCTGATGATTCCAAATCCTCATTATTCTCACCTTTTCTAGTGGATTCAGTTACTTTCTTTTGTTCCTGTTCCAGTGTGTCCAGCAAATGGCTACTGTGGAGTTCTTTCTTCAAGTTCAGCATCCTCTCTGACTATTTACTGGATCCTACTATGAGCCCTGCTTGAGATAGAGCCCATGTCTGATTAGAATAGAAGAGCAGCTTGTCTTAGTAGAAAGAACATGGGCAGAGGGAACAGAGGACCTAGGTTCTAATCCTGGCTCTGCTACATGTCTGCTGTGTGACTTTGGGCAAGTCATTTCACTTCTTTGTACCTCAGTTACCCCATCTGTAAAATGGAGATTAAGTCCTACTCCCTCCCATTTAGAATGTAAGCCCCATGTGGGCCAGGGACTGTATCCAACCTGATTAACTTGTATCTACCCCAGTGCTTGGCACGTAGTAAGTGCTTAAAAAGTTCCATTATTATTATTATTTTGTTGTAGGTGTAGCACAGAGTTTCTTACATAGTAACTGCTCAAGAGCTACCTGGACAATCACCATAAGAGGTGGTTTTTATTTCAAGTCCACACTTTCTAGAAAACTACAATCTGCTCCTCAATATACAATTGAAGCAACACTGTCCTTCAGTGTTTAGTAAGGTGGTGCTCAGCTGATCTTTATTTTTTCCAAGGGCAAAACAAGAGGAACTTAGGCTTAAATTGCCTAGAGTGGCTCTCAGAAAGAACATGTGGTCTGGTCAGTAAAAGCTGATGTGAAGCCACTTGATATAGTTTCACTGGAGGCCAGGGGGCTGGACTGGTTGACCTTGGAAAATCCCTTCTAGCTGTAGGAATTTATGATTCTATCAGAATTTTATGGTCAGCTCAGTTCAGTAGAAGCATCAAAGAGCAAAGGATCATAGGATCGGAATATGGAATGAGAGAAAGCACTAGGTAGAGAGCTCTAATTCTTCTACTTGGAATAAACCCCCAGCTAGTAACGATTGTGGTATTTGTTTGTGGTACTGGGGCAGATACAAGATAATCAGGCTGGACGCAGTCCCTGTTCCACATGAACTTTGCAGTCTAAGTAGGAGGGATAACAGGCATTGAATCCCCATTTTACTAATGAGGAAACCATGGCACAGAGCAGTTAAGTAGCGCTTCCAATGTCACACAGCAGACAAGTGGCAAAGCTGAGATTAAAATACAGTTACTGGGTCTCAGCATTCAAAGAATATCTCAGGGAAACAGTGATCTTGCTTGGTTAGTTGTGGCTTAATGGGAAACAATGAAGACACATCTGCATCCCAAGGACCCCTGTTAGGGTCTAGATTCAGAGAAAAGACACTGGACTTAAGGAAGGTTTGCCCAATGTAAAATGGGAAACAGAAAACACCCTCTACTGCCATCTCACTCATCAAAAATGCAAGAGAGGCTCTTGGAAGTCCATGTCCCCATCCTAATCTCCTCTTTCTCTCAGATTCCCCCATTCCTTAAGGAAGCCTTTCCTTTGATGGCTATCTGAAAGCATGGACTTTTCATTATCTTTTAGGTGGCTAATAGCCTTTGGTTTTGCCTCAGGATCTTAACTCCTTCATTTGGTCCCTACAGGCCCGTTAGTGATGGCTACGCTAGCCCTTATTGCTTCAGTAAAGAATCTTTTCACAGTGTGCTTGTCCAAGAATTGGAGCTTTTCAGAAATCCACCCCACAAGACGTTTAAAACTTTGTCTTTGCTTTTATTTACTCTCCCTCAATACTCCTGCCTGTGCATTGCCTGCATTACTCAATTGCTCGAATTACTAGGGTCCTCTGGGACCCACAGCATAAGCCTAGCAAGATGGCCAGAGAGGGGGATGAAACCATCAAGACGTTCCTGTATGGGGCTGTAAATCCAATCAGCTCATTAAAAAATAATCTCTCATGGAACATCTGCACGTTTCCAAATGCCAAGAGCAAAAGTTGGGAGGCTGGAAGTTTCAAAGCCATTGATTTATTTGTCGCTGGTATAATAAATTGATTTTCAACAGAACATTAAGGGTGAAAAAAACAAGCTCTCCCAGAAACTTCCCAAAGCAATAATATCCAAGGTCCCTAAAGTGTTTGAATTTAGGGAGTTTGACATCAGTCTGCCTGGACCGAATGACCCTTGCCCATACAAGTGATTGGTTCTTCCTAATTTCTCCTTGACTCCCATCTTAACCCCAGGATCTTTAGATCATTACTGCACACAACTAAATTTCCAGTTGATCACAGATGGAACGGGGCATGGAAATAGAGTGTGGAGGAGCCAAAGTGAGTCAGCTGACAGGCAGATGAAGTGAGGCCCTGAGACACTAACTGGGGAGAATTCAATCTCCCTCTGACCCAGTAGTATCAGGGCTTCTGCCTTTGCCTATAAAGAAACTGACAGTTCAAAGGATGGGTCCTTTATTAATATCTTATTCCTTATAAATAAGTGAATAAAGGAGAACTACTTACTCACTGCTCCTCTGACTTCTTTGTGCTCTTTATCGCTCCCCTAAGTCTCCAGTTTTAGCCATCCACTCATTTCTTCAACCCTGTAATTATGATTGAGTTACAATTTGGGCTCTGGAAGTACTGGGATTTTCCAGACCCTGGGTCTCTCTCCTGGCAGGAGTGGCTTTGCTTTGGACTGCCCGGGAACCCTGGTTATTATCAGATCCCAGGATGTTTTGCAGGAATCTATTCTACTCCTCAACTGAACAGAACTGAGCCCATCCAGAAATAGTAACTTTTTTTCTTTACAGTATTACTATATGCCAGGCAATGTGACAGTCCTCGGCACATAGTAAGTGCTTATCAAATACCCTCATTATTATTATAAAGGCTGGGGAAGATAAAGCTAATCAGGATGGACACAGTCCATGTCCCACATGGGGCTCACAGTCTTAGTCCCCATTTTGCAGATGAGGGAACTGAGGCAAAGTAAATTTATATGACTTGCCTAAGGTTACACAGAGGATGAGTGGCAGAGTGGGGATTAGAACTCAGGTCTCTCTGACTTCCAGGCCCATGCACTATAATAATAATAATAGTAATGTTGGTATTTGTTAAGCACTTACTATATGCAGAGCACTGTTCTAAGCGCTGGGGTAGACACAGGGGAATCAGGTTGTCCCACGTGGGGCTCACAGTCTTAATCCCCATTTTCCAGATGAGGTAACTGAGGCACAGAGAAGTGAAGTGACTTGCCCACAGCCACACAGCTTACAGGTGGCAGAGCTGGGATTCGAACCCATGACCTCTGACTCCAAAGCCCGCGCTCTTTCCACTGAGCCACGCTGCTTCTCCACTATCCATTAGGCCACACTGCTTCTCAATTTGCAGAGTTGCTTGCAGGCTTACAGAGAGCCAATGACAAACATCTGCCCCAAGGGGACCCTCTGAATCTTCTAAATTTTCAGAATGCTTCAGGTGACTGGAAATGAGCCTTTAAGAGGTGTCATAGAATATAAGATACACCATTCTTTACAAAGCAACCATTTGCATTTCAGTGCATTCTAAATTTTTTGCTACCTCCTTGAACAGAATGAAGCCTAAGGAGTCAGAAGGACCTGGGTTCTAATCCTGGTTCCCTTGCTCATCTGCTGTGTGACCTTGGCAAGTCATTTCACTTCTCTACGCCTCAATTATCTCATCTGTAAAGTGGGGATTAATACTGTGAGCTCCATGTGGGACATGGACTGTGTCCAACCCGATTATCTTGTATCTACTCCAGTGCTTAGTAGAGTGCCTGGCACATAGTAAATGCTTAACATATACCACTTAATAAGAAAAAACCTAAATTTAGAGCTCCAAAACATGAAAAATCATGAGTTTATTAACTCATGTGGAGATAATCAGTAATCTCTCGCCTCCACCCTCTTCACACCAAACTCAGGTTCAGATGGAGAATTAGGAAACAGTTTGAAAAAAATACAAACCACAATAACAGAAAAAAAACAAAAAACAGATGCACAGCATGCCCTCTCTGAAATTCAGGGGAAAATAAATGGCCACAGAAATGCTCTTTCCAGAAAAGCTGGTATCAGCCGCTTGGCTAGGGGATTTGAAAACTAGCCTGTGGTCCCACTCATCATCAAGTTGTTAGAATCCAGGCTGAGATATCCACCTCCAAATGCTGTTCATGTCCAATGGCTCTGCGGTGGCCCCTGAGGAAGACATAATGGCACTGACAAGGAAACCCATCCCCAATTTCTCCTTCCTTATTGGCTGTTATTGGCAGAGAAATCGCTGTTTAAGCTGAGCCATTGGGATTCTGCTCTATTGATTCTGCTCTATTCCTCTCCCTACAAGGGACAAACAAAAGTTGGCATCTGCAGAGAAGAAACTGGAAACTGCCCTGTAGATAGAACATTTGAGTTCCTGGAGTTATCAATCTGGCACTTCCATTTACACTTAAGCAGTGTCTACAAACTCCCTGCTGCTGTTATTTGAAGTTGCTTTGGCTAAACAGCACGCTGAAATGCCAAGGGCTGTGCGTTTAAATCCTGGCTCCACCACTAATTTGTTATGTGACTTGAGGCAACTTACTGCACCTCTCTGTGCATCACTGTCTTCAGCAGTAAAATAGAGAATATTGACAGTAACCTATTTTCTGGAAGTTTGGAAAAGATCCACAATTTTAAAGTTCCTTTATAACATGAAAAGGCACTGGTGCCTCCTACAGAGAATGTACCCTGTGCGTGCTTGACAAATTCTTGATAATGTCGCTTCTGCTACTACTGCTGGCTTTACAGATGTTGAGTATGGGATGTGATTGGAGCCAGATATCGGATGTTACAGAAGACACCGGAGGAATTTTTCCTCTTGGCTGGAAGATTATGCAATTTGAGCTCAGGATGGTTTTGCTGACCAAGTCAGAGAATATTTTCCCATGGCTGGCACTGTGGTCACTGCAGCGATTCTGTTACTGCCTCTATAGGTGCCTGATCCATGCCGTTTGAGTTGGCATCCTGAATTTGCTCACCTCAGGTCTCTGACAAAGCTTGAGGGCTTCCAAGCAGGGCTGAAAACACTTTTAGCTTTTAGCTCTGCCCATTTTTTGCCACCATGAAAAGTTGGTACTGAAAATTTTCCCTTTAAATAATTATGCTAAATATTAATTATTTCTATGGTGTTTGTTTTGGTATTTATTATTGTGCTGTGTGCCAAGTCCTGTACTAAGCACTAGGATAGATATAAGATAATCAGTGCAGACACAATCTCTGTTCCACTTGGGGCTCCCAGCCCAAGTAGGAAGAAGAACAGTATTTCATACCCATTCACAGATGAAGAACTGAGGCATGGAAAAGTACACTAGATTGTATGCTCGGTGTGGGCAGGGAAGGTGTCATCTGACTCTGTTAATTTGTAATCTCCCAAGCATTTGGTACAGTGCTCTACTTACAGTAACTGCTCAAAAAATATGACTGATTGACACAATCAGTCCCCTTCTGGACTGTGAGCCCGCTGTGGGCAGGGACTGTTTCTATTTGTTGCTGAATTGTACTTCCCAAGCACTTAGTACAGTGCTCTGCACACAGTAAGCGCTCAATAAATATGAATGAATGATTGACACAAAGCAGACAAGTGGCAGAGCTGGGATTAGAACTAAGGTCCTCTGGCTCCCAAACCCGTGCTCTTTTCTCTAGGCCACAGTGTTTCTCCCACACAACCATTAATCACTCAATGGTATTTACTGAGTGCATACTGTGTGCAGAGCATTCTACCAGGCACTCGGGAGAGTACAATAAAACGGAGTTAGTAGATAGCTGACTGCCCACAAAGAGCTTACAGTCTAGAGGGCAACATGCAAGGTAACATGTCAAGTTGGAACTCAACTGCATAAACAACAAAATTCACAATGAAAATATTTATGATTTTGATTCATCACTTCATCAGTGGCTGCTACAAGATTATTCAGGAGCTATATTCATTCAATTGTATTTATTGAGCACTTACAGTGTGCAAAGCACTGTACTAAGTGCTTGGGGCAATAAACAGACACATTCCCTGCCCACAATGAGCTAATAGTCTAGAGATGAGCTTACAAAGATTCAACCATAGCCACAGTTGAGATCCACTTAGCAAATTGATGGCTGTGTATAATAACGGACTAGGAAATGTGACTTGTCTACTCCCAGCCTCTCCTCCCACGCAATAATACTTCTGGACCATCAGTGTGCATCTGTAATCACCTTTATGCTGGTCTCGTCTCTGAGGCGTGTCGGCCCTAGCATGAATTTTAGAGCTGAAATCCTTGACGGCAATTATGATCCCTGGCCAGACAGACATTCCACCTTCAGTTTGAGCCCGAACACCCCTGTAGATCAATAATACCTGAGGGCCAAGAGGTTCAGTTGGTTGGAGAAGGCTCAGGAGGGAAGGAGAAAGGGAGAGGGAGGGCGAGAAAGAGAGCTGGAGAGAGAGAGGGAACTTGAGAGTGCACATAGATATCTGATGTTGTCTCAGCCACTTTCTGCCTTCATTTCTGTCTCCTCCGGCATTTCATTAGATGGGGCTCATGATGACCTCAGGCCTGGAATACTGTCCATGCTACCCTCCCACCAACAGCCCCCCGTCTGTCCCCCCGCCACACAATCCTCCTCCATCAAGAAAAAAACAATCAGTTGTTTCCATCCTACCCTACTTCTGTTCTTGACTGCAATCCCAGGCTGGGGCTGAGGTCAGTAGATGGGGCTATGAATGGGAAGGGGCAGGGTTAGGGTTAGGGATTTTGGGCTTGTGGTTGCAGCCACTGGAGTAATGAGGGTTAGTTTAAGAAAAGAAAAAGACTGGAGAGCAATGGGGGAGGAGAAGGAGTGTGTTCAAGATGCAGAGGGGGGCAAGGAAACAGCCGGGAACAGGGTTCATCAGGAAAGGAGCAGCTCATTGTGGGCAGAAAATGCATCTATTATATTGTTATACTGTACTAGAGAGCTCTGCACACAGTAAGCACTCAATAAATAAGATTGAGTGACTGGGGGAGTGGGGAGGAGAAGACTGGAAGGGAATTGACTTGCCTGCAGGGATTAGACTTAACTTTCACTGGACCAGTAAGCAGATAGTGAGGACGTTTCCCTGGCTTGCAGATATTGTAAGATGGTTGTGACATGGGAAAGGCTGTAAAGTTAATCCCATGGAGACAATTCATCCAGAGGAAACAAGACTGATTTTAGGTTCCCAAATCAGTAAACAACTCATATTTACTAATTCCATTATTGTAGGTAAGAAAAAATAATAGAGAATTTGATGGGTAATTATAGAATCTCTCTGTGGAAATAAATAGCAATGTCTCTGCTGATGATGTAATGATGGGCTTCTGTCCCATCATTGTCTTGGAGAAGCAGCGTGGCTCAGTGGAAAGAGCATGGGCTTTGGAGTCAGGGGTCATGAGTTCAAATCCCAGCTCTGCCACTTGTCAGCTGTGTGACTGTGGGCAAGTCACTTAACTTCTCTGTGCCTCAGTTACCTCATCTGTAAAATGGGGATTAAGACTGTGAGCCCCACGTGGGACAACCTGATTCCCCTGTGTCTACCCCAGCGCTTAGAACAGTGCTCTGCACATAGTAAGCGCTTAACAAATACCAACATTATTATTATTATTCTTCCTATTACTAAGGAGAATCAAAGAAGATCAGTAGCACAGTTCAGGATTTACTGATTCTGGATGAATGGAAAACACATTCCACTTATTAAAGGGAAACAACATTCTCCCAGTAGGCCCTAGCTAAGTCTACTGTAGCGAGAAGTCGTCGGTAAGGCTTTAATTGAATTAAGTTTTTCCTCTTCTTGTGCTGGTTGCCACTGCAGTCTTTCAACACTCCTAGATTCAAAGTTAAGGACGAAATGTTAAACCACAGCCACCTCAAATATTACCTCCCAAACCCAAAGGTGGCACATGTGAATGTTGAAAAGAAGCTATGTAAAACCGTTGTTTCCAGCAAATCTTCTGAGTGGGCCAGTTCTTCATAGCCTGAAAACTGTGTACAACTCTATTATATTACATAATAGAGTTGCATATACAGCTCTATTATTTTGAACTCTACCAAATGCTTAGTGCACACAGAAAGTACTCAGTAAATATCACTGATTGAATGATTGACTGGACTTATGAATGAAAGGTCATCAAGAGCCTAGAAAGAGCCATGAAGACCATGTATTAAAAACTTAGTAGACATATTAGGATTTATTGAGTGCCTACTGAGTGCCTACTGAGGTTGAGAAATAACCAAGTCAATACCATAAAACAATTCTGCAACAATAATGAAGAAAAGCAGTATACATAACTCCTAGAGGGAAATTGTTATTAGACCACACTCTCCTTTGGGCAGGGTTATCCTAGGTCTAATCTGTCACACCTTTCCAATGTCCCAGAAGCTGGGGAGGCAACATTGTGCCTGCCCCACTTCTTTTTAATGGTATTTGTTAAGTGCTTATTATGAGCTAAGTAGTGTTCTAGATGCTGGGGTAGATGTAAGGCAATCAAGTTGGGCACCGTCTATGTCAATCAGCCAGTCAGTCAATTGTATTCATTCATTCATTCATTCAATTGTATTTACTGAGCACTTACTGTGTGCAGAGCTCTGTACTAAGCACTTGTTAAGTACAATTCAGCAACAGAGCCAATCCCTGCCCACATCGGATTTGAGAGCTTACCTTGCGCAGAGCACTGAAGCAAGCCCTTGGGAGAGTACGACGATATAACAATATAACAGACATTTCCTGTGCAGATGGGGCTCACAGTCTTAATCCCCATTTTACAGATGAGGTAACTGAGGCAGAGAGACGTGAAGTGACTTACTCAAGGTCACACAGCAGGCAAGTGTGCTGTCTTTTTGACTCTCAGGCTTGTGCTCTATTCACTAAACCATGCTGCTTCGCTAGAAGAGCAGTGGTAGTATTAGTATTTTTCCAGAGCACTGTACTAAGTGCTGGGAAACAATAGACAATTGGGAATTAGACCCGGTTCCTTCCCAACAGGAGTCAGGATGGGAAGGAGGTGGGAGAGGGAATCCGATAGTATTTTGTTAATTTCATTTTCATTTAATAGTATTTATTGAGCGCTTACTATGTGCAGAGAACTGTACTAAGCGCTTGGAATGTACAATTCGGCCACAGATAGAGACAGTCCCTGCCCATTGACGGGCTTACAGTCTAATCGGGGGAGACAGACAGACAAAAACAATAGCAATAAATAGAATCAAGGGGATGTACATCTCATTAACAAAATAAATAGGGTAATAAAAATATATACAAATGAGTACAGTGCTGAGGGGAGGTGAAGGGAGAGGGGGAGGAGCTGAGGGAAAGGAGGGAAAGGGGGCTTAGCTGAGGGGAGGTGAAGTGGGGTAGAGGGAGGTCAGTCCTGGAGGCCTCTTGGAGGAGGTGAGCTCCCCTGAGGTGACCTGAGGCCCCCAGTGGCCCCTGACCCAGCACCCTCCCCGCAAGCTGTGCCGCGAATGTTGGTATTTGTTAAATGCTTACTACATGCAGAGCACTGGGGTAGACACAGGAGAATGAGGTTGTCCCACGTGAGGCTCACAGTCTTCATCCCCATTTTACAGAGGAGGGAACTGAGGCACAGAGAAGTGAAGTTACTTTCCCTCAGACACACACGAACCCATGTCCCCAAGCACAACAAACAATAAATACTTTTAATATTGATACTGATTCTGGGTTGCCTTGTTCCAGGGGGAGGGACGTGAGCACAGAGGCAGATTTCAAACCTGATTAAGGATCTAAATAACCACCTTTTATTTATTTCAATAAGAGGAAATGTCTGCAGTATTGAAATCCCATTGGCTAGGGATGATCTGAGAGCGTTAGGAGGGTAAAGCTCTTGCTTTTTAGCACTCTGAGCAATTAGGACAAATACACAAGTTTAATGAGCCTAATTGCTGGAAGGGGTTTGACTACATAACTCTCCTTTGATCGTACACTCCAGGTCACCCCTACTCAGGAAACATTTGGGACCCGTCTAGCAAGGGGATAGTTCACTCACCTCTCCCACCAAACCCCGCTTCCCAAGCTTTGTTCTTCTCCAGCACATCTTCTCTACCTTGTTCTTTATCCTCCTGTCTCTGACCCTTTGCTCAAGCCCTTCATGGAGTCTGGACTCCCTCCTCCTTCAAATCTACCAGACTACATCTTTCCCTGGTCTTCAAAACCTTTATGAAATCTCACCTCTATTTCTTGTTTCCCTTACTTGGTCTCAGTTGCTGAAATACTCTACTTTCTTCCATGTTATCACCTTTCAAATCTCATTCTGAGATCCTTATCACGTCCTCAGTAGGCATTGATCATGTCAGGAGTCTTCTTGGTTTGCCCAAAAACTTTCAGAGCACCTCATCTCATTCTCTTTTCTCTTTCACACAGTTGCTCTGTGATTCCTCTTATCTCTAGAAGGAAAACAATAAATATCCCTATGGAAAAGAGAAGAAAGTGGAGAGGTAATAAATAAAATAGCTATTTTAGGTTTGCTCAAAGCACAGGAACACAAGCAAAGCCAGCTCAGAGACTAGAGGACTTAATCTAGTCCTTTTAGCTGTCCTTGGCTAGCACTAGGAATCTACTTGAGAAAACCACCTCACAACATTCCAGGTGAGTGTAAAGAGTTTAGTAGAAAAAGCAGGGGAGTGGGAGTCGGGAAATTCAGGTTCTAATCCCAATTCTGCCACAGGCTTGTTGTGTGACCTTTTTTTTAAAAAAATGGTATTTGTTAAGTGTTTAATATGTACCAGGCACTGAACAAAGCATGGGGTAGTTACAAGCTAATCAGGTTGGACACAGTCCATGTTCCACATGGGGCTCGCAGTCTTAATTCCCATTTTTCAATTGAGGTGACTGAGGCACAGAGAAGTTGAATGATTTGCCCAATGTCACAGAGCAGACAAATGGTAGAGCTAGGATTAGAAGCCAAGTCCTCTTATGCCCAGGCCCATATTCATTCCACTAGGCACACTTCCTTTGGCAAGAAGGCTAACCTCTCTGTGTCTCAGCGTGGTCATTGTAAAATGGTGATAAGATATCTGCTCTCCCTTCTCAGACTGTGAACTCCATGTGGGATATGGACTGCCTATGATCCAATTAGCTCATTTAAATAATAATAATTTGGTATGTGTTATGTGCTTACTATGTGCCAAGCACTGTTCTAAGCACTGGGTAGATATAAGGTAATCAGGTTGTCCCACGTGGGGCTCAGAGTTTAAATACTCATTTTCCAGATGAGGTAACTGAGGCACAGAGAAGTTAAGTGCCTTGCCCAAAGTCACACAGCTGATAAGTTGCGGAGCCGGGATTAGAACCCACGGTATCTGACTCCCAAGTCCGTGCTCTTGCCACCGAGCCATGCTTCTTCTTTCTTCCCCATCACTTAGCACAGTGTTTTGGCACAGAGTAAGTGTTTAACAAACACCATTTTTATTTAGTGGGTGTTTGGGTTTTCTCTCATAAATTGTGAGTTTCCTCAGGGTAGGAAACTTGTGAACCACATGTTTCTAGTAGGGTGCTCTGCAACAAGTAGGTACTCAATAAATACTGTTGTTTTTGTTTTATGCCAGAACTCTCCCCAGAGGACCAAAATGCCAGATCAGCTATGTTCAAAGGGACATTCACTTTGCCTAAGCAGGCAGGTGGCAGGCAGGCAGGTAGAGAAGCAGTGTGTCCTAGTGCTAGAATATGGGTCTGGGAGTCAGAAGGACCTGGGTTCTAATCCCAGCTCCGTCACTTGTCTGTTGTGAGACCTTGGACAAGTCGCTTACCTTCCCTGTGCCTCAGTTCACTCACCGGTAAAATGAGGGTTAAGACTGTGAGCCCCATGTAGGACATGGACTGTGTCCAACTGATTAGTTTGTAACTGCCCCACACTTAGTATAGTGTCTGGTACTTAACAAATACCATTTTTTTTAAAAATTAGTACTTTCTGTTTTCATGTTTTGTGCAGTAATCAAGCTATTCATGTCCAGCTTACTGGCCACAGAGCAAAGCTTTTCCTCCCCCATAGCTTGACCCCAAATCCACAAACCAAATGACCAAACATCCTCTCAGATAGTCTGACTGGTATCATTGCATTTCACGGTATCTCAGGATTTCAGGTCTGTCAAAATGTGAGTTCTTGTACTAATAAATTAAGAGGCAAAGAGTCAAGAAAGAAGACAGAAGCCTTCAGATGACCCAAGAAAGGGACGTTAGAGCTCTCTGCCTAGCCCAAGCTTATCCTCAGGGGCCAATTAGATGCTGAGGAAAGTGCTTTCTCCTGAGCTCCATTTCTTTAATTCTGTTTGATTCCCTGTAGACTGTAGGCTCCTTATAGGCAGGAAACACGTCTACCAACTAGAGATTGTGATGTATTCGCCCCAGCGCTTAGTACAGAGTCCTACCTACAGTAAGTGCTTGGTAAATACCGCTGATTGATTGATTCCTTCGGGTCTGGAAGAATGATATCCCTCCTTGTCTTCCCCTGGGTAGGGACTGAAGCTCTTGGGAGAGTCTTTTTCCTTATAATCAGGACTCAATTCTAGTTTAAGGCATTCTTGGGCCCTGAGCAGTGTCGACCAGTGAACTTCCAAGCCCCCAAGTTGACACCCTTCCAGGTGAGCACCCTTAACTCTCCTCAGCACTTTGCATATATTATTAGACAGATCGATGGCACGGGGAAATGCTCAAAATGGGAAGACGAAAGGTGACTGAGGCATCAGCTAAGGGGATCACTGGGACGGGCACAGTGCATTTATACGTTAAGATTGCTCAGTAAATTCCTTTATCACTACTACTGAGCTCATATTGGTTATGGCCCCTGGGTAAGGTGGTCTTTCAGTTTTATTATTATTGATAAAACTATCAAAATAATTGTATTTTTAATCAGTTACTGCATTCCAAACACTGGACATTAACACTGGGTTAATATAACATGATATAATATTATAATATAACATGATATAATATAACATGATATAATATTAACATTGGGTTAATATAACATGATCAGATCAGACATGAATGTGGATCACAATCTATGGGGATGAAGAACAAGTATTTAACCCCCCATTTTATAGATGAGGAAACTGAAGTCCCAAGAAGTTAAGTGACTCACGTAAGGTAAAACAGCAGGTAAATGGCTGAGATGGAATTAGAACCCAAGTCTCTATTTTATGCCAGATATTCTGGTTTCCAGCTGGTTAATAATTAGAATAAGAATAATAATTGTGGTATTTATTAAGTGCTTACTATGTGCCAAGCACTTTTCTAAGCTGGGGTAGGTACAAGGTAATCAGCTTGGACTCAGTCTGTGTCCCACAGGGGGCTCACAGTCTTAATCTCCATTTTACAGATGAGGTAACTGAGGCCCAGAGAAGTGAATGACTTGCCCAAGGTCACACAGCAGACAAGTAGCAGAGCAGGTATTAGGATGTGGGATTAGAACCCATGTCTTCTAACTCCCAGGCTCACGTTCTTTCCACTACACCATGCTGGTTGATCTTCTGCCAAATTCTGAGAGGATCCCTGATGCCTTTATGTCAGTTTTTAAAAAATTAAGGGCCCAGCCTTCCTCCTGCAAAGGCTTGCAGCTTGGAAATGACACCCCCCCCCAGTACAGGAATCTAGGAAGGGAGTGAAATGGCTCATCAGCACAGGGGTTCCACAGGTGACCAGTTCTAGGTTCTAATAGTCAATCGTTACCTTACTTTGTGTTACCTGTCTCTGTGTATCCCAAGGAACTACCCTTGTCACTTCCAGGCTGAAAAGGGCCATCCGTTATTTACTTGGGACCATCATTGGCCAACCTCTAGACTGTAAGCTCCTTGTGGACAGGGAATGTGTCTGTTTACTGTTATACTGTACTCTCCCAGCATTTGCTATAGTGCTCTGCACATAGTAAGTGCTCAGTAAATATGATTGAGTGAATGAATGAATGAACCTGAGAGGTAGCAGACTGTGAAGAACTCTGAGGGCTTTTTTTATGCAGAATCTTTCCCAAAGAAGCACTTAAAAGATTAAGCCAACATGAAAGAGGCCTCTGCCAAAACTTGGGTGTGATTGACTGAAGAAACAGTTCCTGAAGAATTTCCAATAGACAACCAATGGAGAAAAAATAACCGACCTTCAAAGCTTATCTTCCCTGGTGCTGTTTGTGGCACTTTTCTTGAAACTATGTCAAGCCTCTGAACTTGAAACAAACAGAAAAAAGTCCCCTCAGGTTAGCTCTTCTCTGAAATAAGTATTTAAGGAAATGACATTGGAATGTTTTGTCATTTCCATTATTTTCCAGAGGCCTCATCACCACTGCAATAGCTCTTCCTGTTTGGCCTCCTAGAATATTGGCCCAGTCTAAAAAACGACTCCTGTCATTTTTCAGATCTGGTTTTCAAACTTCCAATTAGAGGACGATCAAGACGGGAGTGTGGGCAGAGGTGACAGGGAAATCGATACCGCAGCATTTCAAAATGATCCGTTTTGAAAGGCCTGATGGTGTTATAATGAAAACAGCCAGGTTAGGTCCAGGCAATCAGGCCAGAAACAAGAACCTTTTCTAGACTTCCCTGCCTAGCTCTTTCCCTCTCTTCACTGACCATTTCCCACGTGCCCTCAGCCCCACAATTTATGTTCATATCTGTAATTTATTTTAATTAATCAATGGCATTTATTAAGGGCTTACTGTGTGCAGAGCGTTGTACTAAGCGCTTGGGGAGCTGCTTAATAGTATTTAAGTGCTTATTATGTGCCAGGCACTGTACTTAGCGCTGGGGTAGATACAAGCTAGTCAGGTTGGATACAGTCCAGCTTGGGGCTCACAGTCTCACTCTTCATTTTACAGTTGAGGTAATTGAGGAACAGAGAAGTTAAGTGACTTGCTCAAGGTCTCAGCAGACAAGTGATGGAGCTGGGCTTAGAATCCAGGTCCTTCTGACTCCCAGGCCTATGTTCTATCCACTAGGCCATGCTGAGTCCTGACCCATGGCTTAGTGGATAGAGCTCGGGCCTGGGAGTCAGAAGGTCATGGGTTCTAATTCTGCCTCCACTACTTGTCTGCTGTGTGACCTTGGTCAAGTCACTTAACTTCTCTGTGCCTCAGTAACTCATCTGTAAAATGGGGATCGAGACTGGGAGCCCCATATGGGACAGGGACTTTGACTAACCCGATTTGCTTGTATCCACCCCAGTGCTTAATACAGTACCTGGCACAAAATAAGCTAGTAAGTGCTTAACAAATACCATAATTATTATTAGAACCTCAGGGAAAGGTTGCAGAGGCTTTGTTTTTTGTGTAGCTGCATTCTACAGACTAAAGTGAATTACCGAGAAACATTCAGAATAGGTACCAAAAGACATGTTGAAAATGCTCCAAGAAAACCCAAAAAACTCCTAGGAAATCAGATTATATTGCCCAAATCCCTAAAATAGGACCTGAGTTTTTCATTGGCTGTTCAACAGGGTTTAAATGCCAAGTGGGTGGAGTAAACAGAGGAATGTCTCATTGGGCCTAAGGAAAAGGGACTCCAAAAGCCATTCTCCACTCAGAGATCACTTTAATTAGTCATCAGAGCTTTGCTATTTAGCAGTGATTGCAGTGGCCAAGAAGCACTGGACTTTCAGAGCCTCTTTTATTGACCCAGAGTTGGCATTCAATGGTTTGCATATCAGTTGGCTAAAAGAGATCTCACCAAGTCCCAAACCGAATCCAAACCCCAAGTTTTTTCTCTGTTTGTTTCTCCCAAGGATGCCCTTCTCCTCTTACCTTCTAGACTGAGCAGGAAGAGAACTCATAAGTGCTTAGTACAGTGCTCCGCACACAGTAAGTGCTCACTAAATGAATGAATAAATGAATTTCTCTTTGCATTATAGATTCCTACAGAGAAAGGTTTTCTGGACAAGGAATTCTAAGGTGTCAACTCAATAATAATCGTGGTATTTGTTAAGTGCTTACTATGTTCCAGGCACTGTACTAAGCTTTGGGAGAGAATACAAGTGAATTGGGTTGGACCCAATCTCTGTGCAACAGGGGGCTCACAGTCTTAATTCCCATTTTACAGATGAGGTGAATGAGGCACAGAGAAGTGAAGTGACTTGCCCCAGGTCATGCAGAAGACAAGTGGCAGACCCGGGATTAGAGCCCATGATCATCCAACTCCCAGGCCAGTGCTCTATACACTAGGCCATGCTGGATGGTGAGTCTGTTGGAAACTCAATTGTCCTCCCCTTGCTCAGGAAGGAGGGCAGGACCTATATATGAAAGGCACCAATACTGTCCTTCCCAAGAAGGAAATCAAGTCAGGATAGGTGTGGGTGAGGCAGCAAATAGCTTTTAAAAATGTAAGATGGATTAAGAAGGAAAAGGGGGTGGATAGGGAAAGGGAAGTGGGGATGAAGGGGATAGAATCAAAAAACTGGGAAGAGCTAAGGATGGTACTTGATATTCCTAAGCCTGTCTCAGTGCATGTTAAAGGTCACACGGAGCCCAGCTGAGAGAGTGGATGGTTCAGTGCAGTTCATAACCTGTAGTGGAAAAACAACTAATGTGCATGTGCTATCGGCAGCGGGATGTGGTTACCCCTGGTAGGTACTAAAAATACCATGGATGTTAATGTCCCCTTCCCCTTTCGCCCCTTCACACACACACACACACACACACACACACACACACATACCCTTAAAAGTGAAGTAGTTAATTGATTGTTGGAGAAGAGACCATGGTGCCTTCTGGTAGTTCTCTTGGGGGCTGAGTAGCCCTGTTTAGAATGCATTGCTCATCCCTCACTGGGATTAGCGTGATTTTGTATATACATATGGATAAAAACTCATTGCAAGTATTATCATTTTTGAATAAGAAGTGCACTGTGCACTCTCCCCATCTCTCTCTTCTGGCAGAGGATAGCAGAAATGGGGACACAACAGGGGTGAGAGAGAATCAGTAATCACCTAATAAATCCTCTTGCTCTCTGCCTCCCCACCAAATATACACACAGACATCATCTCTCTCCTCTTTCCTTCTCTCTCTCCCTCTCTTTCTCTCTCTCTCTCTCTCTTCCTTCCCCCACCCCTACCAGGTAAAGAACTCGTCAGAGTCTTTCTGAAACTGCTCAACAATGACTACAGAGTTGAAGTCTACTCTGATTCCAAAATTCCAAATGATAGGTAACAACTTCTTCAAACATTTTTAAGCTTTCCTTTGCTTGTTTGACGCCCCCCTGTCCCTGTACACCTTTCCCACCAGGAAATCAGTCAATAATATCTAGTGAGCCCTTACTGTGTGCAGAGCACTGTATTAACTGCTTGGGAGAGTACAGTATAAAAATATAACAGATACATTCCCGGCCCACAATGAGCTTAAAGAGGGGGAGACAGATGTTAATATAAGTGAATAAATTATGGATATATACATAAGTGCTGTTGGACTGAGGGTGGGGGATGAAAAAGAAAGCAAATCAGGGAGATTCCAAAGGGAGTGGAAGAAAAGAAAATGAAGTCTTAGACAGGGAAGGTCTCTTGGATGAGATGTGCCTTCAATAAGGTTTTAAAAGTGGGGAGAGCAATCATCTGTTAGCTATGAAGAGGGAGGGCATTGCAGCCTGGTGCTAGGGGAGTATTCATTTGCTTCCATGACTTTCAACAACCACCACAGTGACAAACTACAGACATATTCATATTCCTGCAGGCACCCACAGACGCCCACAGTTAAACGAGGATTCACTCCAACACAATGTAGAAATGCAGACACCCTGACTTTCATAAATAAAATGTTGCCACGGTTTGGGCAGCAGAAGCCTCCTCTCTCCCTACCCCCAATACTTCAGCTTCCCCACAGTTGTGGCCATCATATGAGCCATGAAAGCCCCACTGCCACAGTCAAATAATAATAATAATATTTGTTAGGCATTTTCTATGAGCCAAGCACTGGGGTAGATACAATACAATTAGATCAGACACAACCCCAGGCCCATGTGGGGCTCTCAGTGTAAGGGGAGGGAGAACAGTTAGAGGGAAGTCACTGCTGACACCTTCAACTTAAGTGTCCCAAATTGGATTCCTCACTTTCCCTCCTTGGTCAAAACCACCATCCTACTCATACGAGAAGCCCACAACCTTGGGATCACCCTCACCTCCTTACTGTTCTTCAGTGCTCAAAATTAGTCTATTGCCAAATCCTTCTGGTTCGTCCTGCCCAACATCTCCCAGATCCATCTCTTTCTCCCCATCTAAACTGCTTCCAGACTGGTGCAAGCTCTGCTCACATCACAGCTAGATTATTACATTAGCCTTCTCACTGGTCTCCTGCCCTCCAGCCTCTCCCTGCTCCAATCTATGCTACATACTGCTGCATGGATCATCTTCCCAAACCATATAGCTTTCCTCTCTGCCTAACCCTCCACTGGCTTCCTGAATCTCTTCATGTCAAGCAAAACTCCTCATGATTGGATTTAATGTTCTCAGAAACTTGCCCTACCTTACCTTGTCTGCTCTCTTCGTCCATTATTCCTCAACTCATTCTCTTTGTTCCTATCAAGCCAACCTTCTAGCTGTAACTTGCTCTTTTTCTTTCTCTCACTTCCATCTCCTGACTCAGGCTGTACCCCAAGCTTGGAATTCCCTCCCCCCAAATCCCACTTCCTTCAGTAAGTCTTCCTCAATTAATTTTCCTGCACCCTAGTCTTTATAAACCCATCAGCCAACTTAAGCCCTTAATAATTCATTCATGCCAAACATCAGCAATTCATGTTCTTCCCAAGTACTTAGTACAGTGTACCTTACTAAGAGGGCACTTGATAATTCTACTACTTCTACTACTACCAATATATTCTGATAAAGATGTCTCAGTGGCAGAAGGAGCATGGTCACTGGGAGTCAGAAGGATCTGGGTTCTAATTCCAGCTTTGCCACTTGCCTTCTGTGTAACCTTGGGGCAAGTCACTTCACTTCTCTGAGCCTCAGTTACCTGATCTGCAAAAGGTGATTTAAGACTGAGTCCCATGTGGGATAGGGACTGTGTCCAATCTGATTGTTTTGTACCTACCCCAGCGCTTAGTACAGTGTCTTGCACATAGTAAGTGCTTAACAAATACTATTAAAAAAGAGACTGTAGTATAGGTGAGAGCTTGGGACTGGAGATATGGATTTGGACACCAGCTGAATAGTGGAAATTGAAACCATGTGATCAAATGAACTTTGAGTGGGTGTGTGTTATGTAAGAAAGTAGAGGTTCAGAACTGAGCCCTGAGAGTGCCCCCACTTAAAAGAGTGAGGAGGCTGAAAAGGATATGAAAAGTACAATGAGATGAAGAATGAGGCCTTGGAGAGTATTGTGTTCATAAAGCAAAAATGAGAGGTGGTTTCCAGGAGGAGAGGATTGCCTGCCATGTTAAAAGCAGAAGAAACAGTGAGAATTGACCAAAAGAAAGGCATTGACAGAGTCTAGGAGGGCAGTCTCAGTGGTGAAAGGGAAAATTCAAATTGAAGGGGCTCTGGAAGGCAGGGAATGAATGGTTCCATCCCCTAGGACATCCCCTTCTGGATGAAGGCTTGGTCTGACCTTCTTTCCTACAATTTGAAGAGCTACTTGCCTGCTGTGTGACTTTGGGCAAATCACATAACTTCTCTCTGCCTCAATTTTCTCACCTGTAAAATGGGGAGTAAGACTGTGAGGCCCGTGTGGGACATGGACTGTGTTGAATCTGATTATTCCAATGCTTAGTAGATTGCCTGGCTTAAAAAATACCATTATTATTACCTTGTATCTACCCCAGAGTTTAGTAGTGTCTGGCACATAATAAGCACTTAACAAATACTGCTTAAAAAAAGCTGTTTAATTCCTGCTCTTTTTTGGACTGAACCACTATCTAGGCTTATTTTCTATTACTGTTGGCTTTAGACAGACCCCAAAGCATACTAAGGAGAGGGGCAGTTCAGGGCCAGAGGGGGTGGAGAGGCTGCAGGGTAAGATCAGGGTAGGGGAGGGATCATGGGAGCTTGGTCACAGCTGAATGATGCCAGTTGAGATCCTCCAGTGCCCAAAGGATGTTTTGTTGTTGATCTAAATTTTGTCACTCCAACTGGATGCAAAGCAGATTCCAGTTCCTTTGCTGCCTCTTTGTTCTCTTATGAGCCCTAGAACAAAAGTTCAATTAGTCATCTTGGGGTTATAAATCAGTCAGGGGTTCATTCTAGCCCTAGAATTTGACTCTAAGGGCATCCTTGCTGTACAATAGGTCCATGGGCCACTGGCAAGAGATTGCATCTTCAGGAAAAAGCATGCTAATCCCTACTATTACCTAAGGGTGTTCTAGTGGGACCCTTGATTTAACAGCTAGCCAAAGGAATGTGTCAGCTCAGGGCCAGATTCCCTAGCACACTCCTCATGTGCCCTCCCGTTCCAGCCAGAGCAGCTTGCAGGGTGCCAGAATGAATTGGCAGGTGCTGGGCTCTTCTGCCCCAGCTGGAGTTTTACTGCTCAGCGTAATTAACGAGGACACAAAAGTCCCCAAGACACCTGTGTGCCTTCATTTCAATCTGGAGCTCGTTAGCTATACTTGCGCATCAGTGAATCATATTGGCCCCTAGATGACAGGGGAAGAGAGAGCCTGGTGATGAGCAAGGGGAAGGCAGCCTCAGTCCCTGGTGTCTGATGCCATTTGGGCTAGTTGAAAGCTTTGTTTGGCTAATTTCTCCATTGGTTTCCCTAAGGGACTCCCTGCCACTGTTTTGCTGCTGCACACTTCTACAGAGCTGGAGGGTACACCAGCCATAGATGGGGACCCTCACCCCCAACCCTCAACAGCCTACGGGTGCCAGATGAAACAGATGCTGCCTGATCTATTCTGGGATAGTTGCATGGGCCAGTTCACATTCTGCAGCCTTCAGGTGTGACAGTGGTTTAGGAAGGCGGCTTTGTTAACTCAATTACTCCTCCAGCTGCAGCTTCCACAGTCCTTGGAATTGGGCCTTCAACTCTGGAAAGAGGTGCTGGGGCAGAAGAGTCTATTGCTCATGGCAAGAGAGGAGATAGAAATGCCAGCCTCCTTATACAGAGAGAATTAAAGAAGTTTACTTGATGTTCCTGTGATTTTACTTTTCAGTCCCATGTTTTGTCATTCGATCAATAGTACTTATTGAGCACCTACTGTGTGTGTGGAGGCCTGAACTCAGTGGTTGGGAAAGTTTGATAGAGTAAGTAATCATAATCTCTGACTTCAAGAAACTTGCAATCTAACAGGGGAAGTAGACATAAATTTTACAGGCAGGAGGAAGAGAGAAAAGAGGCTCCAATATGGTAACTAATTGTTCACAGTGAGATGCAGCTTAGAAACAGAGCCTTGATTGGCTTATAGGGGGGATCTTATAGCTGTAAAGCTCTGGATCTTGTAGCTTTAAAGCTCTCAACAATGCCCTTCTTCTTTTGTAATATGGTATATAAGATATGTCTATGAAGTGCTATGGGAGGTTGTGAATATAGTGGTTATACTTATTATATACTTACTGTGTACAGAGCACTGTACTAAGCACTGGGGAAGAGTACCCAGGTGGGAATTAGACTTGGACCCCATTCCCTCAATAGGCTAGCAATCTATCCACTGCTATACCACATTATGACTTTAAAGTATTTAATAATAATAATAATAATAATAATAATAATGTTGGTATTTGTTAAGCGCTCTTCTGCTCTCTGTTTAGTTTTCCCTGACAGCAGCTGTTGGATCACCATACTATCATCTCTACTCACACTCCCTGGTCACCAGTGCTTAGGTGGTATCACATTGAAGTGACAGTTTCTTGAAGGACTGTGCTCGGGGAGAGGAGGGGGGGCTTCCTTGGTGTAATTTATCAAGATGGTAGTGACATTTATTGAACACCCACCGGTTACAACACATTATATATTAAGCACCTGGTGCAGCAGAAGGAACACATTTTCTGCCCATAGGAATTTGTGCTCCAACAATGACATAAACAACTCTTTCTTTTCACACAGACTTCCCCCTTCAAAGGAAGGGAAACTAAGGTGTGGAGAAAATCAATGCTTGGCCAGTGGGCAAAGAATAAGTTAGGGAGCTGGACATAGAAGCCATCTGCCAATTGCCATCCTGCCCTGATATGCTAAGTTGTCTCCCCTCCCCTCGCTTCCCTTCCCAGAAAGCTGCCTTATTTTTTTAGCTTCCTAAATTATAAAACTGCCTTCTTAGATGTGAGGTTGACTCCAAGAAAATAATGATTGATTCCATTCCCAGAGCTGCAGGTGGATTTGGTTTTTGATAATGATTAATTAATAATAATAATAATAATGATGGTATTTGTTCAGTTATGTGTCAAGCACTTTTCTAAGCACCAGGATAGATACAAGTTAATCAGGTTGGATCCAGTCCCTGTCCCACATGGGGCTCACAGTCTAAGTAGGAGGGAGAACAGGCACTGAATTCTGAGATACAGAAAAGGGAAACAATTTGCTTAAGGTCACCCAGCAAGTACATGGAGAAGCAGGAATTAGAACCCGGGTCCTTTGATCCCCCAGGCCCACACTCTTTCCATTAGGCCATGCTGCTTTATCTTTGCAGCTGAGCTATTTTATTTTATGCCCTGCTTAAACACCCAGCCCTAGCATTTGCATTCACTGAGGAATGGCAGAATTGAATCTGCATCTTTATCAGGTTATTACCAGAGCTTTACAGCTATAAGATCCCCCCTATAAGCCAATCACGGCTCTGTTTCTAAGATGCATCTCACTTTGAACAATTAGTTATCAGATTGGAGATCATTTAAGATTTGCCCTAATGTAATGACTAATTTTCTGATGATCAATAGATTCCCAAGGACAATGAGCAACAAGAAGAGCAAGGAGAGTTGAAATCTACTGATTTTGAAAAATTGTATTTGAGCCAAATTTCTCAGTTTATACCATCTACCACATTAACTGAGCTGCTCAATATGTAAATACTAAGTAAGTACAATTGATTGATTGTTATCAAGTAGGATGATGACTTTCCCCCACCCCAGATGACCCTCCCTCTAGGCTGTACACTCCTTGTGGGCAGGGAATGTGTCTACCAACCCTGTTGGTAAAATTAAGAGAAGCAGTGTGGCCTAAGTGAAACAGTGGGCCCGGGAGTCAAAAGGACCTGGGTTCTAATCCCAGCTCAGTCACTTGTCTGCTGGCTGACCTTGGGTTTAATTTAACTTAACTTCTCTGTGCCTCAGTTACCTCATTTGTAAAATGGGGATAAAGATTGTGACCCCATGTAAGACATGGACTGTGTCCAACTTGATTAGCTTGTATCTACCCCAGGGCTTAGTACAGAGCCTGACACATAGTAAGCACTTAACAAATACCATAAGGAAACTCTTGTTATATTGTACCCTCCCAAGAGCTTAGTACTCTGCTCACAGTAAGCTCTAGACAAATACAATTGGTTGAATGATTGACCTGCTTTGGCCTTTTCTACATCCACCTCCTCTTCACTCCGGAACATCTTCTGTGTGAAATGCTAACAAGAAGTAAAAAGGAGGAGGAAAAGAGAGGTCTGGCCTGGATAATCAAGAAACTGGGAAATCACCACCTGGATCTGTCCCAGGTGGCTGCATGTGTTTGATCCTTGTGGTTTCAAAGTCACAGTCAAGAGCTGTTATCAATTAAAAGCTGAAATCTTCACACTGTGAAATGGAGGATTTAGGAGCTTTAAAGGGATGTTCTGTTCTAGTGAAAAGCCATTGTGGTATCCTTACCTGAGAAGTAGCTTGTCAAGTGAAAGATTCTAATCCCTCCTCTGCCCCTTGTTGGCTGTGTGACCTTGGGCAAGATTCTTCACTTCTCTGTGTCTCAGTTATCTCATCTGAAAAAGGGGATTAAGACTGTGAGCCCCATGTAGGACATGGATTGGGACCAACCTAATTCAGTCATTCAATCAATTGTAATTACTGAGCACTTACTGGGTGCAGAGCACACTACTGAGCACTTGGGGGAGTACAGTATGACAATAAACATACACATTCCCTGCCCACAGTGAGTTTAAAGTCTAGAAGGGGAGACAGTCATTAATGTAAATAAATTACAGATAAATACATAAGTACCTTGGGGCTGAGGGGGTGGGGTTAGTAAAGGGAGTTTATAGTTCCCCCAGCATTTAGTACAGTGCTTGAAACATAGTAAGCACTTTACAAATACCATAAAAAAATTCATTTAAGCAAATGCTTTATCCAGAGCCTTCATTTGGTCTGTGTAGAAGAGAAATGAGGACATTCAGTTCTGCCAGAATGTGTTTGTGTTATATGTTTTGGCTAGACTGTGATGGCAGAATTAGGAAACGTTCTTCCCTCAGTGAGAGCTTGTCTGGATACAGTGCTGTTGGAAGAACCTGTTGTGCATCTCCATGTGTGTTAGACACAGTGAGTTTTCCTTGATACAAAGTACTCCAAGAACACCAGTCCCCACATCCCAGGAGATCTATGTGTAAGACAGTGGCTGAAAAGCTCGGCTCTTTCCTCCTGGGGCTGGAATAGTCAATGAGAACAAAAATGGCCAGAGATCACCCTGAAAAAGGACATGGCTGCCTGCAATCAGAAGCAAATATCAAGCAGGATGTCCAATTTGATCCCCAAACCATATGTGAGCAGCTTTCAAGTGTTTGGAGGTGGCAATCCAGGCTGTGGCTGAAAATGGAGCCAATTTTATGATGACACTTGTTTTGAGCATGGGCTCTGGAGTAAGACCATCCAAACAATTGTAGCCTGAGCAGCAGGAGACAGTTCTAGCTACATAGCTCAGTTTATTGTCCATTGAGCCAAAACCCATTTTGTTCCTAAATTGAGCTTTCTCTGTCAATTCTACAATAGGTATATCTTTGGTCTCCCCAGGCACTTGTAAAAGAAAGGGACATGACCTGTTTCCATTTGGAGATCTCACCTCTGCCTCAAATTGAAGATACCTCAAACTCAATTCCTCTACTTCCCTCCTAAATGCTCACCTAATTTTCCCAATATTCTCCCTCCCTGACCATACCCTTTTAACCTAAATACATTTTTGCCTCCTCAATTCCTTCCTCCCCCGCATCACCAAATCCTGCCATTTTTTTCCTCAGTAATATCATCACCAGTGGTATTCACTGTTCTTAACATGTCGACAACAGAACTCCTTATCTTCCCATCCAAACCCTGTCCTTTCCATGACTTTCCTGTCACTGCACACAGCACCACCATCCTCCCTGACTCAAAGGCTCTTAACCTTGGTGTAGCCTTGTTTCATCTCTCTCATTCAATCCATTCATTGTGTCACCAAATTCTGTCAGTTTGACCTTCACAGCATTTCCAAAATCCACCTTTTCCTCTCCATCCAAACTGCTACCATGTTAATCCAAGTACTTAATCGTATCCTGCTTTGATTGTTGCATCAACCTCTTTGCTGACCTCCCTGCCTCCTGTCTTTCTCCACTCCAGTCCATACTTCTCTCTGCTGCCCAGATCAATATTCTACCAAACCATTTAATCTATGTTCCCCCACTCCTCAAGAACCTCCAGTGGTTGCCCACCCATCCACCTCTGCATCAAACAGAAACTCCTTACCATAGGCTTCAAAGCACTCAATCACCTTGCCTCCTCCGACCCCAAATTCCTGATTTCCTAGTACAACACACCTTGCACATTTTGCTTCTCTAATGCCAACCTTGATCTCATCTATCTCACAGCCAATCCCTCACCTACGTCCTGCCTCTGGTCTGTATCAACATCTCTCTTTGTATCCGACAGACGATCACTCTTCCCCACCCTCAAAGCCTTAGTAAAAGCACATCTCCTCCTAGAGGCCTTCCCTGACTAAACCCTCATTTCCTTTTCTCCCATTCCCTTCTGCATCATTCTTGTCCTTGGGTTTGCTCACTCCTCCCTCAGCCCCAGAGCATTTATGTAAATATCTGGAATTTATTTATTTTTATTACTGTGTTCCCCATCTCCCCCATCCTCCAGATTGTAAGCTCACTGTGGGCAGGGGACATGTCTACCAATTTTGCTAAATTGTATTCTCCCAAGCACCTGGTACAGTGCTCTCAGACATTGTGTGCACAGTAAGTGTAGGAAACTGCATGGAGTAGTGCATAGAATACAGACCTGGGAGTCAGAAAGTCATGGATTCTAAACCCAGCTCCACCACTTGTCTGCTGTGTGGCCTTGGGCAAGTCACTTACCTTATCTTTGCCTCAGTTATCTCACTTAAGAAGGGGATTAAGACTTTGGGCCCCATGTGGGAGATGGGCTGTGTCCAACCCAATATTCTTGACTCCACCCCAGTGCTTAGTACAGTGCCTGGCACATAGTAAGCACTTAACAAATACTGCAACTATTGTTATTATTATTATTAAGTGTTCAGTAAATATAATTGATAGATTGAGAAATCATCAAGTCAATGGGGCATCTCCTTAGATTCACAACAGAAGAGCTGAGTGTGAATAGTGTGGGGGTAGATCTTTGGTTTGAAAAACGTGTTCTCCCAGTGGATCTGTCCATTGCACACAGCTAATCAACTGAAACACCCTAAGAGGATTCTGTGTGACCACAGGAGGAGAAGAATTGTGTTGCCACTGGTTCCAATTCAGCACTCCAGGCACCCTTGTTTCTGCCACTTTGTTTTTTCTTGTCTCTCTCTTTTTCTCCCTCCTCCCCTTCCTACCAAACAACATCTCTGCCTTTGAGTCTCTCTGCTGATAGCAGGGAGGCCTGTTCAGGGATCAGCAAGATCCTTCCCCACTTGTTTGGGGCAAATGTCTTCATTGGTCTGACACTTGGGTATCTGCTGCTGCTGACTGCTCTCTATTCCAGCCTCCCTACAGCCTCACTGCAGATAAACCCTGGATTTGTGCTCTTCTCTGCTTCAGGGAATAATGGTGCCATAATGAGTTACCTCCACAAGAATAACAGTAATAGTAATAAAATCCCAAAGAGTAGGAACCGGTAAATCAGCCTTGCCCCTTGTCAGGTACTTACTTTGCCGGAATCACCCTCCATGGGCTGGTTATCAATTTTATTTGGCTTTTCCATTCTAAACTCTTAAAAGGGAAGGTGGGGGTGGAGCTTCTGTGGAAAACCTGGGGAAGCGAAGTCATATTTCAGGAATTTCGTTATTCAAAATTATTCCTTTTTTTGCTTTGGTTTTTCACTGTTCCCTACCCTCTTCTCTTCCTCTTTCTCCTCCTCCTCCTCTCCCACCTTCACTACCATTACCACCACCACTGACTCCCCAGACTTGCAGGTTCCAACCTCCCCCCTCCCATCCCAGATGCCTCAACTGCCACTACCCTTAAGCCTCCTTAAGAAATGAATACCTCCGTGACACCTGGAAATACAATTTCCTTTCTGGGTTGCAAGAGATGATGATAGATTATATTTTAATGAAAATCACATGGAAAGAATCACTAGCAAGCTTCAAAAGGTGGCATCTGTCTCAGACAGTGTATTGTCAAGAAGCCTGGAGCTTGGTAAAATACAACATAAAGGACTGGCGTAGGCAGTGATGAGTTAGGGAGACTGAAGATAGGGGGTGAGATCTGTCTTTTCCTGCATTCATTTCTCCACTCTTTTTTTGGTGTTGTTTCAAGTTGGTGGAGTGACTCATTCATCTCTTACACACAAAAGCTTCTTGGGGTTTCAGGTTCCAAAATGATGCTGCTCTGTACCGTTCATGATGGCGATGATGATGATGATATTTTTGGTGGTAAAGGCTCAGGAACGAGAGGGATCTAGTAAGGAATCTAGATGTTCATCTTCATGAACATTAGCACTCAGAACATTTGTTAGTTATTCCTCCATTCCTGGTGTGCTGTGCAGGCACTTTATAAAGCTGGCTTGACCAGCATGGTCAGGCAGGCAATGGTGGGTATTGAGAACTCGCTCTGGGCCGAGCACTTTACTAGAAGCTTGTGGGCTAAGAAGGGATTAGAAAACTTCCAAACAAGGGGATTCCAAACATAAGAAGAACATAAAGAATAAGTGACAGAGGCAAACAAAAAGTCAGAACTTTATAAAGACATCCATAACCAACAATGTATTAACATGTAATTTTCAGAGATGTAATTAGGGGCTAATTCATTCAATCATATTTATTGAGCATTTACTGTGTGCAGAGCACTGTACTAAGCACTTGGAAAGTACAATTTGGCAATAAATAGAGACAATCCCTACCCAACAACGGTAATGGTTCCTGCTTTATAGGAGCTTCTATACTCTCTGTGTGTATATGTGTGTTTGTGTGAATGTGTACTTTCATACACAAAATGAAAAGGGTTGCCATTTGAGTTTTCAGCCAGTCACAAATAGTCTCTAGGTCATTAGGGACCTTCTCAAAGTACTTACCCCTCCAGAACACGCCTGCCTACAGCAGAAATAACCCTGATGTGATGAAGAGGAGCCCAAACACAATAACCTTTCCCTCTTTCTTTTCCATCCTTAGCTCAGCCCCATTTCTCACAGGAAAGAACCAGTCTAAATCCTGGACACACACACACACACACACACACACACACACACACTGATGTGCTTGCTCACTTTTGCCCACTCAGATACCCTCATCATAGAGCAGAGCAGAGCTTCAGGGTGACTGAAAAATGTATGAGAAATAAAAGAGGGGATAGCCACAGTTATGCCCCCTCAGGATTGCACCTGGAGAGTTTCCAGGTACTCTACCTGTCTTGGCCATGGGAGGGAAAACCAAGCAGAGGCATACTCATTCCATTCCTAGCTTGGGCAGTGTCTAGCGAGTGGAAGGCAATCTGCTACAGGTCAAAACTCACCTGGGCTTGGCTGGCAGCAGTGGCATGGGAGAGAGTTGAGGGTGGAGACTCAAGTTTACTGCATGGAAGAAGGCAATGGAAAACCGCTTTCATATTTTTACCAAGAAAACTCTGTGGATACACTACCAGAATGACTGCAGATAGAGAGTGGGGTGTTCTGGGAGAAGCATAGCCATGGAATCCCTATGGGTTGGAGATGACTCCACAGCATAAGACAAATCAAGCCACTGTTGCCTCCATCTTGGCCATCACCACCAGCTAACCATAATTCTAGCTGCAGAGCCTGTAGGAGTTGCAGAGGCAGGGAAATCAGCTAGTGGCAATGGGGAGCCAAGCAGTATCAAAAGATAAGTAGCACAAGGCAAGTGAAACTGTAGCTGCCACGATCCTTCCTCTGATGGGCCAATTTCCTGCCTCTTCCAGCAACTATCAGTTCCAATCAGAGAATTCTGCCCATCACTTATGGCTATTTCACTGAACTTCTTCTACCCTGCTGTTCCTCTGTTCCACTCCATGCCAAGGATGACTTTGTATTATTATTATTATTTTTATATTTGTTAAGCACTTACTATGTGTTAAGCACTGTTCTAAACCATGTGGTAGATAACAAGCTAATCATGTTGGACAGAGTTCCTGTTCCAAATGGGACTCACAGGCTAAATAGGTGGGAGAACGGGGATTGAATCCTCGTTTTACAGATGAGAAAACTGAGGCCCAGAGAAGTTAAGTGACTTGCCCAAGGTCACACAGCAGGTACCTGGCAGAGCCAGAATTAGAACCCAGGTCTTCTTACTCCCAGGCCTGCACTCGTTCCACAAGGTCATGCTGCTTCCCTTTTAGGTAGGGTCTGGAAGTTTCTACCATGATCTAGGGGTGGGAGAAGAGTCCTACCCTACTCAGCTTTAGCGTTCCATGGAAACCTTCATTCCCCAAGCTTTCAGAGCGTGCCCCCCCCCCCCCCCCCCGCCCCCCCGGGGCCCAGAGACAATTAGAGAAAATGCATTTGCTTCTGGTGTTTCCTTTGTCTTTAGCCAGCTTTTGATTTTCCACTCAGGGTGCAGTTTTCACTTCACTGAGCACTCTAACACCCATTACTGTAGCTTGTCACTCTCTCATCTGAAAGAAACTTCTGACATGGAGGGGTAGGTGCCACTTAAAATGTCAAGGCATCAGCATGGCTGGCAGGTAAATTTCAGGATACGTAGTCAGCTGCGGATCTGCTTTCTTCTTGGATGCCGGGAAACAATTTGGTATCCTTTCTAGGCAACTGGATGTGAGAGCAGCTGTCAGCTGGAAAGTAACAACTAGATCAATTCCACCAATCTATCTTGCCCTTTAGCTGCACACTCCTAGCACATTCCATAGAATAATAATAATAATCATCATAATAATGGTATTTGTTAAGCACTTACTGTGTGCCGGGCACTATACTAAGCTCTGGGGTGGATACAAGCAATTGGGTTAGACACAGCTCCTGTCCCACACTGGGCTCACAGTCTCAATCCCCATTTTTACAGATGAGGTAACTGAGGCCCAGTGAAGTGAAGTAACTTGCCCAAGGTCACACAGCAGACAAGTGGTGGAGCTGGGATTAGAACCCATGACCTTCTGACTCTCCAGCCCATGCTCTCTCCACTACGCCATGTTGTTTCTCACAGAGTGGAAGGCAGAGATGGAATCCCACCTTCCACCCCAACTCCGGCAACCATTATTTAGGCTCCCTAGCAAAAAAGCCCTTCTGAAACCTCACTTCCTCCAGGAAGAATTCCCTTATCTATTTCCCTCTCCCCAAATTGAATCCTCCCAACTACCACCTTAGTAGTTATGTGCACAGAGCCACCTGTACCAATCAGTCATCAGTAGTATTTATTGAGCTTGCTGAACTACGTTTTAGAGAAAACCATCTGGGCAGCAGAGTGAAGTATTGAAGGGAGAGGGGAAAGCCTGGAGGCAAGGAGACCAGTGAGGAGGCTGATGATGTCAGTAAACATGTTGGGATTGGGACTAATGAAGTGGCCATTTGGGTTGAAAGGTGGATCCTGGAAACAGTGTGGAAGAAAAACTGACAGGATTTAGGACAGCTTAAATAAGGAGGTTGAGAGAAAAGGATAATGCCAAGGTCATGAGCCTCAAAAATGGGAAGGAAGATGGTATTGAATGCCTTTTCAAGATAGTATTGAAGATGGTATTGTCAATTATAGAGTGTAGGCCTGGAAGTCAGAGGGACCCAGGTTCTAATCTTGGCCCCACTGCTTACCTGCTTTGTGATCTTGGGCAAGTCACATAACTTCTCCGTGTCTCAATTCCCTCATCTGTGAAATGGGGATTAAAATTGTGAGCGCCATGTGGGACAGGGACTGTGTCCAACCTGATTAACTTGTATCTGTCCCAGCACTTAGTACATCATCAGGTACTATAAACACTAAGTTCAGCAGCCTCTTGACTCTTTCATTCAGGTACTCCTTACATTCATCACTGTAAACTCGTTATGGGCAGGGAACGGAACTGCTAATTCTGTTGAACTGTACTCTCCCAAGTGCTTAGCACAGTGCCCTGCACATTGTAAGTACTCGATATATACAACTAATTGATTTTTGATCTTCCTTAGTTTTTCTGAATACTCTGGTCACTCAGTATGGAAGGGGGTGGTAGCTGTTGCCTCCAGAAAGGAAGAGAGGGAGAAGAAGGAAAGGGATAAGGAGAAGTTGGCAGCTTCTCCTTCACTCTTCCTCCTCCCTGCTGTCGTGTCACTGCCAAGACTCCTATGATTGTGACGTTTCTTCTACCACCCCAGCCAAAAGTGAGCTGCTAATGGGTTTTACCCTTACCCTTTTGAGTGGCATGACAGACCCCTGAAAGGAAAGACTGTCCTGTCTAACCTGGGATATCTGGTCACTTTACCCTCCAACTTCTTAGACATTACCTGAAACTGACCTACAGTAAGGATAAGCAGATTCCATTGTTTAGTGATGATACAGCACTAATATCTAGTGTTTTCAAATCATTTCAAGTAAGGATGGAGTTCTCCCCCATGCCAGGCCCAGATTTTGAGCAGGCTAGATGCATTTGGATACCCAGTCCATTTTTTAATCACAAGAGACAAGTGGGCATTGCCATGTTGAATTGAATTTCTTCATCAAGATTAAATTCAGCAGAAGGGTTTCGTAGGATGAAAACTAAATCCAAGAGGAAGACAACCCTAGGCTGACACATATAGCAAGATGGTCAACAAGCCTCCGGCTGCCAGAGGCACAGAGTATCAAGGTGATGGAGCCGGAGATGGATCAACTGGTTGAACTGCCTGCCACGCAGGGAGATTTGGAGTTGACATTTCGATCCCTTCTCCAAACAACTGCGTTGTTCCTTCTTCCTTTCTACTCAGCTGGTCCCAGCTCTCCCCCCTGGCTCTTGGCAAGCTCACACTGAGAGGCTTTCTGTGGGAGCCCAGAAGATTAGAGACTTGAGCTCTGGAGTTCTCCCTAGAAGGAGGGCCAGGGCCGGGCCCAGTCACCCCCAGGAATATAATTAGGAGCATACCTATCCATAGGCTGAGATGGAAGAAAGCCTGAGAATCACATCAAAGCACTCTGGGAGCCCTGAAGACAGGGCTTGGGGAAGATTTATAAACAGACTTAGGATGATAGGCCAGATACTGAATGTGAACACGGAAACTACACTTGCAGGGCCATCCTCACATCACTGTGCTTTTGAAATACTCCCTGATGGCTTTGGGGGCTATGTAGATCTACTTACACACAGATATTCAGCTTAGATTTTTGACTCACTCTACTCCTAAAGCTTAGCAAAGAGGTGTGGGATATGAAGGAAAAGGTTCCAGTTCAGTTTCCTACATTCCTGACAAATATGCATTTGCTTACTCCAGCTCCTTGTCTTGAATCTTTTCTCTAAGAGACTTATAAACCCATTTTACATCACAAGAGAAGGTGGCAGTAATTATGTGGAGGTGAGGTTTCTCTGCCTCTGACTAACTGATTTATAGTGATTAGAGAAGCAGCAAGTCCTAGAGGATAGAGCACGGGCCTGGGAGTCAGAAGGACCTGAGGGTTTTTTTTAATGGTATTTGTTAAGAACTTACTATGTGCCAGGCACTGTTCTAGGCACTGAGGTAGATACAAGGTAATCAGGTTGGACCCAATCCATGTTCCACATGGGGCTCACAGTCTTAATCCCCATTTTACGGATGAGACAAATGAGACACAGAGAAGTGAAGTGACTCACCCAAGGTCACACAGCAGACAAGTGGCATAGCCAGTACTAGAACCCAGGTCCTTCTGACTCTCAGACCTGTGTTCTATTCACTAAGCCACACTCCTTTCTGGTTCTAATCCCAGCTCTGTCAAGTGTCTGCTCTGTGACCTTGGACAAGTCACTTCACTTCTCTGTGTCTCCTTTGTCTCATCTGTAAAATGGGGATTAAGACGGTGAGCCCCATATTGGACATGGACTGTCCAATCTGATTGACTTGTATCTACTCCAGCAATTTAGAACAGTTTAGAACATAGATTAACAAATACCATGAAAAAAGCCTGTTCACAACCCACATAAGCACCATGCCTCCTTATCTTCCTACACACATACACACTGATCCACATATATACTCTCCCCTATCACATATACTCACTCACAAGTATATGCCCACATCTCACACGCACAACACCCTCTTTAAATGTACATATACATAGACAGATCACTACAACACACTCACACCCATACACGCGTTGGAACTCAAACATTTCAGAGGGAAATACACAGTGGGACAACCTGATTACCTTGTATTTACCCCAGAGCTTAGAACAGTGCTTGGCACATAGTAAGTGCTTAACAAATACCAGCATTATTATTATTATTTAGGAGGCATACACATAGAAATTCATGGAACTCCACTTACCGAAAGATTCAGAGAAAAAGACTTAAACTGGGACACATTGGGATGCAGACAGATGCAGATATAAGCACCTACAGGCACACAAGAAAAAGAAACTGCAACAGAAGAAGAGACACAACAAGGAGGGAGAACAGCAGAGGCCACTAAAAAAAAAAACACAGAGAGAAGGGAAAACAGAAAGTAGCATGAGAAGCAGCATGGCCTAGTAGATAGAGAATGAACCTGGGAGTATGGAGGACCTGGGTTCTAATCCGGACTTCACCACTCATCTGCTGTGTGACTTTGGGCAAGTCACTTAACTTCTCTGGGCCTCAGGCATACTGCAGCATTATTCCCCATAATGGTGAGTGTCATGTCATCATATTATGCAGGCTGCCCAGGGTAACTCATGTGCCATCATGTGTGATTCAAAGTGCATTAATTTGAGTGCTGTCAGCATCTCGTCAGCCCCTGGAACCTCCAACTAATCGATCAATCATATCTATTGAGCTCTTACTATGTGCAGAGCACTGTACTAAGTGCTTGGGAGAGTACAGTGCCAGCTCCAGCCTAGTCTTCAACCTCCTTCCTCCAATACTCCATTCTTCTCTCTGGGAAAGGCCCAAATCTCTCAAATGGCTATGTCCCACCAGCACCAGCTCCCTGCTCTCCCCAGGTCCCAACAGGCAGGAGGAGGGGGAATCCCCCAGGAAAAATGCAACTTGAGGATAGGGCTGGGGAGGTGGGATGCAAGCAAGCACACCCCTCCAACTCTGCCTCTGCCCTCTTCCCACAGTCTCAGCTGCTCCATCTCACCCAAGGCCTATTACTGTCAGAAACATTTAGGAATTCAGCTGGGAGTGTATGAAAAATTCTATTCATTAATTTTTCAGAAATCTAACCTGTGGGACACTGTGCGCCCATGCTGACATGCACTTTGTCAGTTCTATGCCTTGCCCAGGAATTTTTTTTTTTCAGAGCCTAAAATCCTGTGATGTTTACAGCCATTAGCAAGGGATTAAACCCTGTGATGCAGGGACAGGAGTGGCTCTGAAATCCAAAATCTTAAAGGGCCAGGTGCTAAAAAATCATTTACAGAGCTGAGCTATCCCCTCCTTGGGCCCTTGGCCCGTTTTGTGCTCCATCTTTCCTCATTAAGTACTGAATCGATCTCATTTCTGGGGCAAACTGTATTCTTCATAGGCTCTTTTGGGATGGAATTTGTTTCTACTGACTTTTAAATGACACCCAGCTCCCAGCCAAGGAGAAGTACTAAAAAATACCTTACTACAACATTCTTGTGGCAGTAGAAGGAAGTAGGGCAGGAGGATGAGAGATCAGGGAAAGCTTCCTGGAGGAGATGGCTTTGAAGTGGGGAGAGCTGTGATCTGTAGGATGTGAAGGGAGTGGAAGGGAGTTCCAGGCAGTAAGAGGTGGAAGGACAGGTAGCCAAAAGTCATATGGACATCCATCTGAAACCCTGAACCTAAAGCATTTATTCTGGGGTTTTCTCTCTTTCTCTCACTCTCTCTTTCTTATCAGAGGGAATGGTTTCTCTCTCATCAAACTTCACTCCTCTAATGCCAATCTAGTAACTGTAACTCAATCTCGTTTATCTTGCCCCTGACCTCTCGCCCACATCCTGCCTCTTGCCTGGAACGCCTTCCTTCCTTCCTTCCTTCCTTCCTTCCTTCCTTCCTTCCTTCCTTCCTTCCTTCCTTCCTTCCTTCCTTCCTTCCTTCCTTCCTTCCTTCCTTCCTTCCTTCCTTCCTTCCTTCCTTCCTTCCTTCCTTCCTATTTATTGAGCACTTACCATGTGCAGAGCACCGTACTAAAAGTACAGTTCAGCAATAGTGTTGGTATTTGTTAAGTGCTTACTATGTGCCGAGCACTGTTCTAAGCGCTGGGGTAGACACAGGGTAATCAGGTTGTCCCACGTGAGACTCACAGTTAATCCCCATTTTACAGATGAGGTAACTGAGGCACCGAGAAGTGAAGTGACTTGCCCACAGTCACACAGCTGACAAGTGGCGGAGCCAGGATTCGAACTCATGACCTCTGACTTCCAAGCCCGTGCTCTTTCCACTGAGCCACACTGCTTCTCTGAATAGAGACAATACCTGCCCACAATGGACTTACAGTCTAGAAGGGGGGCAAAGCAAAGTAAGCAGGCATCAACAGCATCAATATAAATAAATAGAATTATAGATACATACACATCATATCCAAAAGACAGTTTCTCTCCCCACCTTCGAAGCCATATTGAAAGCACATCTCCACCAAGAGGCCTTCCCCCCCTAAGCTCTCATTTCTTTTTCTCTCACTCCCTTCCACTTTACCCTGATTGCTTCCTTTATTCACCATCTCCACTCAGCGCCACAGCATTTAAGTACCTATCTGTGATTTATTTATTTATATTAATGTCTGTCTCCCTCTCTGATTCTCAGCTCGTTGTGGGCAGGGAATGTGCCTATTATATTGTGGTCTCCCAGGTGCTTAATACAGGGCTCTGTATACACTAAGTTCCCAATAAATATGATTGATTGATTGATTAAAGCCAGTAGAGTCTCTCTCTCTCTCTCTCTCTCTCTCTCAGAGCCACTGGTTTTCCTTTCCAGATCCCTGCTCACATAGTCACTTTCAAATTTTCTCCACTGCCACCCCTGCTGCCTCTTTGATGATTTGCCCTGAGGCAATTCTCTCTCTCATTCACTCCCTGAAGCTCAGCCTGAAGACCCCTGGCCTTGCTGTGACTCCCTACCCCATAGGACCCCTCCAATCAATGGTATTTAGTGAGTGCTTGCTGTGCACAGCACACTGTACTAAGTACTTGGGAGAGTGCAATACAATAGAGTTGTCAGTCAAGAGCCTTGCCCACAAGGAGCTTACGGTCTAAAGGGGAAGATGCATTGAAAAGAAGAAGCAGCGTGGCTCAGTGGAAAGAGCACGGACTTTGGAGTCAGAGGTCATGGGTTCGAATCCCTGCTCTGACACTTGTCAGCTGGGTGGCTGTGGACAAGTCACTTCACTTCTCTGTGCCTCAGTTCCCTTATCTGTAAAATGGGGATTAAAACTGTGAGCCCCACGTGGGACAACCTGATCACTCTGTATCTCCCCCAGCGCTTAGAACAGTGCTCTGCACATAGTAAGCGCTTTACAAATACTAACATTATTATTGAAAAACATTACAGACAGGGGAAATGGCAGAGTGTATGGATATGTTCATAAGGGCTTAGGAGCTAGGGATACAGATCCAAGTGCAGAGCTAATGCATATGGGAGAGCTGAGGAAAATACGGTTTAGTCAGGGAACCCTGTTGTATTGAGCTCTCCCAAGAACTTAGTACAGTCCTGTGCATGCAGTAAGTGCTCAATAAATACCATTGCTTGATTGGAAGGCCTCAAGGAAGAGATGTTATTTGAGGAGGACTCTGAAGGGGAATGAGAGTAGTGGTCTGTTACAAAAGGGGAAGAAGTTCTAGGCAAGAGAAAGGATGTGAACAATCCACCCCTGAATACTCTAGTCCTAATGAGATGTGAGTGAATGGATGGATTACTGGAGCTGTTTATTACTGAGGGTCTGGCACCTCTGTAAAGTCTGGGAGGGAGTGTTCTTGTCTGTCCGTCTCCCCCCATTAGACCGTAAGCCCGTCAAACGGCAGGGACCGTCTCTATCTGTTGCCGACTTGTTCATTCCAAGTGCTTAGTACAGTGCTCTGCACATAGTAAGCGCTCAATAAATACTATTGAATGAAAGCCCTTGAATTTCCCAAGACTCCAAACTACCTTGCATGATCTTCTGATCTTGACTGTCCCACACACAGAACCAATACCATGGAACCAGAAGGAAAGGAAAAATCAAAGAAAGAAAAACCAAAATCTTCAAAGAAAAAAATTTATCACATCTGCTCCTTTCTCCCTCCTCTTTCTCCCTGTCTCTCTCTGCATCCTACATGAAAGATAAATTGAGATTAATTCTGTACAAACCAGTTGGTAATCTTAGAGACCCAGCAGGAGTTTGCATTGTTTTGACAGTATGAAAAGGGCATCAAAACTTAAAATGGCTTAAATTTAACATTCCATCTATGCAAGCTGTCACTCAGAAAGTTTGCTACAAACCATTGATCTGATGTTTGCTCCTCAGCTGGGAGACAGATCAATGGTACTGAGGTTGGATTTTGAGCAACAGTTAAAAATGTGAAAAATTCCACCATCATTTTTAGCATTTCCCCATGTCCAACTGTGACGGTTGGTTTATATTCAGAACCTCTTTCTTCTCGTAGGCTCATTAATTTATTCATTCAATCATATTTATTGAGCACTTAGTGTGTACAGAACACTGTACTAAACACTTGGGAGAGCCCAATTCAACAACAGACACATTTCTTGCCCACAACAGGCTCACAGTCTAGAGGACTCCTCCTGCCTTCAATTTATCCTGAAGAGGTTTTTTTTCTAACAAACACTGTAGCTCTCCTGTCGGAGCTTCTGAGCTCAAGAGATTTTTTTACCTACTTTTTATCAATTTAGGCTTTGCCACGGCTCTGTTTCCCTTTCCTCATTCAAAACTGGGAAGTGATTCACTGTCAAGGCTGAATGGAAAGAGCACACACCCATCTGCTGTTTGTCCTTGGACAAATCACTTAACTTCTCCGAGCTTTAGTTTCCTCATCTGTAAAATGGGGATTAAATACCGTTTCGCCTTCTCCCTTAATTGTGAGTCACATGATGGTCAGGGACTGTGTCCAACCTGATTTTCTTATACATGCCCCAGTACTTAATACAGTGCTTGTACATGGTAAGCACTTAAATATTACAATTATTATTATTGTTATTAATATCTTCATCAACATCAGGAGCAGCATCAGGAACATCTACTGAGCACATATGTGTTCAGACAAATTGAAGTATTGTGAACTTGGGAAAAGAAAGAGAAGTAAGGAACATGGTCCCTCCCTCTGAGGAACTTAAATTTTAACCCTGGCGTCAAGAGCATGCCAATTGCAAACATTCAACAGGCAAAAGAGTACGGGCATAGATACAAATGATATAAAGAAAAGCAGGCAATTACATTTTAAAGATAACTAAAACGAAATAGATTTGTATGCACGAGTGCTGAGATGGCTGGTGGAATGGTATTCTCAGGAAAGAGGGGATTCATTAGGGAATGCCTCCTGGTAGAGTTTCGTAGAATGGTTTCAGCAATGGGGAGGAACATGAATTGACCAAGTTGAAAGGGAAAGAAGTTTCAGTTGGGGTAATAGCTCTTCCCCTAACTGTAATTCATTTTTATGTCTGTCTACCCAACTAGATTGTAAGTTCCTTGAAGGCAAGGCTCATGTCTACCAACTCTATTGTTTTGTTCTCTCCCAAGAGCTTAGTCCAGTATACTGCCCTCAGTTAAGTGCTTGATAAAACCACTGATTGGCTGATTGAGTAGCAAATCTCAGTTAGAAGAGGGGCTTGGGATTCCTTTAACTCTGGTCCCAGAACTCCACAGAGACACTAAGTTCAGAAGGCATTGGTCACTTCAAGAAACTTCAATATAGTGTTCCTCCACCCCATCTCCCTCCAAGCAATCAATCAATCAATCCTAAAAGGGTCCATTTCCCACTCAAGGGAAACTTTATACCCAGGGTGTGGGGATAGAGGGACAAAGAAGTAGAACTAGAAGAAGGACATGGGGGAGAAAGCAAGTAACTCCAGCAAACCACATTTAGAGTTAACTCTCTTTCCACCCCTTTCAAACAGGAGAGAGAAAACCATGAGGTTGTTTCACCAAGGTTATCTTCTATTTAAATTCTGGGATGCTCCAGTGAGATGGAGTTTGTTGTCTCACTTTTGTTAACTGATGAATAATGAAAGAGCTGGCTTGGATCTCCAACATCCTCATTTAAGAAATGAAAAACCAGCACCAAGGTGTTTACTACTTTATTTGCCCATAGAGGACAGTTTCCAGGGTGCTCTCTTTTCCACTAATCTGTCTCCTTTTTTCAGTAGACTTTGAATTTATTCAAAACATCACAGGAGTCATTTTAAGGGGGGAAACTTTAATTCAGTGCCTGCAAACTTTTCCTTTCCCCAAATATGTCTCTGTACTAGAGCTGCACTTCCTCTGAGAGATCTTTTCCATTTCTCAGGTGTCTGACAGAGGGGTGGGGAGTCTTATTTCTTTAGGGAAGATGAGTGTGGGTGGGGAGGAACTAGCATTTTGGTGGCTTTGGGTGTGGGTGGAAAGAGTGGAACTCCCTGCCTCTCTAGTGGAACCGTGTCATAAACCATCCCATTCAGGGGAATTCCCTTAAAGTCGCTGTCACTTGTAGGGAAGGGCAAAATCCAGAAATGATGACCCACTTTGCCTGCCCCTATACCTCTTTTCTGGGAAGAGCAATGGAGGTGGAAGGCTGAAGCCCACCTTCACCCCCCCCAGCCCCATCTCTGGAACTGGTCACAAATCTGATGCCACACATTTGTGGCATGTGGCATACATGTGGCACACATGTGGCATACACATGATTAGACTGTAAGCCCGGATTAGACTGTAAGCCCGTGATTAGACTGTAAGCCCGTCAAACAGCAGGGACTGTCTCTATCTGTTGCCGACTTGTTCATCCCAAGCGCTTAGTACAGTGCTCTGCACATAGTAAGCGCTCAATAAATACTATTGAATGAACATTTCCAGAAGCCCTGCCCCCACATATCCTGTCCCAGAAGCCCTATCCCAGAAGTCCCAGCCAGTGGCTTTCCACCTTGGTAATTTGCTCTGCAGAAGGTGACTTGACTGCTCACTTCACATTAGAGAAGCAGTGTAGCTCAGTGGAAAGAGCCCGGGCTTGGGGGGCAGAGGTCATGGGTTCGAATCCCTGCTCTGCCACTTGTCAGCTGTGTGGCTGTCGGCAAGTCACTTAACTTCCCTGTGCCTCAGTTCCCTCATCTGTAAAATGGGGATGAAGACTGTGAGCCCCACATGGGGCAATCTGATTACCCTGTATTACCCCAGTGCTTAGAACAGTGCTCTGCACATAGTAGGCGCTTAACAAATACCAACATTTAGACCAGATTGTCTTCCTCAAAAGCTGTTTTCAAATTCACCTGCTTCTCCAGGCTGGCTTTCCCCTACCTACCCTGGACCAGGATTTACTCACATGTGTACATCCATGGCCATTACCCAGATGGCTTGGACTCTTGAGAGGGGGCTTATGATTTTTTCCACTCCTGATGGGACATAATGCAGCACCTTGGTCCAGGTACAGGCTGATAGGAGTGCTTGTAGCCTGTGGGTTCTATCCCCCATTCCCGCTGTATTAGCTAGGCACTCGGCTGTGTCTTCCTTAAGCACTTTGATACTCACTCCAGCCCCACAGCATTTATATACATATCCTTATAGTCTACCATTTATCCTATGTAATTTATTTTAATGTCTGTCTCTCCCCCTTCATTATTATAATTATGGTATTTGTTATGCGCTTACTATGTGCCAGACATGGTTCTAAGCTCTGGGGTAGATACGAGATAATTGGGTTGGACACAGTCCCTGCCCCACACAGGGCTCACAGTCTCAATCCTATTTTACTGATGAGAGAACTGAGGCCCAGAGAAGTGAAGTGACTTGCCCATATTCATTCATTCAATCACATTTATTGAGTGCTTAATGTGTGCAGAGCACTGTACTAAGCACTTGGAAAGTACACTTCGGCAACAGATAGAGACAACCCCTACCCAACAATGGGCTCACAGTTTAGAAGGGGGAGACAGACAACAAAACAAAACAAGTAGACAGGCATCCCTTCTGACTGCCAGGCCTGTGTTCTATCCACTAAGCCATGCTGCTGTAGACTGCAAGCTCCCTGTGGGCTGGGATCACATCTACCAACTCTATTATATTGCACTTTCCCAAGCTCTTAGTATAGTGCTCTGCACACAGTAAGTGCTCAGTAAATACCTTTATTAGGTTGACAACCTTATCCAATACTTCTGTAAACCCCAAAATCTAACCCTAATTCTAGCTCCTTCTGTTGTCCCCAGCTCCCTTGTCTGATCCCAACACTCCCTGGATTAGTCCCAGGGGCAAGAAGAGATGCAGGATTATAGGTTAGATGACAGATCGGGGTTGGAGATGGAGAACTGGGTGTCATCCATACAGAGGTAGTAGCTGAAACCATGTGGGCAGATGAGCTCCCGAGGGAGGGAGTTTTGGTGAAAAATACACTGGATTCATTTCCAAGAGGGTTTTTTGAATATCCAGCATGTTCTTTAGGAGACAAAGGGCAGTATACAAGCAAAGAAAAAAAATAATGAAAAAACCCAGACAGAAAAACAATCATGCCTTTGACAATCTGAGATCAGGGGAAGGTTATTCAGTGCTATGTAGATGGGTTTTGTGTGTGTGTGTCTCTGTGTATGCAGACGTGCATTTCTAGCTAATGAATTCAAAGCCATGAACTAGAGATTACAAAAGGAAGCCTTCACCGGAATAGCTTCTAAGGAACATTTCATTTACTTGAATCACATCTCAGATCTGTCCTCTGTGATCAAATTAATGAAGAGTAGCATACACACAAAGCCCCTCAGTGAGGGATAAAAAGATACCATACTCAACAGGAGCAGCAAGAGGGAAAAAAGCAATAAGTGATTGAAGTTCCTTCGTGATTCAACTCCGTGCATATAATCTGCACAAGTTATTTTTTTTCTCCCTTTTGAGGTGAAACATGAGGAATGGAGAAAAAAGAGCTTCAGTTTAAATTAGTCCATTATAATGAGCTGATTGAACAAAGGATCTATATAGAAGGGGCTGTTACACTTGCCAAACTGTTTGGCTTAATTGATCAAATATTTTTATGCATCATTTATTCCTTTAAAGCGACCTTCAGCTTGGCTGGGTGTAAAGCGAGCAAAGTAAGCCGGATTGGTATTAGGCTGGGAGAACCTGGTACTTCTGCCAGGGCTGGGTGGTCAGAAGGTCAGGTGAGAAAGGCCTGGAGAGATTCAGAGAGGAACCCTAACCTATTTCCTCCCAGAGGGATGGGCAGAAAGAGCACAGGTCCCTGTTTGACTTGGGCAGAAAAGGCCAAAAAAGGCCAGGCAGAGCAAGATCTTCTTTACACAAATCTGTATTTTAGGACTCATCTAGTCTCCTACACGCTCAGTATCTACTGGAGTCAGTGCAAACCCACTTGGACACAATGTCTCTATTATTATTATCATAGTATTTGTTGATTCAGTCATATTTATTGAGTGCTTACTGTGTGCAGACCACTGTATTAAGCACTTGATAAGTGCTTACTATGTGTCAAGCACTGTTCTAAGAGGGGGGGGGTGTAGATGGATGTTAATCAGGATGGACATTGTCCCTGTCCCACAAGGGGCTCACAATCTAAATAGGAAGAGAATAAGGATTGACTCCTCATTTTATGGATGAGGAAACTGAGGCACAGAGAAGTTAAGTGACTTGGCAAGTGCTCAATAAATACATTTGATTGATTGATTAATTGATTGCCCAAGGTGCCACAGCAGATATCTGGCAGAACCTGGGTTAAAATCCAGGTTCTCTGACTCCCAGGCCTGTGTTCTTTCCACTAGGCCATGCGGCTGACCTGTTCTTTTTTTTTTTTTTAACATGACCCTTGGATGATTGTTTGTCTTTTGCCCTCCCAATTATTCAATTCCCAAGGGAGCCAGGGCAACCCAACTTTCACAAATACCACAATTATTATTACTGACACAGCTTCCCTCACCACCAGGGGCCGTGACAAGTGACTTTCAGACATTTCAGAAATTCAACTGGAAACCCTCTTAGTTGTTTTAGAATGGCCCAATCTACATCTCCTCCCCTGTTGTCTGCTCCCTCCAGGCTCGTATCTCCTCCTGCCTCCAGGATGTCTCCATCTGGATGTCTGCCTGCCACCTAAAACTCAACATGTCTAAAACTGAGCTCCTTATCCTCCCTCCCAAACCCTGTCCTCTCCCTGACTTCCCTGTAACTGTAGACAGCACTACCATCCTTCCAGTCTCACAGGCCCACAACCTTTGTGTCGTCCTTGACTCCGCTCTCTCATTCACCCCACACATCCAATCCGTCACCAACACCTGCCGGTCTCACCTTAACAATATCACCAAGATCTGCCCTTTCCTCTCCATCCAAACTGCTATCCTGCTGGTACAAGCTCTCATAATATCCCGACTGGATTATTATGTCAGCCTCCTCTCGCATCTCCCTTCCTCCTGTCTCTCCTCACTCCAGTCTATTCTTCATTCTGCTGCCCGGATCATCTTCCTACAGCAACACTCTGGGCATGTCACTCCCCTACTTAAAAACCTCCAGTGGTTGCCTATCAACCTCCGTACGAAACAAAAACTCCTCACTCTTGGTTTCAGAGCTCTCCATCACCTTGCCTCCTCCTACCTCACTTCCCTTCTCTCTTCCTACTGCCCACCCCATACACTCTGCTCCTCTGCCGCTCACCTCCTCACCGTCCCCCGTTCACGCCTATCCTGCCGTCGACCCCTGGCCCACGTTCTACCCCTGGGAGGAATGCCCTCCCTCCTCACATCCACCAAACTCTCTTCCCCTCTTCCCCTCAGTAGAGAGCTCACCTCCTCCAGAAAGCCTTCCCAGACTGAGCCCCATCTTTCCCTCTGCTCCTCTTCCCCTCCCCCCCACTTCTGCTCTTCCCCTCCCCTCAGCACTGTGCTCAATTGTATATATTATTTATTACCCTATTTATTTTGTTAATAAGGTGTATAGCTCCTTGATTCTATTTATCTTGATGATGTCTTGTTTTTGTTTTGTTCTGTTTTGCTTTGCTGTCTGTCTCCCCCATTTAGACTGTGAGTCTGTCACTGGGCAGGGATTGTCTCTATTGTTGCCGAATTGTACATTCCAAGAGCTTGGTACAGTGCTCTGCACATAGTAAGCGCTCAATAAATATGACTGAGTGAATGAAGAATCTTTTTGCCATTATTATCAGTGGAAAAATACAAGTCATTGTTTGCCAACTAGCTTTGAAAATTAAAAAAGAGGAAAAAAACTTTGTGATTGACAATTTCTAGCCTGCACAAAGATTCTGTATTGGCATTCTAAGCATGTCCTAAAATAAATGGAAGTTTCCGGGGAAAATCAGCTAATGTAAAATATGAGCTCCTACAGGAGCCATTAGCAGGCAATTATCTTTAGAGGTCAATTAGTTTATCCCCCAGCCTCCAACCCAACCAAGAAGCTATGTGTCCTGATTTAGAGGTTTCTGGGAAAGCAATCTCAGCACTAGCCTCAGAAGCAGCATGGCTTAGTGGAAAGAGCACGAGTTTAGGAGTCAGAGGACGTGGGTTCTAATCCCAGCTCTGCCACTTGTCAGCTGTGTGACCTTAGGCAAGTCACTTAACATCTCTGTGCCTCAGTTACCTCATCTGGAAAATGGGGATTAAGACTGAGTCCCATGTGGGACACCCTGATTACCTTGTATCCAGACTAGCACTTAGAAAGGTGTTTGGCACATAGTAAGTGCTTAACAAATACCACAATAATAATAAACCTAGTGTGGTACCACATACTTCTTGATGTCCAACCTGGACCTGATCTGCTGCTAGGAGGAATATTTCTCACACTTATCCAGGGAATGTGTCTACCAACTCTGTTATATTGTACTCTCCCAAGCACTTAATAAAGTGCTCTTTATGCAGCAAGTGCTCAATAAATATGATTGATTGGCCCCTATAGGTACCAGTTCCCTTTATTTAGCAGATTATCGAGCAGAAAATTGGGCATTCTAATCCTCTGCCTCTTGGAATTTGATAAGCCGGAAACTGTGTCTGCCGCGTTGGGTGCAGAAGCAGATCATTTCATTGTGACAGATCAATCAGTCGTATTTATTGAGTGCTTACTGTGTGCAGAGCACTCTACTAAGCCCTTAAGATGAAAGGAGGAGGGCGCTTTCCACCCAGACCTATGATATCAGCATTTAATAAGAGGTCAGAGGTGTTCGTTTGTTTTTTCTCCTTTCTTGGAGTAATTACATTTATTTCTTTCCCAAATCTCTAGGTCAGGACTGGACCTGGTAATCTATGAATAACCCTCGCCTCCACCCCCCAAAAAAAATAGAAATTGAGTTCTGCTTCATCTGCATTGATCTTCTACCATCTTCGAAGAATTCAGGTTGGTGATTAATGGCTCATTCTCAGAGGCCTAGCCCTGGGGGAGCGGGCCAAGTCCAAGAGCTGATGAACTGGCTTGAAATGACAGGTTTCTATAAGGCCCAGGTTTTGGGAGGTGGCAGGGCATTGACCTTGAATTTCTTTTAGCTCAAAGAAGGAGGAATAGTTTATACACAAGGCATCCAGAGAGGAAGTTAAAATTCAGCAGGGAGCTGGAGAGAAATGTCCTTTTTTGCTTAAAAAAAAAAAGAGGCATTTTTTTCATAATGCATTTTCAATCTTCCTAAAAAAGTGATCTTTATTTTTCAGGAGAGTAAGTGCCATAGGTGGAGGAATCATTAAGTCCCATCCCCCATTCTGTGACCCTCAGCCTCCGGGGAACCTGAATCTATCCAGGGAGACGAGACAACAGGTGCAGAGGGTGGGTAGGCCAATGTCTCTGTAAGGAAGCTATGAATAGAATCGGTGTGATAAAGAGATGTAGAAATTCCACCTAAGATCCTCGAGGGCAGGGAGCATATCTACTCACTCTAATGTACTTTCCCAAATCTTTGGTACTGTGCTCTGCACACGGTAAGTGCAATCAATGGCATTCACTGAGGTCTTACTGTGTACAGAGCACTGTACTAAGTGCTTGGGAGAGTAAATACAACAGAATTAGTGGACACATTCCCTGCCCATAACGAGCTTACAGTCTAGAGTTCTGTACTAGTGCTTGGGAGAATACAATACAACAAAATTGGTAGACACATCCCACTGATTAATCAATGGAATAAAAAGCCAAACATAAATATTTCAACAAGGATTGAATGGAAAATGAAGGCCAACTCCAAGCCCAGAAACAATGCAATAGAGCAACTAGACTGCCTTAGCCATTTTATAAGATGAATTATACTGTACCCAATAATCTCTGTGAAGAGTAATGATAGTAGAAACATCCATTGAGCTCCCAAGGTGCTTGGTAAAATCAGACTGAAGAATTGATACATTCCATGAAGCCCACAAGGAACTTACATTCCAATGGGGAAGACAACCTGCTTCTGTCCCCTATATCACACTATCATTATTAGCATCGTCATCATCTCCGCTATTTATTGAGCACCTGCTGTATGCAGATCACTAACTTAGGCACTCAGACCACACAAAAGGGCAGCCCCTGCCCTTGAGAAGTTTATAATAAAATCCTGATCCTCAAGTAACCACAAAACCCAGTGAAGAAGGGCTTTGTCTGTTTTCCAAGGGGAGTCAGAGGATCTTTCTTGGGACCCAGCAAAGCTTTTCGATGGCTCTTTCAATTTACCCCACCCTCTCGCTGCTCCAGACTAAGTCTCTTCCACTGTCCAAAGTGCACCTCTGGTATAAAGGGCCTGGTTAAACGATGGGGTGGGTGTGAAATAAAAGACAAGAGAAAAACTAAGAGATGATTCGCTGAAAGTAACAGCAATAATATTCTCACTTGAAAATTGACTAAGAACTGACCACACAATTGGCCGGGGCATATTGTTCGTAAGTCCTCAAGTAGTCGTCCAGAAGAATTATCCACCTGGACTGGCCGTCAGGAAAAGGCTAGTGGAGAGCCATCTGGGACTAAGAGGCCTCACAGGTGAGATGTCCTAGAGAGAATGGGAAGTTAGAATTGAGAGGAAATTGACATCAAGGTCCTTGGAAGAGAGAGATTCCCTTATTTTCTATACTTTATTCCTATTTCAGCATTCCCCTGAGCACCCAGTTCAATGCTTTTACACAAAACAGACCTATAAGAGTGCTGATGAGGACAGGGATGATGGCAAGAAGCTGAAGGAATGTAAGAAGAAACCCATTCAACCTAGGCCTTCTCTTAGCCCCTCCGAGCCTTGAGGGAGCCCACTTCCACATGCAGCACATAAATTTACAATTCCAACTAATTGCATTTACATATCATTTCTCGCTGTGATACCTAGGCAAGTAGTGTATTCAGTCTCATCTTGGAAGGGCAATTAGCCACCAGCCCATTGGTGAGAACATTTTGCAAATTCCTCCCATGGATGCAGCTTCATGAGCATTTCGCTGTGAAGACCGGCTGAAAGCTGGGTGTCTATGCTATCTAGCAGCATCTTCACTTTGTTTTAGACATTTTGTTGCCAGGAGGCGATAAACACTTTCTACTTCTCAGCTGGGAACTGCTTGCCCACAGAGATTGTGTTGCCTGCAGTTTCCCGCAAATGGGTATTATCAGCTCCAGCCTTCTGTTTGGGCTCAACAGCAGAATCCTGAGCTATATTTGACATAACAACAGCTGCCTCTAGTGTTCCATGCCCAAAATTACAGTATCTAATCTGGGTTTGGGAAACAGATTGGCCTCGTGTGTGCCCTCGCATCTGGGATGTGCATTTGTGAATCGGAGACCCCGAAATACCGAGTTCCTAAAGGCCATATAAGGATTAAGTCTAGCAATAAGGAGAGAAGGAGAAACAAGAGAAGAAGAATATAAAAAGGATGAAAGGAGAGGAGAAGGAAGGAAGGGAGTGCTTGAAATTGCAACTGTTGCTTGTACTGTGCTCTTCCAAGTGCTGCAAACAAAAGGCATTCAGTGAATTAACTCTCCCTTCAGTGCTGTGTGGATGTGTTCTTATCTTTCTGCTACTCTTCCTCTATCTCACAGGACTATCATTGCTTACAAATAATTCTGATCTCCCCTCCTTTCTGATCCTTCTGATCCCTCCTTTCTGATCTCCCATCCTTCTGTCTCTCCCCACTTCAGTCTGTACTTCACTCCACTGACTGGATCATCTTTCTACAGAAGCGCTCTGGGCATGTCACTCCCCTCCTCAAAAACCTCCAGTCGTTGTCTATCAACCTTCGCATGAAGCAAAAAACTCTTCACTCTTGGCTTCAAAGCTCTCCATCACCTTGCCCCCTCTACCTCTACTTGCTTCTCTCCTCCTACAGCCCACCCCGTACACTCTGCTCCTCTGGCGCTAACCTCCTCACTGTTTCTCATTCCCACCTGTCCCACCGTCGACCCCTGGCCCACATCCTACCTCTGACCTGGAACGCCCTCCCTCCTCACATTCGACAAACTAACTCTCTTTCCCTGTTCAAAGCCCTACTGAGAGCTCACCTCCTCTAGGAGGCCTTCCCAGACTGAGCCCTCTCTTTCCCTCTGCTTCTCCTCCCATCCCCATTGCCCCAACCCCCTCCCTCTGCTCTACCCCCTTCTCCTCCACACAGCAATTGTATATATTCGTACATATTTATTGCTCAATTTATTTTATTAATGATGTGCATTTATCTATGGTTCTATTTATCTGTTTTGATACCTACTTGCTTTGTTGCTGTGTCCTCCTTCTAGACTTTGACCCTTTTGTTGGCTAGGGATTGTCTCTATCTGTTGCCAAACTGTACATTCCAAGCACTTAGTACAGTGCCATGCACACAGTAAGCGTTCAATAAATACAATTGAAGGAATGAATGGAATACTGTAGTACCAAAATCATCTTTAATTTCCTAAAAGAATTGGATGGGTCAATTTTGTGACAGGTGACTTGAGTAAATGTGTAAATAAGAGAATAGTGTATGTAGATTAAACTGTACTGTAAACTCGTTGCAGACAGGGACCGTGCCTACTGTCATATTGTACTCTCCCAAGTGCTCAGTATAGTGCTCTATATTTAATAAGCACTCAATAAATTTGAATGATTGCTACATAAGTGCTAAGTATGACTCTAAAGTTGACATGAGCAAGGACAGTGGAAATCAATCAGAGAAGTGTTCCTGGAGGAGGTGAAACTTCAAGAGCAGAAACTTCAGGAGCACTTTGAAAATGGGAGAGTTGTGATTTGGTGGACCTGAAGAGCAGGGAAGCTCCAGGCAGTGGGAAAGGTGGGAGCAAAGTTTCGATGTGTCAGTGTCAAGAGTGCAGGACAGAGAGACTTGCTTGGGATGTGTGATTTGGGGAGTAGTGAGTGAGAACAGCAGATATGTAAGAAGGAGAGAGCTGGTGGAGGTGTTGAAGGCAAGGGTCAGGATTTTGGCTTGATGAGAAGGCAGCGGAATGTGGTACAGACTAAAGCAGAGAGTGATTAGAGGGAGGGAGACCAGTGAATAGTTTTTCCTTGTCACCACTTAATTTGGATCCTCTGAAGCAATTTCTGAGTCTGAGTCCACTTCAGCTGTAAGTGAATCCATTTCATGTGAGATTTCTCTGTTGTTAGGCCATGAAGTTCATGTTTACTCTGTGCAGAGCACTATATGAATCTGATTTCAAATACCATCTCTTGGTGCTTTCCACTGTTATAAAGCAATAATATTGTGAGTAGCTTTTTCAGTGATTTTGAGCATATGTCGCTTCTCTTGAAACACCAAGATGTAGCCTGGAGGACTTGGCCAGAAATGACAAGAATAGTTCTATGAATCAGAGAATAGCCTTGAAACCAACCTTCCCATCTAGTCTTGGAACTCCTTGCCTCCCCAAACGCTACAGACTAGAGCCCTTGTATTTTCATTCATTTATTTCCTCTGATTATTCTATTTGTAAATATTTTTTTTGTCCTGTTAGAAGGTGAGATTTTTGTGGGCAGAAATTGCTTCCCTTATTTCTGCTGCCCTTTCCAAAGCCCTTTTTACAATGCATTAAACCCAGTGTTCACTCAATAAATATCATTGCTATTACTATTGCTACTAAATTGGGACATTCTCTCTTCAACTATTCAGGCAAAAACCACATTGCTTTCTTCAGATTTTATCATTTGTAGCTCTCTTACTCTATAGTGTTGCCAATTAGTGCTTGATTCTCTCCTCCACTAGACTACAAGCTCCTCAAAGGGCTGCTTCTAATTAAATTTTCCAAATGTCCAACTGACCCATGCACATAATAGGCCTTTAATGTGTCATTGTTTATATCAATAATGACATATTTGTGACACATTTTTCTGCTCTGACACCTAATTGTTTTTTTCCAACAGAGGGGTCAGGTGGCAGGCTCCAGGTTTGGGTATTGAACAGTCCAATTGGGCAGATGTGGTACGTTTTCCCCTGCTTGGATTGTTGGAGGTTTGATAGTATTAGAGTTACACCAATTTTTCCAGGAGGTAAAATAAACACCATTGAGAAGAAAAGAGGGTGAGTCATTTAAAGGAGAATCCCAAGGACCTGGGGAAAACCACAAGGAGCTCTGACTTTGAAAGAGGGCCTGGAAAATGAGAAGGCTGAAGCATAGAAAGAACTTAGTTTTTACAGTATTTGTGGACAAATGTATGTCCACATTTAGCTGTGTGGCAACAACTGAAGATATCAGCAGACAATCTATTCAAGTACATTCTTTTCTATCAGGACTCAAAAGAAATATACTGTAGAGTAGGAATAAGCGCTAACTTTTGTCTGGCCATCTCTTATCTCTCACTGAAACTGTCTGCAGGCTGATGGATCGCATAGAGTGGCAGAAGCGTAGTCTAAAATGGCTGAAATGCATTCCCTTCTGCTCACCGTAGCTAATAATAAAAATAACTGTGGTATTTGTTAAGCGTTTCCAACGTAACAAGCACTGTGCTAAGCACTAGTGTAGCTATAGGATAATCATACACAATCCTTGTTCCACATGGGGCACGCAGTCGAAGAGGGAAGGAAATCAAGTATTTAATTCTCATTTTACAGTTGAGGAAACTGAGTCACAAAGTCCTACAGCAGGCACGTGGCAGAGCCAGAGGTAGAACACAGGTCTTCTGACTTCCAGGCCTATGCTTTTTTCAACAGGACATGTTGCTTCTTACCTGACTCTGAGTCAGTTAAGGAGATGCTCAATAGCACCTACTAGGCCACTGCAATCCAAGTTGGGGCAGGCCACGGGGTGACCAGGAGGGAGTTGAAAGGGGCAAGAGAAACTATCTTGGTGTTGGGCTGGATTAAAATGCTTGGTGGGCTGGACTTGATCCAATCAATTTATCGATCTATAGTACTTACTGAGTGCTTACCTTCTGTGGAAAGCATTGTACTAAGCACTTGCGAAAGTTCAGTACAATACAGTTGGGGACTGGACTCCTGCAGGGGTCACATAGTGCATGTGGTAGTGCTCAACTTGTTCAAGGGTTTAGTGACAGATGGTTGTTCAGAGAAGCCTTTCCATAACGCTATGGTCACTGAAGGAGAGGAAAATATGAAATTAAATCAGATTTTAAATTCTTGGGGATGCTACCTTTTTTAATAGGAAAAATTAATTTTCAAATTTCCTGGCATTTTAGTGTACTGATATATACTGTGTACCAGCATCTGGTCATTCACTGGAAAAGAAATTAGGAGCCAGAACATCTCGATTCTATTCTCTAAAAAATTTTGGGGAAATATCATTTAACCAATTTTCCATCCATTTTTCCATCTGGTACATGTACGAAACAATACATTTTGCATCGGGTGTAGTGTTTTACTTCATATTTATAAAGCATTTTGAGAGTTTCAAATGAAAGATGTTATATAAACATGGCAATACTGGGTAATAAAGCTCTTCTTTTTCCCTTAAGCTCTTCTCAACTGTCCATCCTGACTCATAAATTACCATTTTCAGAAGTCTCTCGCTCATTTCCTTATGTTATTTGCTTGTCACCTGCTCCCACTGAGCCTCCCGACAGTTTGCAATTTTATAACAGGTCCTTGCTATTTCGGAGGCACAGGGTCCCTTGCACAAAGCCCACAGGGCCAGAACACACCACCGCTTCTTAGTTTAATGAGCATTTCAAACGGCAAACAGGAGTTGACAAGATAATATAAACAGCTGATGCCCACTCTCAGAAAAGGCTGTTGGCTTATCAAAATTCACTAAGGAGTCTGACATTGCTTTTAAGATCATGTTAATGCCTTGAATTTAGATGCTGGAGTGCAACAATGAAAGGACAAGAAAAATAAAAATAAAGGAATCAGCCCAGAACAGCCTGTCAGTCCCAGGAGAGCAGCACATAAATTGGTTCCCCCCAGTGGGCAAGCGGACAAGATTTCTAGAAGGCCCAAGAGAGAGGCCCAAGATTTCTATGCAGGCCCAAGAGAATTTCACCACTATCCTAACATGATATTATGTATATCATCCCACTTATACTCACCCTATCCTTGCAACTTTTATCTTTCCAAATGTCCTCAACTGCTACATTATCGTAGCTTCTGCAGGCCCCTCCTGCCAAGCAAAACCCACGTGCCCATCCTCTGCTCTTTCCCCCATCCAGAATGTTTTTCTCCACTTCACCCTGCAGAAGCCTTCTCCAATTAATTCACACACACACAGACACACACACACACACACAGTCACATCTACCCTTAGCAGTTTTGTAGAATGTCAATTTTTATATTGTTACTTTTTCAGTGATTTTTTTCATATTCCACCACTCCCTATTCTTCCTCTTGCTCCCAGTGTCAATCAGTCGTATTTATTGAGTGTTCGCTGTGTGCAGTCCACTGTACTAAGAGCTTGGGAGAGTGCACTATAACAGAGTTGTGGTTGACACGTACCCTGCCCACAGTGAGTTACAGTCTACAGGGGGAAAAAGACATTAATATAAATACATTATATGTACATATGTGCTGTGGGGCGGATGGAGGGTGCTCTGCACACAGTAATCGCTCAATAAATACGATTGAATGAATGAATGAATGAATGAAGGGTACAAATCCAACTGCAAGTGTGGCTCTGAAGGGAGTGTGAGAAGAGGAAATGAGGGCTTTGTCGGGGAAGGCCTATTGGAGATGTGCTTCTTAGTAAGGCTCTGAAGCTGGGGACAGTGACAGCTTCTTGGACATGAATAGGAAGGGTGTTCGAGGCTAGAGGCAGGGCGTGGGCAAGAGAGAACGGCGGTGAGACAGAGGAGATCGGGGTGCTCTGGTGGTGGGGGAGGGTCACTCTTATTTATAAATACATTTTTCAAACTCCTACATTAGTTTGTAAACTTTCTGATGACAGGTCCTGCTTCTATTGTATTCTCCCAATCACTTGGTATACTGCTTCACACTCAGAGAGCACTGAAATACCACTGATTGACTGATGTCTTTCCAGACAAGCCTAACCAGATTCCAAGCATTTCAAAGATTCCAGAAAATCCTTTGTTCTTCTCACTGTCCCATTTACCAAACATTTGGCTATCTCTGTAAAGCTATAGATAACAAATACACTCTAGGTTATATAGCATTGACATCTGTTTAGATGTGTGGTGGTCCTGACTTTTTTCATGGTATTTGAGTTTACTCTGACCCAAGCATAAGCTCCCCTTGAGACTGTAAGCTTGATGTGGGCCAGGAATGTGTCTACCAATTTATACTCTCCCAAACACTTAGCACTGATCTACACATGGTGAATGTTCATGAAATATTTGTTGTATTGTACTCTCCCAAGTACTTAGTACAGTGCTTTGCACACAGTCAGTGCTCAATAAATACAAGTGAATGAATGTATGATTGACTGCTTATATAACAATCTAGACAGACAAAGTCCCCGTCCCACAGAGGGCTTCAAATCGAAGAGCCTTCCCAGTTGGATTGTAATCTTAAAGGCAGATAGGATAACTTCTTCCTTCTTAATTCCTCCAGCCCTTAATATTGTGCTCTTCACACACTGTACTTGTGCGACTGGTAAATGACTGGTAAACTGAGAAAAACAGTGACACTGTCACTCTGTTATCTACTTACGGAGTCCCAGGTAATTTGTCTCCTTGACAACCCATTATTTAGTATTACCTCCTTTGTTAAAACAGAAAACAAGACTTTCTTCAGAATCCAATCCATTTCCCAACACCTTAAATTTCTCTCCATTCATTAAGGTATTTAAGTGCTTACTATGTGTCAAGCACTGTTCTAAGGACTGGAATAGATATGTTAATCAAGTTGAACACGGTCCCTGCCCCATATGGGGCTCACAGTCTAAGAGAATAGGTATTGAATCCCCATTTTAGAAAGGAGGAAACAAGAAGTGAAGTGACTTGTTCCAGGTCAAACAGCCAGCGAGTGGCAGAACCGGGATTAGAACACAGGTCCTCTGATTCCCAGGCCTGGGCTCTTTACAATAGGCCACACCGCTTTTCTCCATAAACATGATATAATTTCCCCGAATATGACCTTTGGTTCCAAAAGGACTTCTCAGCCTGATCCATCACTCTGGGAATCTTCAATCCTGCCATTTCTTGAGGCAAAGCAAAATAAAAGACAGAACCACAGGGTTCCCACCTGTTGTTACATTAGCAATTAGCAATGCTTCTACAGAAATCTCTAGGCAGGTGGCTAGACATATGCATATTTACATATATATTTCCTAATGAAAAGGTCTCATGAAAACATTAAAACTCCAGATCATGATGGGAATTTGAGACACTCTGGAAGATTTTAATGCCGTAGAGAAATTTGACATAATATTTGTTTTTTACACTATTTGAAGGAAGCAACCAGTTTTTTTCCCCAACAGGAATTCTTCAAGTAAACATTAAACATTTTCCAATTCAGAAATTAGTATTCCTTTAATAGCTTTCAATTTTTAGATTATAGAATTAAGGGTAAGAGTTGCTTTTTGAAAATCTCACATAAGGGAGGAGCCCATATAGAACTTCAATCTCTCAGTTAAATTGGTGAGGGGAAAATTCATGTGCCCAAAGAATTATGTAAAAAACTGATAAGGCCCAACTTCATGGTCGTGTAAGATACACACACACTAGCTATAGCAAATACGACTCCACCAAATAATATGAGGTTTATTGCCCTTTGAGTGTGTGAAACGAGTATTTACAGGAAAAGAAATGCTTGGACAATCAGTGGTTGAACGGTGCCCTAGATAATCCATCTTCTCTGATACAAATGTATACATATTTTATGTGTGTTGGTTCTCTTTAGGATTCACCAAAACAACTTAGACTACTGGAACAGATAACATCAATAGCTATCCATGGCCTTCAGTCTAATAGATTGGAAAACTTTTGCATGACTATGTTATTCACAGTGGAGCCTAAGATTTAATCACTTGAGATACTACAATCTCCTTTAGATTTATGGGATATTTATCCATTAATATTTAATGAAATTTAGCATGCATAAAAGACAATGACCTAGTGAGAAGAGAATGGGTTTGGGAATTAGATGACCTGGGTTATAATCCCAGTTTTGTCATTTGCCAGCTGTAGGGCTTTGGACAAGTCATTTAACTTTTTTTCTATTTCCTCATCTATAAAATAGATATTAAATACCCATTCTCCCTTCCTCAAACTGTTGTATAGGAATCATGTCTGATCAGATGGTATTGTATGTACCCCAGCATTTAGAACAGAATTTAAAATTATTACTAAACCACTTTTACGCACACTTCAACTAACATAATGGGCACAACTCTACCGCTATTATATGCGGATCTTTTTTTCAAATGTTCCATTTTAATGACAAGTTATGATTTTTATATTTACATTTTTAACATATCTGACCTAGCCTAAATTAAAATAGAAATTCTTTATGAATCTGAATCAGAACATATGGGTTTGTGGTTGCTGGAAAACTGGAGAGCATTTTAAGCTGTTACCTTTAAACAGTGTCATGGCCTAGGAGAAAGAGAATGGGCCTGGGAGTCAGAGGACCTGGGTCCTAATCCCATTTCTGCTTCTTGTCTGCTGTGTGATTTTGGGCCAGTCACTTAACTTTTCTGGGCCTCAGTTCCCTCATCTGCAAAATGGGGATTCATACCCGTTCTCCCTCTTATGTTCACTGTGAGCCCCAAATAGGACCTGATTATCTTGTATCTAGCTCAGCACTTAATACAGTGTTTGATACATAGCCATAATAATAAAAATAACAATAATAATCATTATGATTATTGAAGTAGAACAGGAACCTTCTTGCAATCATTTTAGGTCAAATATGCTCTATGCTTTTGTTGGCTAAGAATTAGACAGGGATGTTACTAGGCCTCACTTCAAAACATCAAAATTTAACAAAAGATGTTATTATGGTGGTTCAACAGATGTCTTGAGATAATCTGCAGTTTCCTAGGCTCCCTATTGCCATTGATTAAAAAAGGTGCCAGTCTATTCATCTTTACAGATAGGTGAACTGCTATTTACTTGATTTCAATGAGAAAAGCTGACAAAGATATTTTTTCTGAGAATTTATTCTGAAAATCTACCAGGTCATTTCATATGTGCAGTCTTCCAGTCAGAAAAGTCAAAATGCAATACAGAATATACAAAAACCATGACAAATACTTTGAAAGATATGATGTTGGTAACATGTAGCATTTTATAGTCAATAAAAAAAAAATCAGACAAGGGTATAAAGACGAGCAGAGTGATTGTCTGAAAACTGTAGTTTAACTTTAGGAGATTAGAAATGTTCCAAAAGTTCAAGTAGGGCTAATGTGAAACAATATTTACATAGATACTAAGAATATTAATGAGAAGAATTTCTTCCTGAAAACAGTCCTATGGACTAATTCTAGCTAAATGGTTATCTGTTTCTATAGGTTACTAACAGCATCACCACTCAACCACTTATTAATAAATCAATCTCCTGTGCTTCAAAATACTGTCATCCTTATACTCCTCAACATCTAGCTGTCCAGTATATACTTTAGTATGGACTATTTCATTTTAACATATTTGACTGTACAATATAGAAAAAAAACCCTTAAAAAACCTCAATATTAAAAGTAAAACTTCAAATTCCCATGGGCTACATTAACCTTCTGCCCTTCCCTATTTAAACACTTCCCTAACTGTTAAAATGCTTACGTTAAAACAATTTCAGGTAATGTTATCAAACTGTGAATTCTGAAATGATAAAATCCCAGTTTTTCTTGACTAAAGCCAATTTCTGGAGAGGTGAGAGGGTGGGGATGTTGGAGCCCAGAAATCTTTCTCTTCTAAAAGGAAGTGTCCCCAAAGCAGCAAAGGTGTTCTAGAATCTTGGAATTTTTAAAACTTTCCTCATGGCCCTGTAAACCAAAAGCCACCTTTGGCTATTTTTCCCTAGCTTTTGTTTGGTTCAGGTTTCCTCAGAACCAAGCCAGAGTGACTGCCTCTCACTGATCCCACCTATTTTACCTTTAATGCCATCAGACACAGGCATGGCCCAATTCAATTGTACCACTGAAGATGGACATGTTAATACAGATAATCCAGGACATAAGAATCCATCAAACTTTATCTGGTAATCCTTCGCATTCCTCCCCCCCACCATCTGAACCTTTATATTAAATCTCGTTGAAGTCTTCTTTTGAACATAATAGGATTTACTACTTCAGGTTACGTCTCAATAAGAAGTCAAACAACAGGATTGTGAAGTCCTAAAAAGTGTGCCTGCTGCCAAGTTGCTATAGTTGTACGGCACTATACTACCGGTACCGAAAGAAAGTAATCTTCATAATGTCTACGGGATTTACCAAGATGTCAACTGGAGACGAAATGCTGTTTGAACCATTCTTTCAAACGATTCAGCCATCAACACCAAATTACAAAAATCATGCTTTTTCTTCCTTTTGAGACAACTCTGAGTCAGATTTGTATACTATTTTCACCCACAAAAATAATGATTGCCATTATCTCTTTTCATTTAACCCTTCCCACTCTTCTGCCAAGCACACTGAACAAACACTTGGATTTTCCAAAGGCTGCCCTGCCGCCTCCCCCATAACCCCCTCCCCAGACCCCATGCAGCCCTGACTTACTCTCTCCCAAAGTCAAAAATAGAGTAAGCAGGCACTGACTTCAGCACCACATTTAAATTACAGAAAGCTGGAGGTTTCCTGTGGAGTTAAAACTGTTAAGAGATCACATACATCAAAGACACACCACAGCCATTTTGAGAGAGCATGGTTTATAGCAGTGTGTTTTGCCAAACTTGAAAACAATAGAAGCCCAGGTAATTTATCTGATCAACAATCTGATTTGATACTTAATAATGTAACACTGTTGCTTCTTATTCTAGAGATAGTGTAAAAACCATTCCCTAGGAAAAAATTATCAATTTACGGGTACCATTTAATAAATTATTACTTCAGTGAACTAAATGGTACAGATGAGAACTAAAGGCCTTTACCACATCCCAGAGTGGGGAGTTTTCTTATATGAAGAAATTCTTTTATAGAGAACTAGGCCCATTATGTTTTTAGAAGAATATAAAGACCAAAAATACAGAAGAGTCTCAGAAAGCCCTGCACATAGTTGAGCTATCCACATGACAAAATGGCTGAAAAAAGGCCCCCACACCTCTGGGCTACAAGATAACGGGTGTGGGCCGGGGGTGGGGGGGGTGGGGGTGGGGGCTAAATCCCAGGACAGGACAAAGTCTTAATTTATGCCATTTATGCCCCTTCCCTTCAAGGACCAAAAGATCCACTGTTTGAGGTTTGATACTTTATCGGAATGTGTTCAAGATTTCGACTGGATAAAGTTGATGCTTACAACTTGAACAAAACTAAGATAATTAAAATAAGAAAAAACTGCCCCTCACCCTGGTAGTTCGAGCAATTTATGTCCTGATCTTCCACTAAGGGCCAAAAAAAAAAAATCAGTGTTTTTGCTCCACAAATTTTATTTTCTGCTAAAGACCGTTGAATTATCTAAGAAAACTTTACCTAGAGACAGAATGGATCAGACACAAATTTCATTTGCCCCATCTCTGCGGACTGAACTGAGTTCAGCAGATGCAACGTCTTCGGAAGGACTGAGGAGGCAGCTATCCTGGGAATCTGTGTCGATGTTCTGAGTTTCTGACTGAAGGTGGACCGAGACCTGAACGGCTATCTCTTGGCCATGCTCGTTCAGGGAACCATCATCTGAATCTCCTCCGGGTGAATTACTTCGCCCAATCTCTGGATTGATGACATAGATACCGTTCTGGGCCCCGAGGGCGGGTCTTTCTTTAATCCTCTCTCCCAACTGGTCAGGATCATCCACGCGCACCGCCTCAAACATCTCTTCCACAAATGCCCTGCAGTTGAGGATGAGGGGTGGGAGAGGAACGCTTCTTGCCAGCTCCTCGATGTACCGGGCAAACTCCATCGTCTTGAATTGGGTTACTTTGGCCAACTCTAGGGTTTTGGCTGATGTGATGATGGGAATGCGTTTGGCGATCTCAAAGGCCTTCTGGAGCTTCTCGGCACCTTCTGTCCTGAAGAACTCGTTGATGGCCTTCTCTGTTTTGCGGAGGTGACTGCTCATCATGCACAGTCGGGTAATATTCAAGATGAGGGTGATGGTGAAGGCAATCAAGCAAACAATCATATAGTAGATGCTCATGTCTCCTGAGGTGAAGATCACTCGGAGGGTGACAGAGTAAGAGGCGTGAGTCGGAGTAGTGACTAAACATGTGTAAAGCCCACGGTCATCAAAGGTAATGCCGGTGATGTTCAGGGTGTTATTGGAGATCAGCCATTTTCCTCCTAATAATCCCATGGGAATCAAAGGAAAGCACAATCAATGAAAGTCCCAGATCACCAAATATACTTATTTCTTTAACACGACATTCCATGTATCTACAGCCCGAAAAGCTTACATTTCATCCTATCTCCCTGGCTGAAGCCACAAAATTAGCATGCAATAACGGGTGCAAGACCTGAGAGGTATCAGCCGAGGTCTAGAAGAAATCAGGCTGCAGGCAAGAAAGAATTTAAATAAAAAGTGACTATCTGTTGCTCAGTGATTACAAACTTTTAAATTACTGATGTCATAAAATACATTATTTTTATCACACTGAAACAAAGCATCCTTATATTGAAAAAAAATCTCTCTAAAGTTGTGTGGGTATTTGCTTTGTCTATTTAATAAGTTGAGGAAAGCACACTATGGGGACTTAACTTGTTTTTCTAAAGAGGTTTTGATTTGATTGAAGCCCAAACAAATAATCTGTCCAAACGTTAGTGTGAAGAAGTGGTTTAAACAGGGATTAGAACAAAGGACCCTCTAGGATCAAAGGGTTTTAGCTTCAGCTCTCAAACCCTGTCTCCTTATCAATTTTTATCTATAAAAAACACTTGTTGACTGTTCTATCATGTCTACAAGTGCTAATATGGAAAACCAGCCAATTGTTTCTATGAATAACCCTATCATACCACATTCCTATTCTAAGTTATTTTTAATGTGGATGTCTAACTTTCACAAAGCAATTTTTAACTCTCTTTACATCCTTTTATTCTAAGAACTGTGCCTTGATTCTACTTGTAAACCAAACTCACTAAAATAACACCAGTTTTATGTAGTGAATAGATGAGCAGTTGTCAGTTGCTACACTGTGAATATCATTTAAGAAAATTTTTTTCATTCAATTTTGACTTCTTTAGGGGAAGGACTATGGACACTCAATTTTCAATTAATGCCTATATTAGTAATGTTATAATTAAAGCTGTCAGAATTAAGTCTATACTTCTGTCACAGTTCCTAATAAAAACTCAAGATTTTGGAACCTCATGCCAAATGGATAAATGAATAGTTCTTCGCTTGGGTTGCCAAAAATAGGTTAGAAAAACTCTACTGCCATTATTAAATATATTTAGGTAGATGATAGTGTTTCCAATGAAAGCTGAGGAAAAAAAATAGCAATATTTGATAAATGTGGGATATCCTGTGGCTGAGGAAGGGGAAGAGAGCTGAGGCTATAATCTAAATAATTCGGGAAAATAAAATAATCCTGATTAAAATTACTTCAGGGGGACCCTCTAGATCATCCAAGCAAGCGGTATACTTTACACTGATCACACTCCTGGGGCGATTACATCTCATGTCACTTTACTTTCTCCATGTAGACAGTGTTAGAACGAGCAGAAGAGACTGCCTAGACTAACTGCCTTTGTGGTTTCCAGTGCTCGAGTTAGCACATAATCGAATCCAGTATTTCCATTATAAATAAGTTGTGTGACTTTAAAAACATAGAAGAGACAAAATTGCAGGAGGAAATATTTACTTTGGAGTTTCTGAGAGAATGTTAAATCAGAGAGAACTTGAAACCTCTGGTGTTATCTTACTTTCATCTTCCAGGTAAAGCTTCCCTAAAACAGGATCACCCAAAGGTGCCCACAGACAGCAATGCCCACCAGCCATTCCTGGAGGGGGTCTCCAAAACCTGCCCCAGCTCCAGCCACTTTCTGTGGCCTCAGTTTATCCAAGTCTTTGCCCATATCAGTTCTAAAATTGTCCTCTTGAAAATTGTGTCCACTCTTCTTCCTTTCCCCGGACATCCACTTGTCGAACTGTGTCTGCTGCTCTCTGGAAGCTGCTTAGTAGAGGGCCAGGTGAGGCACTGCAGCCTCAGAGGCCCTAATATGGAGATAATAGATATTTCCCATCTCCTGAGGAGATTAAAAATTGAGAGGCAGGGAAATGGTATGTAGATAAATGGTGCACTGGGACCAGCGGTACAGCTGGTGCCAAAGCTGAAAATCAACAGGTATTCATTAGCATCATTGATAGCATTTACTTAGCCCTTACTGTGTACGAAACACTGTACTCTCCCCCAGTTCCTGGGGTTTGTAGAGAAGGGGATGCAGGGAGGGGTGAGAGAGAGGTGTGTTGTCCCAGGAGTTAGGCCTGGGTGATGTACAGTATTTTTTTAATCTCAGCAATCAATCTTATTTACTAAATGCTTACTTAGTGCAGAGCACTGTACTAAGCTCTTAGGAGAGTATGATTCAACAGAGTTGGTATACAAGAACTGTGCCTTCACAAAGAAGAGATGAATTAACAGAGAAGTGTTGACCCTTGCCTCTGCTCCCAAGTGTTGGAATGTCTCTTTCTTAGAGAATCCCTGGACTCAGATTCCTCAATCCCCAGAGTAATATTTTGTTGCTCAATACCCTTACCATGATAGCATTTTGTTGTGGCTAATGTAAATTCTTCCTACTGCATTTTCTTTTGATCTAACCTCCAGAGATGGAGGCAATTTATTCTTTACATTTCTTCCTAAATCAGTCTTTTTTTTCCTGGCTAAATAATCACCATTCCTAGTTTTTACATTTCCCTGGCAGGTCCCGGCACAAACTTTCAATCAGTTTAATTCCCCCTAAGAAATGGGAGGAAAAATATCAATTAAGACAATTCCACCGGCTCTAGAAGAACTTACCATGTCCTTCCTGATCGAGATGCTGCCCTTTTGAATTGTACCACTGAATGTCTTTATATTGGTTGACCGTGAGAAGACATTCCATGACAGCACAAGTACCTTCTTTGGCTATGATAACGTCACTGGACTGAGAACTTGCTGAGACCTCAAGGCCCACAAACAATGATCTGTTGGGAGAATGGTACGGTGTCTCCAGGGCATCTGTCCTGTTATGGACTTCATTTTCCACGGCAAAAGCAACTGAGAAAACAGCATTCACTATCAAAGTGAAAAAGCAATAGGTTGGCTTCATGGGAAACTGGGGAAAGCTGGGTGGAATTCTTCTTTCATTTAATTTGTGGCAAATCTTGAAAGCTGACTGAAAAACCACAGAATGTACAATGAGTTCACAGTTGTAGATTTATTGAATGGCATTAGTTTTCCAGAAGAATATCTGGCCAAGTTCGCTTTTTCAAATCTTCAAAATCAATAGCGAAAATCAGCAACTGATCTAAAAAAGAGAAAGATTAAATTAATATAAGTTTAACAGTCCACAGCTTCAGAACCTAAGAACCTTATTTTTTTTTAACTAGAAAGTGATCTAGTGAAAACATTTAAAGGTGTAGTGGTAGACACATTAGATACTGGAAGTAGGAGGGGAAGAGACAGAAAGCAAGATCTCAGTGCAAGTGGAAAAAACTCTACAAATATTATCACTGAAAAGTCATTCCTGTCACATCTTGTCTTTTCCAGTCGGGCTTTTCAAAATCCAGAAGCAAAACAAACATTTTATTAGGGCGTTAAGAAAATGGACTAAATGTGATTGGTACATGTAAATTGTTGTTATTTTTTATGCTGCTGAGTCACGTCTGATCCATAGTGATGTCATGGACACATCTCTCCCAGAACGCCCCAACTCCATCGCTCTGGTAGTGTATCCATAGAGTTTTCTTGGTAAAAATATGGAAGCGGTTTACCATTGCCTCCTTCCACACAGTAAACCTGAGTGCCCGTTCTCAACTCTCTCCCATGTCGCTGCTGCCCAGAACAGGTGAGTTTTGACTTATAGCAGATTGCCTTCCACTCTCTAGCCACTGCCCAATGGCTAGGCCCCTGCTTGACTCTCCCTCCCGTAGTCGAGACTAGTAGAGTACTGGAAACTCTCCGGATGAGACCCTGCGAGGTGACATGTAAATTGCATTATAGAAAAACCAGACTCTAATACAAATTTTAGAATCCATGAAGGAGTTGGTTTGGTGTAGGGAAAGACTTTCAAAGCATCATGAAACTTTGTAATAGTGAATATTTCAGATGCAATAAATGTCCCCTGGAGTCCTTATTACTTCCAGGGTATTCGATTGTGACAAAAACCTTGTGATGGAGGGCCAAGGGCAAGCTAAAAAATTTAGCTTAATGAATCTTTTATTTCAAGCTCTACTTTTACCATCTGTTCTCTGGATACCAAATGTAAATTGTACTGTATTTCACAATTATGGCAATTCAGAGCAAAAGTTGAGTAATTTGAATGCACATATATTTTTGAGGGGAGTAAATACTGTAATGTGCATTCGAGATTAAGGGACTTTCGTTTTCAAATGCTACAAATCCCCTTTACATAAAGATATTAAATAGAGATTTTTTTCAACTTTTCTCATATTCATTAAATAAAATCCTGGTTGTACATATTCATTCATTCGATCATATTTATTGAGTGCTTACTGTGTGTCAAGCACTGTACTAAGCACTTGGGAGATACTTATAAACACTGTGGTGGAGTAAAATAGATTAAGATGGTAACTGAAATCTTACTACAGCAGAATCAATTAATCAATGGTACTTATTGAGAGCATACTGTGTACACAGCCCTGTACTAAGCACTTGGGAAAGTACAATACATTAGAGTCGGTAGACACAATCCCTCCCCACAAGGAGCTTGCAGTCCAGAGAGGGAGAAAAACATTAAAACAGATTTCAGAAACAGAGAATGTTAGGGAAAAAGGACATGCACATATATGCTGAGGGTAGGATGAAAATAAAGTGTTTAAGTGGGTAAAGAAGAAAATCAAAAGAAAGGGAAAGTTATCAGCCAACATTTTAAGGTTTACTGCTTTTGTCAGCCTGCAATAACAATACTGAGAGAAGCAGTTTGGCTCTGTGGAAAGAGCACGGGCTTTGGAGTCAGAGGTCATGGGTTCGAATCCCCGCTCGGCCACTTGTCAGCTGTGTGACTTTGGGCAAGTCACTTCACTTCTCGGTGCCTCAGTTACCTCATTTGTAAAATGGGGACTAAGACTGTGAGCCCTACGTGGGACAACCTGATGACCCTGTGTCTACCCCAGCGCTTAGAACAGTGCTTGGCACATAGTAAGCGCTTAACAAATACCAACATTATTATTATTAAAAATTCTGGTATTTGTTAAAAGATTATTATGTATCAAGCATTGCGGTAAGCACTGAGATAGGCACAAGACAAGCAGGTGCGATACACTCTCCGTCCTACATGGGGCCCATAATCTAAGGGATATGGTATTGAATCCCAATTTTGCAGATGAGGGAACTGAGGCACAGAAAAGTTAAGCAACTTGCCCAGGTCATATTTTAGAGAAGTGGCAGAGTCAAGATTGGAACACAGGTCCTCTGACTCCCAGGTCTGTGCTCTTTATGTTAGGCCAGGCTCCTTCTCTAATGCTCTATGATTAAACAGGGATGTAACTATCAATCAATTATATTTATGGAGTGCTTACTGTCAGTCACTTGCCTTTATGGAGCGCTTACTGTGCGCAGACCACTGTACTAAGCGCTTGGGAGAGTACAATACAACAATGTAACAGACATATTCCCTGTCCACAATGAACTTACGGTCTAATAATAATGGTGGTATTTGTTAAGCGCTTACTATGTGCAAAGCACTGTTTTAAGTGCTGGGGGGGATACAAGGTGACCAGGTTGTCCCATGTGGGGCTCACAATTTTAATCCCCATTTTACAGATGAGGGAACTGAGGCACAGAGAAGTTAAGTTACTTGCCCAAAGTCACCCAGCTGGTGAGCGGCAGAGCCGGGATTAGAACCCAAGACCTCTAACTCCCAAGCCCGAGCTCTTTCCACTGAGCCACGTTACTTCTCAGTCTAGAGGAGGAGATAGACATTAATATACATAAACAATTTACAGATATGTACGTAAGTGCTGTGGGTCTGGGGGGTGGAGTGGCGAATAAAGGGAGCAATAATAATAATAATGTTGGTATTTGTTAAGCGCTTACTATGTGCCGAGCACTGTTCTAAGCGCTGGGGTAGACACAGGGGAATCAGATTGTCCCACGTGGGGCTCACAGTCTCAATCCCCATTTTACAGATGAGGTAACTGAGGCACCGAGAAGTTAAGTGACTTGCCCAAAGTCACACAGCTGACAAGTGGCCGAGCGGGGATTCGAACCCATGACCGATGACTCCAAAGCCCGTGCTCTTTCCACTGAGCCACGCTGCTCAGGGTGACTCCAAAGAGAGTAGGAGAAGAAGAAATGAGGGCTGTGAGGGAAGGCCTAATGGAGGATGATATGTGCCTTCAAAAAGGCTTTGAAGGTGGGGAGAGTAACTTTCTAAAAATCAAGTGTTGATTTTCTTTTTTGTTGAACAAAACCTATGTGACTTGTAAATTCCCAGCCTTATATACTTCATGTTTTATGGCCAAATTAATTTTCAATTTAGGACAAGATGCTTAGAGTTGCGTCACTCTTTTAAAAAGATTAAGTTTCTCAAAGAAAGCATGTAGCTCCCACTGTTACAAAAGTTCTAAAATATTTTACAGTACAAGTCCTCACGATTACTCTCTCCTAAAATGCTGAAAGAATTCTTTGCAGTAAGAGTACAAATTCTTCATATTTGCAGTGTGGATGTATCATTATAAAAAAAGCGACACATGGATCATTGCATTTTTCCATTAAATTCCTCTAGGTCTGACATCCTAACTTCTTCACAGCATTTCACTTTCATAAAATGTTGATGGCATTACTGAGTGTTGGCAATGCTAAAAATTCCTAGTATTTAGGGATAGAATATTTATGTAAAACAGATGGTGAAACTGATGATTGATTTTATCTTTCAGTGTAGGAGGGGGTAGCTTACATATAAATTTTTCAAGAAACCATTAAACAAAAGAGGTGGCTACATAACAAAGAAGCAGGAGGGTGAAATTCCATAATCTCCAAATTACGCATTTAAAGCCTGTGAAACTCTTCCATGACTGCTATACTTTACGCAGAAGATAAGTACTATACGGGCCAACTTCGGGGTTACGGAAGAGGCAAGAACCTGATAGAAAAATATCTGGGAAAACGAATGGTTCTGCAAATCGAATTCTCCATTCCAGTTAATATGAGGAGCTCTACGGTATCTGATGGGCAATTCATTCATTCCATCGCATTTATTAAATGCTTACTGTGTGCAAAGCACCGTACTAAGCGCTTGGGAGAGCACAACACAACGATAACTACACAAGCTTCCCCTCCAGTCACATAATCAGAGTAGCCATATTTATTAAGCATCCAATGGATGCAAAACACTGTGCTAAGCGCTGGGAAAAAGACATCTTCAATTCTTAAAGGGTCATCCCTTGAATGCTGAAAACATCTGAGAAGCACCGCTCAACTTCAGGGCTCCCTTCAGCCTGCTACACAACCCCTACTTTCATTTTGTCACTCAATCGTATTTCTTGTGTGCTTACTGTGCGTAGAGCTCTATACTAAGTGCTTGGGAGAGTATGATATAACAATAAACACATTGCCCGCTCACGACGAGCTTATCGTCTAGAGGGGGAGACAGACATTGATATAAATAAATTACAGATAAGCTGTGGGGTTGCGGGGGGAATGAATAAAGGGAGCAAGTCAGGGCGACGCAGAAGGGAGTGGGAGAAGAGGAAAGGAGGGCCTAGTTAGGGAAAACCTCTTGGAGGAAATGTGACTTCGATAAGGCTTTGAAGCGGGGGAGAGTCGTCGATCAGATATGAGGAGGGAGGGCGTTCCAGGCCAGAGTCAAGATGAGAGCGAGAGTCTGGTGGCGAGATAGATGCGTCGGAGGTAGAGTGAGGAGGTTCGCACTAGAGGAGTGTAGTGTACTCTAACCCAAACTTCCACCCCGTCAATGAAGAAGCACGGTTTCCATATACGTTCAATGGGCAATATAAGAACACCTTCCTTTTTTTCCTTCTTTTGGTAAGGAGCAGGCTCTGAGGATGGGTACTTGAAGGGTAAAGGAAGTGGAAGTGAGGAGAGAAAGGGGAGGCAGGGGAACTGACAAAAGACCATGAAATGAGAACAATTATGATCCCCTGAGGAGGGAAGAAGTTACGCTGAATAATCGAGTGGTCACCTACAACTCCAAATAGCAGTCCTGATGTCAATTTTGCGCCTACATCTCCATGATCTATGCAGAACTCCGAAATAATAATGATAATAATAATGTTGACATTTGTTAAGCACTTACTATGTGCAAAGCACTGTTCTAAGCGCTGAAGAGGATACAAGGTGATCAGGTTGTCCCACGTGGGGTTCACAGCCTTAATCCCCATTTTTCAGATGAGGTAACTGAGGCATAGAGAAGTTAAGTGACTTACCCAAAGTCACACAGCTGACAAGTGGCGGAGCTAGGATTTTCCTGGAACCCGAAAGGGTCCCAACCCCCATCCCAGGAAAACCGCCTCCAGAGACTGAGTATTGTTCCATTCTCAAGGTTTGCTCAACATGTTATTCAATCATTCAATCGTATTTATTGAGTGCTTACTGCATGCAGAGCACTGTACTAAGCACTTGGGAGAGTACAACACAAGAATAAATAGACACATTACCTGTCCACAATGAGTTGACAGTCTAGAGGGGGAGACAATCGATATAAGTAATTTTCCAGAAGACTAAAAATTGGCCGGAAATGACTCTGATTTCTGAAAGCTATCGACTAATTGGAGTCAACACATTACTTCAATTGGGAAGCAGCGTGGCTCAGCGGAAAGAGCCCGGGCGTGCGAGTCGGAGGTCATGGGTTCGAGTCCCGGCTCTGCCACTTGCCAGCTGTGTGACCTTGGGCAAGTCACTTCACTTCTCTGTGCCTCAGTTCCCTCATCTGTAAAATGGGGATGAAGACTGTGAGCCCCACGTGGGACAACCTGATGACCCTGTATCTCCCCCAGCGCTTAGGACAGTGCTCGGCACATAGTGAGCGCTTAACAAATACCAACATTATTATTATTGTTCAATTCACGGCGGTTAGTTGTGGGAACATTTCAACGTCAAAAGACAATTATTACAACAGAGTTAAAAGGGAAGTCACAGCTATTTTATTGGCAAGCAGTAGCTGTGCTAACCTTAGTTAAGATGCAGGTTGCCCGTTCCGTAGAGTTTGCGATAATCTGGGGTCTTTATGTGAACGAAAGCAAAATGATTTAACTGTGTTTTCTCAGGTATGGCATTATGTAAGAGGGCGACCAGTGATAATCAAAATTTTCTCTACTGCTAGGAGAATGTAGGTTATTTTACCCTTGAGAGATTTTGAATATTGACTCAACTGCTGGAAAAGAACTGTAATCTCCAGCTGTCACTCAGTTTTCACCCCAGTTGTTTGCTGCTTCTGCCGACTTCGGGATGAAAATAAAAAGACGACTTTTCTTTCTGTTTCTAATCTCACTTGAAGTAAATAAGGAAGCAGCATGACTGATTTCCGTCCTGGTGGTTCGGCTACATAAAAACTTGGCTTGGTTAACAGCTATGATTAGCGACATAGTTTAAGAACGATTCCGTAGAGGAGAAATAACAGTTGCACAGATGGCATTGTTTCTGATTCCAATTACAATAGAATATTACTTAGTTGTCAAAACAATTAAATGGGTATTCTACTATATTTACTGGGTGTAAATGCATATTTTACTGAAAAGGGACAGTTTTAAAATGCAAAGGCTCCTCACTTTCCAGCAGTCAGAACGCCAAATTGGGATTCTGAACACGTAAGGAGGAAAAAGAGCATATTAAAAGTCTTCATTCTTTCAATCATTCAATTATTTATTGAAAGCTGTGTGCACAGCACTGTACTAAGCACTTGGAAAATACAATTCAAGTCTTGTTACATCTTCTCCAATACTCTTACAAAAGCAAATCCAAAATGGTTTTTCCTTAAGGCTAAATGTTAAGACAATAGGGTCTCTGGGACTAAAGAGCTATCATTTTCAAGTTTATTTTCTTAAATGTTTCTAATTCTAAAGATCTTCTGGATCCCAAACAATAACTGAATCAATGATGCTTATAAGAGGTATTGTAGACATTTGCGGTTGGAACTCTTAGATATTTTCCTAGTAAAGTGACAAAGTTATATCGCTATTATGGTAAGAAACATTTTTTGAGGTGTGCTTTTGTTCAAGTCAGCCTGTGGAAAGATTTTCAAGGAAATCCTTCTGAAAATGCACACAGATTATACTGTAAATTATTTTTCATATTGAAACAATTTAATATATATATTTTCAAGCTATTGATTATTTTTGATAGCCAAGTTAAAATTATTTTTAATACCAGCATTTTTTATACGGTACTTAAGTAGTGTGGCCTAGTCAATAGAAACCGGGCCTGGGAATCAGAAGGATCTGGGTTCTAATTTTGCCTCTGTCCCCATGTCTGCTGTGTGACCTTAGGCCATCCACTTAAATTCTCTGTGCCTCAGTGAATTTATCTGTAAAATCTGTAAGATTATGAACTCCACATGGGACAAGGACTGTTACCAACCCAATTTGACTGTAATAATAATGTTGGTATTTAAGTGCTTACTATGTACAGAGCACTGTGCTAAGCGCTGGGGGAGATACAGGGTAATCAGGTTGTCCCACGGGAGGCTCACAGTCTTCATCCCCATTTTACAGATAACTGAGGCACAGAGAAGTGAAGTGACTTGCCCACAGTCACACAGCCGACAAGTGGCAGAGCCGGGATTCGAACCCATGACCCCTGACTCCCAAGCCCGGGCTCTTTCCACTGAGCCACGCTGCAGTCCAAGTCGGCCGGAGCACGGGTAGAGAATCCCCATTTCACAGTTGGGGAAACTGAGGCACAGAGAAGTTAAGTGACACACAGGGCACACAGTAGGTAGCGGGGGAGCCGGGATTAGAACTCAGGTCTTTCTGATTCCGAAGCCCACGCTCTAGGTCCCGCTGCTCGTCCCCCTAGACTGTAAACCCGTCCCTGTAGGCTGCAAAGTCGTCATGGGCAGGGAATGACTGTTTTTTCTTGTGCAGGACTCTCCCAAGCGCTTAGCACAGTGCTCTGCACATAAGTAGGGCTCAACAAATAGGACTGAGGGAGTGAATCGAAGTGGAGGAGGAGGAGGAGGAGGAACAAAATAGGGGCAAAGATGGCCTTGGCACCTTCTCACGAGAAGCAGCCCGGTGGAGTGGCCAGAGCCTGGGAGTCAGAAGGTCCTGGGTTCTAATCCCAACCCCGCCACTTGCCTGCTGGGTGACCTTGGGCAAGTCGCTTCCCTTCTCTGCGCCTTGGTTCCCTCATCCGTAAAACGGGGATGGAGACCGGGAACCCCACTTTGGGGGAGGGAGAAGCAGTGTGGCTCAATGGAGAGAGCCCGGACTGGGGAGTCGGAGGTCATGGGTTCTAATCCCACCTCCGCCGCTTGTCGGCTGTGTGACTTTGGGCAAGTCACTTCACTTCTCTGGGCCTCAGTTACCTCCTCTGCAAAATGGGCATTCAGACATCAAAACGGGACAACCTGATCACCTTGTATCCTCCCCAGCGCTTAGAACAGTGCTCTGCACGTAGTAAGCGCTAAACAAAATGACATCATTATTAGAGAAGCAGCGTGGCTCAGTGGAAGGAGCTCGGGCTTAGGAGTCAAAGGTCGTGGGTTCTAATCTGTCTCTGCCACCTGTCAGCTGTGTGACTGTGGGCAAGTCACTTCACTTCTCGATGCCTCAGTTCCCTCATCTGTAAAATGGGGATGAAGACTGCGAGCCTCAGGGGGGACAAACGGGTTACCCTGTACCTCCCCCAGCGCTTAGAGCAGTGCTTGGCACATAGTAAGCGCTTAACAAATACCAACATTATTATTATTAGAGAGGCAGCGTGGCTCAGTGGAAAGAGCCCAGGCTGGGGAGTCGGAAGTCATGGGTTCGAATCCTGGCTCTGCCGCTTGTCAGCTGGGTGACTTTGGGCAAATCACTTCACCTCTCTGGGCCTCAGTTACCTCATCTGTACAATGGGGATGAAGACTGCGAGCCTCAAGTGGGTCAAACGGGTTACCCTGTACCTCCCCCAGCACTTAGAGCAGTGCTTGGCACATAGTAAGCGCTTAACAAATACCAACATTATTTTCATTAGAGAAGCTCAGTGGAAAGAGCCCGGGCTGGGGAGTCAGAGGTCATGGGTTTGACTCCCGGCTCTGCTGCCTGTCAGCTGGGTGACTTTGGGCAAGTCACTTCACTTCTCTGGGCCTCAGGGACCTCATCTGTAAAATGGGGCTGCAGACTGTGAGCCTCATGTGGGACCACCTGATGCCCCTGTCTCTCCCCCAGAGCTTAGAACAGTGCTCTTGCACCTAGCAAGCGCTTAACACTAACATTATTATTATTCACTGTGCCTCAGTGACCTCATCTGTAAAATGGGGATGAAGCCTGTGAGCCTCACGTGGGACCACCTGATGACCCTGAATCTCCCCCAGCGCTTAGAACAGTGCTCTTGCACCTAGCAAGCGCTTAACAAACACCAACATTATTATTATTCACTGTGCCTCAGTGACCTCATCTGGAAAATGGGGATGAAGCCTGTGAGCCTCACGTGGGACCACCTGATGACCCTGAATCTCCCCCAGCGCTTAGAACAGTGCTCTTGCACCTAGCAAGCGCTTAACAAACACCAACATGATTTGAACAACTACCTTCATTATTATTATTAGCGCCTATCTCCACCAGCGCACAGCAGAGTGCTTGGCACATAGTAAGCGCTGCACAAATGCCATTATTATGATTACTGCTACCCAACCCGATTTGCAGGCATTCATTCATTCAGTAGTATTTATTGAGCGCCTACTCTGTGCAGAGCACTGGACTAAGCGCTTGGAATGGATCAACTGGTAACCGAAGGCAATCCTTGCCCACCCCAGCGCTTGGCACACAGTGAGCGCTTCAGAAATGGCATCGTGATTACGATTAATTATTCCTCGGGCCGCTTTGGCTGCAGCTGCGGACGAGCCCGGGGGGAGGGAGGTACTGACCTGCCGCAGGCCGAGCTCCGGGCCGCTGCCGCTCCCTCACCCGGAAGTAAGGAAGACACCCGGCCGGAAGTGATCGTTCCCCGACTGGTCCCGGCTGGAAGACGGCAGACCGGAAGTGACCCTTCCCCGACCGGAAGACACCCGACCCCCCATTGGGTCCGACCAGGAAGACACCAGACCGGAAGTGATTGTTCCCCGACTGGTCCCGGCTGGAAGACGGCAGACCGGAAGTGAGCGTTCCCCGACCGGAAGACACCCGACCCCCCATTGGGTCCGACCAGGAAGACACCAGACCGGAAGTGATTGTTCCCCGACTGGTCCCGGCTGGAAGACGGCAGACCGGAAGTGAGCGTTCCCCGACCGGAAGACACCAGACCCCCCCCCCCCCCCCACGATTGGGCCCGACCAGGAAGAGACCAGACCCCCGACTAGGTCCGATCAGGAAGACCCCAGACCGGAAGTGACCGTTCCCCGACTGGTCCCGGCTGGAAGACGGCAGACCGGAAGTGGTCTTTCCCCGACTGGGTCTGGCATGGCAGGCTCCCGGCCGGAAGTGGGCGGGGACCTGCGTCACTTCCGGGAGCGGCAGGACCGGCGGAGGCAGCTGTCTGCGGTGCGGGGCACGGCCAAGGTTAACAATCATCATCATCGTCATGTTGGTATTTGTTAAGCGCTTACTCTGTGCAGAGCACTGTTCTAAGCGCTGGGGGAGAGACAGGGTCACCAGGTTGTCCCACCTGAGGCTCACAGTTAACCCCCATTTTACAGATGAGGCCACTGAGGCACAGAGAATAATAATCATGTTGGTGTTTGTTAAGCGCTTGCTAGGTGCAGAGCACTGTTCTAAGCGCTGGGGGAGATGCAGGGGGCTCAGGTGGTCCCACGGGGGGCTCGCAGTTAATCCCCATTTGACAGATGAGGCAACTGAGGCACAGAAAATAATAATGATGTTGGGATTTGTTAAGCGCTTACTAGGTGCAGAGCACTGTTCTAAGCGCTGGGGGAGAGACAGGGTCCTCAGGTTGTCCCACCTGAGGCTCACAGTTAATCCCCATTTTACAGATGAGGCCACTGAGGCACAGGGAATAATAATCATGTTGGTGTTTGTTAAGCGCTTCCTCGGTGCAGAGCACTGTTCTAAGCGCTGGAGGAGATGCAGGGGACTCAGGTGGTCCCACGGGGGGCTCACCGGCTTCATCCCCATTTGACAGATGAGGCAACTGAGGCGCAGAGAATCACCATAATAATAGTGTTGGTATTTAAGCGCTTTCTGGGTGCAGAGCACTGTTCTAAGCGCTGGGGGAGATGCAGGGGACTCAGGGGACTGTGACTTGCCCATAGTCTCACAGCTGACAGGTGGCAGAGTCGGGATTCGAACCCATGACCTCTGACTCCCAAGCCTGTGCTCTTTGCCCCAAGCCAAGCTGCTTCTCTAGTAATGTTGGTATTTGTTAAGCGCTTACTATGTGCAGAGCGCTGTTCTAAGCGCTGGGGGATACAGGGTCATCAGGTGGTCCCACGTGAGGCTCACAGTCCTCATCCCCATTTGACAGATGAAGCAACTGAGGCTCAGAAAAGTGAGGTGACTTGCCCACAGTCTCACAGCTGACAGGTGGCAGAGCCAGGATTCGAACCCATGACCTCTGACTCCCAAGCGTGCGCTCTTTCCACTAAGCCAAGCTGTTCCTCTAGTAATGTTGGTATTTGTTAAGCGCTTACTATGTACAGAGCGCTGTTCTAAGCACTGGGGGAGATGCAGGGGACTCAGGTGGTCCCATGGGGGGCTCACAGTTAATCCCCATTTTACAGATGAGGCAACTGAGGCACAGAAAATAATGTTGGTATTTGTTGAGCACTTACTATGTGCAGAGCACTGTTCTAAGCACTGGAGGAGATACAGGGTCATCAGGTGGTCCCACGTGAGGCTCACGGTCTTCATCCCCATTTTCCAGATGAGGTCACTGAGGCACAGAGAAGTGAAGTGACTTGCCCACAGTCAAAGCTGATGAGTGGCAGAGCCGGGATTCGAACCCATGACCTCTGACTCCCAAGCCCGGGCTCTTGCCACTGAGCCACGCTGCTTCCCCAAGTGATCTTGGGCAAGTCACTTAACTTCTCCGGTCCTCAGGTCCTTCATCTGCAAAATAAGAATTCAGTACTTGTTCTGTCTTCTACTTAGACTGTGAGCCTCATATGGGACTTGACTACCTTGTATCTACCTGAGCGCTTAGAACAGTGCTTGGCACATAATAAGGGCTAACAAATACTGCAATTATTATTATTAGTAGTAGTAGTAGCAGTAAGAGTATATATTAAGTGCTTACCATGCAGAACATAAAGAGTCGCGTGTGAAAAACAGCATATGTTAGCGGTTGGAGCACGGGCCGGGGAATCAGAAGGTCACGAGTTCTAAGTTCTAATCCTGGCTCTTCCACAGATCTGCTGTTTGACCTCGGGCAAGTCGCTTCACTTCTCTGGGCCTCAGTTACCTCATCTGTAAAATGGGGATTAAGACTGGGAGACCTATGTGGAACGAGGAGTGTGAGACCTATGTGGAACGAGCACCGTGTCCAGTCTGATTACTTGTCTGTCCGTCTCCCCCGATTAGACCGTAAGCCCGTCAAACGGCAGGGACTGTCTCTATCTGTTGCCGACTTGTTCATCCCAAGCGCTTAGTATAGTGCTCTGCACATAGTAAGCGCTCAATAAATACTATTGAATGAATGAATGAATGAACCCCAGCGCTCCGATCAGTGCTTTACACACAGTAAGCGCTTAACAAGTACCATCATTCTTCTAAGCACTGGGAAAAAATACCCAGGTGAGAGATTGACACGGGAAATAGACGAGCCGGCTTGGGGAGATGGCAGAGAAAGGACGAGGCTCCCAGAGGAAACCGCAGCGGCCCCGTACGTAGTCAGGTCGATGGCTTCGGCTCCATTTTTTGGGAGTCCCGACCACCACCTCTCCTGGCCCGTAGATGCCTAAGCCCTGGAGTGTGGGAGCAGCAGGACCTGCGTCACCCTCTGGCCAGTGAGAAACCGGGCCCTGCTCAAGAGTGGAGGGGCCTGCGATAATAGTCACCGTAGCCATCTCTAGTCATGGCCCGGGCAAAGTCTCTAAACCTGCAGATTCGAATTTTCCTGTAGTACTGCCGTATTAATAATTCGTTGGCCATTGTGAGGGTGTCAGATTATTTTACAGGCACAAGGGGCTACGTAAACGCTGAATAATAGGTCTTTCCTTTTCATAGGAAATGTACTAGCCATGTCTGAAAACGACGGAGTTGAAAATCTGGCAGCAGAAGAGGTGACCAGCCCCGAGGATGGAAATAATCAGCCAGTCGGGGAGTCTGGGCCCACGGGTCACGATGCCAGGCGGGACAGTAAATCTGAGCCCGTAGCTCCAACTCGGAAAAGACCTGAGGTCAGACCTCCTAGTGAACCTGTGCCTTCAGAAGTTTCACCGACGCAAGCGTTGAAAGCTGCAGAGGAGGTAGGCGCGTGGCTGTAATAAAGTGCGACAAATCTGGAAGGAAGGAGGTGGCCTAGTGGAAAGAACACGGGCCGGGGAATTAGAAGGATCTAATTAGAAGGATCCTAATTAGAAGGATCTGCCGCTTGTCAGCTGTGTGACTGTGGGCAAGTCACTTAACTTCTCTGTGCCTCAGTTACCTCATCAGTAAAATGGGGATGAACTGTGAGCCTCACATGGGACAACCTGATTACCCTGTATCTACCCCAGCGCTTAGAACAGTGCTCTGCACATAGTAAGCGCTTAACAAATACCAACATTATTAAGGATCTGGGTTCTGATCCCAGCTCCGCCACCTGTCTGCAGCGTGACCTTGGGCAAGACACTTCAATTCTCTATGTCTCAGTACATTCCAAGCGCTTAGTACAGTGCTCTGCACATAGTAAGCGCTCAATAAATACTATTGAATGAATGCATAAATGAATACCTCATCTGTAAAATGGGGATTAAGACTGTGAGCCCCATGTGGGACATGGACCGTGTCCGGCCTGATTAGCTGGTATCTACTATGCCCAACCTCACTAGCCGGTGTCTACTCTAGCATTTAGTACAGTGCTTGGCACATAGTAAACATGTAACAAATGCCACCTAAAGAAAAGGAAATCACAGCACCATTTGGGAACACTTAATAATATTCTTCACGTTGGCATTGCTTTTCTAAGGCGTGTAAAGTCCAGACTCAGTTTCTACTGATGTCATTTTTCTTTGGCCATAAGCCGTGATTTTTCTATATCTCTTTTTCCTACAGTGCTTTGTCGCGACTTCTGGCATGTCTGTAATAAAGTTCAATATCTCTGGAAGGCAGCAGCGAGGCCTAGTGGATAGAGCACGGGACCGGGAAGTCAGAAGGACCTGAGTTCTAATCCTGGCTCGGTTACTTGTCTGCTGTGTGCCTGTGGGCAAGTCACTTCACTTCTCTGTGCCTCAGTTACCTCACCTGTAAAAAATGGGGATTAGGATTGTGAGCCCCATCTAGGAAAGGGACTGTGTCCAACCCGATTTGCGCATATCCACCCCAGCGCTTAGTACAGTGCTCGACACATAGTATGTGCTTAACCGGCGCCACTCTTATTATCATTATTTGGTTCTTTGACAGGTTCCTGAACATTTCTGGGGGCTGGAAGAATTTGAGAGTGGGGAGACTGAGTTCCTGGCGAATTTAGGTCGGAGAGGGGGCTGGGAGGGAGCAGGTTTGAAGATGGTACAAGGAAAGGCTGTAGGGTAGCAAGTCCTGCAGAGAAAGTTGCCACTTCAACCGTCTTGAGTCAGTCAGTCAATGGATGGTATTTTCTGAGCACTTACTGTGGTGCAAAACACTGTACTAAGAGCTTGGGAGAGTAGTCAGTGATATTTATTGAGTGCTAACTGTGCAGAGTAGTCTACTAAGCACTTGGGACCGTACAATATAACAGACATATTCCTTGCCCGTAACGAGCCTACAGTCCCCTGTCCAAGGAAGGGTGTTCTCTCCTCCCCACGCCCGACATTTACTTACCCCACAAGGGACAAAATCATTGCTTTGCTGATTCCTGGCCCCAGGTTGTCACTGGGATTCATTCATTCAGTAGTATTTATTGAGCGCTTACTATGTGCAGAGCACTCTGCTAAGCACTTGGAATGTACAGTTCAGCAACAGATCCAACTAGAACTGAAGAATAAGCATTCCAGTATATTTTTTGCCAAGGACATCTGGTCTAATATCTCGTCAACCATAAAAATAATAAACACCTTACGTTTCCTTTGGCTGATGATATGCCGTCTATTCTTGATCCACCAGAATATAATACAAGCCTGCAGCTTAGAAGATACTCCTTTGATTTTTCTTTTCCTTTTTTCTGTTTGTTGGAAAAATAGGACTCGAGTGTTACAAATGCATCCCTGGCAGGATGGGGCTACTGGGGGAATTGGGGCAAGTCACTGCTCTCCTCTGCCTCTGCTACTGTAGCTACTGTAGGTAAGGATAGCAGGTACTTTCATATATTATGAATTGTTCTATGCCTGTACCCCTCCAGATTTATACAGACCACTTTGTTCTTATTTCCGCTTCAGGTTAAGTTAACGAAAGACTTCAGATGATAAAGATGAATTGGCAGATGTTAGGTGGCTTTACGTTGTGAGAAAGAAATATCAGTATTTAAGAACTGCTCTTCATTCAATCATGTTTATTGAGCTTACTGTTTGCGGAGCACTGTACTAAATGCTTGGGAGAGTACAATACAACAGTGAACAGACACATTGGCTGCCCACAACAAGCTTACAGTCTAGAGGGGAGATAGACATTAATGTAAATAAGTTACAGATCTGAACATACGTACAAACTCCTGAACATTTCTGGATGGTGGAGGAAGTTGAGGGTGGGAGACTCTGGCTTTCTGGAGAATTTAGGTCAGAGAGGGAGAGGAAGCAAGTTTGAAGAGGGTAGAAGGAAAGGCTGTAGGGAGCAAGTCCTGCGGAAAAAGTTGCCACTTCAACCTTCTTGACCTGAGTCAACTTCTAGGACTTTGAATAGGTGTCCACTGCTGAAATGAAAGGCCAAAGAGCATTGGCAAAGTATGATAGCCTAAAGTGGCTGCCTGTAGTATAAGGAAGGCACATTTAACTGACCTGTTAAGGAGTAGAAACAGAATTACTTCTTCCTTTAGTGCCAGTCTGGATGAACGTTATAACCCAGGTGTTGCTAAATTTTAAAAGCGATGTCATCTTCCTTCTCAGGGCAAGGTATTTCAAATGCCATTGAGAGGGCCGAGACCTCCCTAGGAATCCCCAACCCCAGTGAAATTTCATCTGAGGTCCAAGATGCCACAGAAGGTAAGTTTGCCAAAACTGTGAACACGGAACCTTTCCATTTCTGAAGATCAGAGACTTGTCAGGAATCAGTACGGTAACGTGATTGTAGATGGTTTCTCACGTGTTGTATGAGTCAGATTAGGTATAGTTGTGATGGAAGATAAGCTGTTTGGCCTTTAAGGGCAAAGTTTAAAAGACCGGAGCATAATTTTCATCCATCTGAAACTGTCCCTAGTAAGAAAATAATAAGAATAATAAAAGGACTGATTTCCAAATTCCTTAGACATAATTCAAGGACTAAGGTATAAAACCTGTATACATTATATATCCATGCCTATGTGTGTGATTCATCTTGTTCATTAATGCATAGTCCTAAATTATAAAAACCAAAGTATAACACAGTCTAGATTTGTAGTTCACTGCAACGATTGAACTGGCCTAATACTTTGAGGGAATTAGCTGCATGGAATGTTTTATAAGCATGCTCTTGATTTTTGTATTGACTGTCAATTTCCTTTGCAGTGAATGACAGGTGTTGTTTGTGGTCTTTTCACTGTCATGTTCCTACTAATGATTCCAAGATTATACTGAATCATCTCTAGGGATAGAAAGTCCCATTTTGGGATTTTCTGAACTCTTGTAGTTGATCATAGCTACATTGTCCTGCTCTCTGATTTAATCTCCAGCTCTCAGGTTTATGTTAGTTCATTAAAAGATGAAGAATAGATGAGGGCTGCTAAAGATTGTTTATATGCTAATAGTGTGTATTTTCATTTATGTTAATGAGCCAGAAACCTTATGTGGCAAAAATACGAGTTTTACAAGTCTTGTAAGTGGCATCTCAATATTCTCTCCTTCAGGGGACACAAATTCCAAGTCAAGCAGTTCAGCTAAAGATCCTGTAAGCTCTTCACCCATCGGAGGGGCTTTTGGAATGCTCTCTTCTATTTCTACTGCAGTTCAGAGCACAGTGAGTGAAAAATAATGATGATAATATTTGTTAAGAACTTACTTTGTATCAAGCACTGTACTACGTGCTGGGATAGACACAAGATAATCAGGTTGGACACTGTCCCTGACCCATAAGGGACTCACAGTCTTAAGTAGGAGGGAGTAAGATTGAATCCCCATTTTGCAAATGAGGAAATTGAGGCTCAGGGAGACTTGTCCCAGGTCACATGGCAGACCAACGACTGAGCCGGGATTAGAACCCAGGTTTTCTGATTTCCAGGCCCGTGCCTTTTTTTTTGTTGTTGTTGGTTTGTTTTTTTGTATTTAAGTGACTCCTGTGTGCCAGGCACTGTACTAAGCGCTGGGGTAGATACAAGCTAATCAGACATAATCCATGTCCCACATGGGTTTCACAGTCTTAATGTCCATTTTACAGATGCTGTAACTGAGGCACAGAGAAGTGAAGTGACTTGCCCAAGGCACACAGCAGACAAGTGGCAGAGCCGGGATTAGAGCTCAGCTCCTTCTGACTCCTAGGCCCGTGCTCTTTCCACTAGGCCATGCTGCTTCTTTATGCCTATTGCCCTTTGAATTTGAGAGTATACACATCTTCTGAGCTTTCTTCTACCTCTTTAAAATTTCAAATATCTTGTTGTGATGATTTACATAAACCTGGGTATGAGGTGGTAGTTCACCAACACTTAGGGCTGAAGTCAGCAGTGCTGGAAAAGCACCCTGAAAACAGCAAAATTATATATCTAGAAGTTTTTACCTTACCATTTTAATAATATTTTGAATTTGTAAAAGGAATTTGCATTTTTTCTGAATTGTTTTCACATCCGTATTCTAACTTTGTCCATCTAACCCCTTTATGGGGAAGAGGGGAAGAGTAGTAGGTATTACCCACAATTTGTGGGTAGGGAAACTGAGGTCCAGAGAGGTTGTGACTTGCCTGAGGGACACATAACCTAGTTGGAGCAGATCCCAAGCCTCCCAACTCCCAGACTCTACTTTCCATTAGACAACTCCTTCTTAATCAGTCAAGCATTGGGATTAGACCTCTCCTTAATCAATCAATCAGTGGTATTTGTTGAGCACTCGTGTTCAGAGCATTTCACTAAACTTGGAAAAGCACAGTATATCAGAGATGGTAAATGCAATCCCTACCCCTAAGGAGTTTATAGACTACAGGGGAAGACAGGCATGAAAATAAGCATGCAAGTTACAGGTTTGCTGCTGAATAAAGTCATTTATTTGATTTATTTTTTTAGAGATTTGCTGAATCAGTCAGTCAGTGGTACTGAGTGGTATTGGTACCTCTAAAGCTATAAGAAAAGGACAGTATAATCTGCAAACAGTAAGCACTCAGTAATTGTGACTCATTGATTGAGTGAATGAATGAATGGAGTTGGTAGGTAGGAGCCCTGTCCACAAGAAGTTTATTGTCTAGATGGGGAGCATGAAGTTCAGATATTGAGTATCTTCTTATGTGTGAGGTGATTGCTACTGAATTTGTGCAATCAAACTCCTGCTGAACATGTATTTTCTAGGGAAAAAGTGTCATTACTGGGGGTTTGGATGCTTTGGAATTTATTGGAAAAAAGACAATGGATGTAATAGCTGAAGGAGATCCGGGATTTAAGAAAACAAAAGGCCTAATGATCAGAAATTCTACACTGTCTCAGGTAAGAATTATGGCATTTTTAAAACTGTTTGGTAAGTGCCAAAGCACCGTGCTAATTTGTGGGGTAGATTTGAAGTAACCAGATCAGGGTGTTCCACCTGAGGCTTACAATATAAAAGGCATGGCAATGCAAATAGCCTATTCCAGTTTTTGTAGGTACGAAACAGAAGCAGAGAAGTTAAGTGACTTGTCCTAGGTCATTCAGCAGGGCAGTGACAAAGCTGGGACTAGAACCTGAGTCTTCTGGCTCCCGGTCCCGTTCTCTTTCCTTCAGACCATGATACATTTTGGGCACTGTTACTTTTGGCAAGCAATCTTATCTTCTTCATTCCATACTATATTTGGGCCCACAAAATCCGGGGCCCTCTTTAGTTGTCTTTTTTGCAGAAAGCTCAGTGGATGTTTCCCTTGACTTCTTTAAGATAATATTTCAAATGAGTCTGGCCCCTTCTTTTTCCGGTGTCTGGCCTACAGCTCCCGGGTGGAAGGTGAGCTCTAAACTGTATGCTAAACACATTTTATAGCCAGTATCTGAAAGAGATATGACTCCTTGGGTCATCGAGCTGCAGGCGGGTATCAAAAGCTGAGTGATGATTCCTTCCATAAACTCTTCAGCCTTTTATAATTTAATCATCATCCCATGAATGAAAAGGCAAGGCTTTGTGTTCTCAGCTTCATACCCTTTATCACAGTCTCTTCTGCTCCAACTCTTGAAACTGAACCTTTAACTCAGCACTCACTGAAATTTGGTGCCCCCATTTCTCTTGAAGGTTTTGAGAGAGGCAAAGGAGAAGGAAGAGGAGTGGACGGCCAATAAGGTTACTGTGGATGCTGACAAGAAAGCTACTTATGGGCTACTCTTTGATGAGTTTCAAGGCCTTTCGCATCTGGAAGCTCTGGAGATACTTTCTCAAGAAAGCGATGTAAAGGTAATTTAAAAAATCAACTGAAAAATGCCTTTTGCAAGGGAAGGACTTAATTTCCTTCTTATTTCTTTGTGGGCAAGGATCACATCTACCACCTGTAGAAGTGCACTTCCCTAAGTTTTTAGTTCAGTGTTCTGCAAACAGTAACCGCTCAGTAAATACCATTGACTGATTACTTGATGTAGATAGTTTAAGGACAAAAAAAGATGTATTTCAAATATGGAAACTTCCAAAGTACTCCCAAACCGTTCAGTGAAAAAACAGTGCCTGGTTGAATGAGTAGAATAGTCCTCTCGGTGTAAACAAAGCAGTTCAGATTAACGGCCCTGAGAGCATGTCCTCTAATCACTATTATTTTTCCTTAACCTGTCAGGTTCGATTCCTTGGCACAGATAGCATTCTATAGGGTTGCATAAGATGCCAGTTTGGACATACCTACCTGGTTGATGTTAACTGCTCAAGGTGCATTGACCCTAAATTCCCCAGTAGTCATTAGGGGCTAGCAATACTTGCTCACCTCTGATTCAAGCTGCACTGCAGTGTCTCCCTGCAGTTGGGAATCTCTTTGCCCAACATCACCTGTCCGTATAACCCATCAACCTTCTCTGGCACATATGAACCTGTTTTTACTCGCCTCCCCCCCGTTGGAATATAAGCTCCTTAAGGGCAGGGAACAAGCCATTTCTTTTGTTCTGTACTTACCAAACTCCACTTGCTCCCAACAGAACACTCCATCAATTCTGATTCTAGTACTAATGTTTCTATTGTAAAGGAGCAGCTAGCCTTGGTTTTTGAGATCTTATTGCTTTAGTTGCATTAATCTCCATTTCCTTCTTGTGCATTATGGGAGTTTTCACCCTCCTCCCTTTGCTTTTCACTTCCCTGAATCTTTTCCGATTTGTTTATCGTCAGGTAAAATCCACCACCAACTCCCTGTCTGGAGGAGAATTAGAGGCATTAAAACTTGAATTGGAGCAACTCAAAGAAGCGTTTTCACTACCTGAGTTCTGTGACGAAGAGGAGGAGGAGCAAAGGGGTAATATGTATAAATATGTAGTCTAGTGTATGTTTGTCAGTAAATTTTCTCTGACACTTAGAAACCTAACTGGGCGAATTAAATGAGAAAATGGAGGTTGAACCCAGGTAGGGGCAGTGATGTATGTTCAGTCAGTCAGTTGTATTTATTGAGCAGAGCACTGAACTGAGCACTTGGGAGAGTGCAACAAGAAACAGATACATTCCCTGCCTTCAGCGAGAGCTTACAGCCTAGAGGGGGAGACAGACATTAATATAAATAAATAAATTACAGATATATGTTGTATTTGGTTCCGGAAATGGAATACCTGCTCCTGGGGCAGGTTTCATTTGTGTTCACCTGCTAATGCAGGATACAAGAGAAAAACAGTGACAGCAGATGTCTACACTGATCCCTGCTCTGCATTGTACTTCAGAGAACAGTGAGTTCTCTGAATGAGGTGTCTGAATTGGAACAGAGGAAGAAAAAGGTTCATTGATACTGTTTATGCAGAGGCATTCCAGGCAGTCCTACCTCTCCCATGACACCCCTTAAGCTGAGGAGGGGAAAAAAAAAGCCCCTCAGTCAATCAATCAATGATAATTATTGAGCACTTATTGTGGGCAGAGCACTGAGCTAAGTGTTTGGGACAGTAGAACACAACAGAGTTGCATTAGCAGACCCCCACCTGGAAAGGAGGGGATTGAATCTGTAGCTGGGATCTGCCCTCCAAAGGATATCGTAATACCTGAAGGGGTTTTAGCGGGGACTGCAGGAACCAAGTAATGGTAGAGGTATATGTGATTCACCATCTACAGTTTAGATTTTATGTCCCAGAGAACTCTGCTTGTGGGATGTCAAGGATCTCATAGGCAGTCGGGATGGTCTGAGGAGGAGCCAATGGTTGGAGCTGACGTTTGTGCTAGTTTTTTAGCATCACAGCCTGCTGTTCCAAACACAACCACTTATTCCCCAAAGAAAAGTTCAACACAGAATGCAGATGTACCCGTGAGTCCTCACTTCTCTATCCCTGTGACTCCCCACTGCCCTCTCGGGTTCTTCGCATCAGGACCAGAGACAGCTTGGAAGACACACTGAGAGTTCACCAAGAACTCTCTCGTTTAATCTAGGGCCACTAAGCAGTCGCTATGGGTCGAAGACGACTTGATGGCATAAGACAAGATAAGACCAAACAGTATTTGCTCTCTGGCTAGGTGGCAAAACTACTTGAAGGCATGGGATGTCTCTTTCGTTTCCGTTGTGCTCCCAAAGCACTTGGTTCATCGTGTTGTACTCATAAGGCACTCAGTCAATGCTGTTGATTGATTGGTTATTTTAATTATCAATCGATGGTATTTATTGAGCACTTATTTAATCAGTCAATGGTATTGTGTGTTTACTGTCTGCAGAGGACTGTACTAAGTGTTTGGGAGAATACAATGCAACAGAGTTGGTAAACATGTTCCCTTCCCACAACAAGCTATGTGTAGAACACTGTACCAAACACTTGGGAGAGTAAAATACACGAGAGTTGTATTACTTAAATCTCTCCGCCTCCAACAACCTCTCAGTGTCTGAGTGTATTTTAGGCTTTCATTGACAATGCAATGTGGATATGTAGCCCTGAGTTCTTGATTGTGTCTTTGCTTTCTCAGGGTTCTTGGGAAGCAGTGCGGCCTAGTGAAAAGTGCCTAGGCGTCAGAGGACCTGGGTTCTAATATCAGCTCTACTACTGCTCTGCTGCTTGGGCAAGTCACTTGACTTGTCTGTGCCTCAGTTTCTTCATCTGTAAAAAAGGGATTCGATTCCTGTTCTTCCTCCTATTTAGATTGTGAGCCCCATGTGGGACAGTGACTGTATCTGACCTTTTTCTTGTATCCACCTCCGTGCTTAGACCAGTGCTTGACAGAGAGTAAGCACTTAAGTACCAACATCATTTTTAGTATTATTATTCAGACCAACCAAGCTTTCCCAGCATGTATAAGGTATGTCTAGGATAGGTATGCATGGGATGGATATCATGAATGGACTGGCCAGATCATCAGCGCTTAGAACAATGTTCAGTGCTTAGAACAGTGCTTGGCACATAGTAAGCGCTTAATACCATAATTACTTTTTGCCAAAAACTAAGCCACAGGAAACACTCCCCTTCCCTCTAGGTGACCATGACCATGAAAAAGGAGGAGAGAATGGAGTTTGTTTGCCAGTGTTCTGGGCTATCTACCCCAACCTAGGCAGAGACATCCCATCATTAGTGGGTCATTTAGTGGGTAACATTCAGTTACATTTAGTCTTGAATAGTCCCCTTAGTAGCATATCGGTAGCCACAGTATTCGTGGCCACCTCCTGCTATAATAACATAATTGAAGTTTATAAATAACGGTAGTTTATTTGCACATGACACCATTAACAGTATTTGTTTAGTTTAAAATGCTGTAAGGGATTTTCTAGACAAACACATACAATTTGTCTATTCTATTTTTATCTTTCTAATTACTGAGAGGCCGGGACTCCAAAATAGGACTTTTAGTAGTAAAGAATTCATTTGGTTTACTGTAGTGCTGTTTTCAGGGTCCCTAGGGCCAGGCAGACCACAGAAGCTCAGTTTTGGGGAAGATTGAGCAAAAAAAAGGAACTACCCATGGAGAGAGGAGGACACAGAACAAGGAGAGAGCTGCTTCTGGGTCCTCAACTTCTAGCTGCTCCCACCTCTTTTTTAAGCGCCCCACTGCGTGCCAGGCACTGTACTAAGCGCTGGGGTAGATAGAGATAATTGGGTTGGACACAGTCCCACATAAGACTCAGTCTTACTTAGCACTTTACAGATGAGGTAACTGAAGCACAGAGAATTGAAGTGACTTGCCCAAGGTCACACGGCAGACTTGTGGCAGAGCCGGGATTAGAACCCAGGTCCTTCTGACTCCCAGGCTATTGTTCTAGCCACTAAGCCACTCCAGGGTTCATAAGTGCAGTTTTAGGGTTCCCTCCTATGGGCTCGGGGCCCCAGCTGCAATATCTTCTGACACTCTTGTACAGCCCCACCTCTCTTATCAGGGTCCTTCCTCACACTATTGTGGTTCCCTCACCATACGTCATTCCCCACGGGCGTGTTATGCTCAGCAAGATATGTCGGGAAGGGAATTGTGGCTCAGATATTTCAATCTGGAAGCAGATTTGGAGATGGGAAATAATCTGGGTACTTGAGACTTCCAAGTCACAGTATATGTCATTCAACCAGCGTTTTGTGCAGAGTATCGTATGACCTTTCCAGCCTCCCTGAAAAGCTGTACATTTATCTTTGCCGTCTTCCAGGAGATGAAGATTTCAGTGTGGAGATCACAGAGCTGTTTTCACAGTTGCGTGTTTCGACCAAACCAGACAAACTGGTCAAAGTGAGTTATTTTTTTCTGGTGGTTCTTGTTCTCAAGCCAAGCAGGTTTAGATGGGCTGTAAGGACTGGTTGTACGTTTCTGGGAGAGGGATTATTGAGATTAGGAGTCTTTTTTCCACCTTGAATTGTAAACCTACTGGGTCAAAAATCTGCCTTCACCTAGGAACCTCACTTTCCTTTTGACACCATTTAAAGCTGGACATGCTTATGAAAAGGGTGAATATAGGCTACTTTGTCCATTGAAGTACTTGGCTGCTGAAAAGACCTGACCTTATGCTTTAATTTCGAGAGGGGGAATGAGAGACAGAGGGAGAGGAAGAAAAAGAAAAGCAAAAGAACATAAGAATATGTATTTTCCAATTGGTATTGCTCAGTCACTGGTCTTGGCAGCAGACTTAAAATTTTTTTTTTACCTCTGTAACCTGAACATGCTTTAATCAAAGCTTGTAGTCAATTTAGAATACTTTTGTAATATAGGGCCTAAATATTTGAAGTGATCATTAGGTGGCTCTAAAATAAGCTTTCTGCAGTGGTGACTTCCAGGTCACATACATATAAAAGAAGGGTTACAGTGTTCCTTCTTCTCTCACCAGGGGATTCTTACATCAAGCCAGTAGATGGTATTGCCATTTATTGGGACAGTAATAATTATGTGGTTTTAGCTGAGTTTATTTTGGATAAGTGATTTCTCTTAGGTTATTTATTGTTAGAGCCATTATGCCTGTGCAGAGTGTCTAATAAAACCAATTACTGATTATCTACAAGAAGATTGAATCCAGAGGGTGAATTATATTTTACTTGTATTTCTCCCTATCTACCTTCATTTTCTTTTTTTATCTTAAATTAAGCCTATCACTGTCTTTCTCTTTTTTTGCCCTCTTGTGGATGGAATTTCCAAGAGATTCATATGGCATTCATTCTCTTCAGACACTTCGTCCATTTAGGCTATGATATGTGTACATTTCTCCTTTGTTGAGCAGGCTAGAAATACTGCCTATGAGAAGATAAAGACATTCGACTCTGAGCCCTCCATCGAGGAAGAAAAGGAAGAAGGAGAACAGGTGGAATCAGAAGTTTCAGACCATGATATTGAAAAATCTATAGAGGTAACAGTGAACCTTTTCAACACATTTGAGCCATGAGCTGTGGGTCTTTGGGAACCTTTGATAGCTTCGCATTCACAATTTTAAAGGGTCCTGACATGTTATATCCTTTCCTTTTGGGGAGAAAAGGTGGCTGGCACTTGGAAGAAAGTGCCAGGGAAGAAGATACTAGGGAAAATGATTATTTTTGTCCTGCAGGATATTCATGCATTCGCTATTCGAAGTCTGGCTGAACTGACTGCCTACTCCATTGAACTGTTTCACAAAACAGCAGCTCTAGTTCTTCATGGACAGAAGCAGGAAGTGACACCCATAGAGAGAAGTAAAGCCTTGTCACAGTGAGTTCCACTCCTGGTAATTAGGTAGGAAACTGAGTTAGGGCCTGCCAATAGCCTGTGGAGTTCTTCGCTGTTTAGGAACCGCTACAGACCAAATCCTTTTAAGATTCATTTTGGCTTCTCTTATGAAATGCATTCTGAGTTGCTTAATTTTAATATTAGTCCATTACTAGGCAAGTGTGTTATTTTTTTCCCTTAAAATCAGAAACTCAGATGGATTATTCCAACAGTGAAAGACTGATTGTAAATCACTTCTGCTTTATTAACCTCACTGTGCTCTTGGAACCTAATTCTGAGGTTATTATTGTAATTGCTGATGTGAATTTTCTACATAAAATGTAGCCCATGAGACCAGGGGGATGTGTGTTCTAAAAAGCAAGAAGACTTAGGAAGAGGCACGTGTCTGAGTTCTATAGTAAAATGTTATCTTGTTGAAGAAACTCATGATTGGTATGAGCTACGGGGTCTTGAAAGCGTCTGCAGGGAAGTTGGCCTTTGGAAATGCATTCCTGAAATTTAAATATATATACAGTTAAGTTTTTACTTTGGCAGCTTAATTGTCTTTATATAAGTTTTTTATAATTCTCATTGAGTATCCGTTGAAGTGATTTATTTCTTAGAGTATTAAATATAACCCTTAAAAAAGTATAGAAACCCTATCGATTGAAATATTTTTTTTCTTCCCCAGAATGACGATTGTATTGTGTAGAGAATTATCTTCTCTATCTAAAGAGTTCACAACAAGTCTGACAGTTACGGGGGTAAGAACTTTGTGTAATCGGTGTTTGAAGCTTTCTCTTATCTTATCCCCCACATATGCTACCTTCTGTATCCTATAACTAAAATCTCTCCCTTGAACAGTTTTCATCCCTTTCTTATTTAAAAGTTTTCATACTTTCAAATGTAAATCTAAAATATTGATATTAAGAGCCAGTGAGAGAACAGAACTCCAATATAAATGGGATAATGACTTCTATTCACCCACTTGTTTCATTTGTCCCCTGTGGTTATCCAGGTGGGTGACTGTTTGACTTGCTCCCATTCTCTCCCGTCCATCCCACCATTGCTAGCCTTCCTTAACACCATTGGTGGGGAAAGTTGGGGGTGAGTTGGCTGCCAGGTAGCGGTAATTATGCCACGTGGGCAGCAGCTCCTGGCACCCCATTGCAGCCTCCTAACAGTGGTGAACTGCACTGGTGACCAGAGATCCTGACCCTTGTGGAAATCTCTGGTTATTATCATCAATGGTATTTATTGAGTGGTTACTGCATGCTAAGCGCTTGGGAGAGCACAATACAGCAGAGCCGGTGGATACGTTCCTGCTCACAGTGAGCTTGCTCTCCGGAGAACCTAGTCATGTCAAGAGTTCAGATGGCCTAGAAGGGTGTGCCCTGAGCTGCAGACACCACCTGGGAGATCAAGAGGATCTGTTTTGGACTGGTTCTGGCCCATTCGGTAGACTTTCCAAGATGCTGGTTGGTTCCAAACTCCTCATTCCTCTTCCAGATCAGTAAGCAACCCAACCTGGAACTGATTCCTTTCCTTCCTCTAGCTGTGAACTCCCAAGTTCTTACTGCCCACCACTCAGTGGCCCAACTCTCCTGCTTTTGAAGTGTGCACTCAAAAAAAAAAAAAAAGCCCTACAATGATGACCATTTTCTTTCCCATCAGAAATAAGCAGTGGTTCCTCTGAAACCAGATGTTTGCTCTCTTGGGCAGGGAGAACTTCTTGGTGTACTCAACATTCATCCTCCCCCCCGGTCCCAGTGAGTTAGCATATGTCTGCACTAAACAGCTAGTACTAAAATCCAGAAATCGAGCCAACTTTTCAAATAGTTCAACCTGAAAGTTGTTGGGTATTCTTGGCCATATATTTTGTGCCAGTGTACTTTATGGGTGCCCATGTGATTTAGGTCCCACAATTCAATGGTCCAATTCACTTTTTGTCCTTGTTCTAGGTCAAAGAAAAGCCAGATGTGCTTAACCCATTAATCACTGGTGTATTTTTAGAGGTTAGTTCTGATCGGTTTTCATATCTGTAGTTTTAAGAATTGTGCTGATTGTGTGGCTTGTGCTTATTTTTTTTTTAACAAGACAAGTTATTAGGTCATGTTGGAGGATATAACTGAGACGATTGATTCTGTTATGTGTGCTTGATGTGCCTTCTGTTCATTAATTAAAAGCATAAACTCTATACTCCAGTACAGAGCAGAGAGGAAGAAGCTGTAGGGTGTCATTAGTTAAAGCTGCCCCTTTTGGCAGCGAGCAGACAGTTCTCAGTAATGAAACACCTCCTCAGCTCCAGCTGGTAAACATGATGGGGCTGAAAATTACAAACAGGTTAATGCCACTTCCCAAGCACCAACATTTAATCAGAAGGGATTTTCTTCAAAAACGTCTTGCGATCTCCTTGCTAGGAAACCTTGGTCTGTTTCTTCAAGGCTTTTCAGCCACTGGTACAATCCTGGTTAAATTTCAAGTTTTTCTGTATTCGTTGAGAACATTAGTTTGTAAATGACTCCTGTGAGCAATAATTTGTTTGGAGCTGTTGTAAGTCATTGAAAACCAGACGCCAATTGCAGAGACTATATTGTATTTTTAAATCCTACGTGATCGATTACATTAGCAGTCTTAAGTTATTCTAAAATTCCAGAAGGAATGTAATTTTAGTTTTTACTTCTCTGTGCTTTTAATTTTTTTGTAGAAATGGAGAATCTGTTCCTATGAATGGTTTATCAATTTGGTAGATGTCAAGCAAAGTTTTAAATGCACTATGAATACCTGGTACTTGCTGAAGTTCTTCACAGTTTGTTTGCAAGAGATTGGATTTAGGCCCAAGTTCACACACTCACTGACTGTGAATCTCAGATTCATATCTCAGATTCATATCCCCCGTTGAGGATGTTAGGCTTTAAATGAAACCCCGGAATGAAAGTCTTTCAAGTTTTTAATATTGTGTTTCCTTAGCAAATTTGGAAACGCCATTGCCTCTGGCTCTTAGCCACCCTCTCTCTATCCGTTTCCTCTGAGTCCCCCCACGTCATGTTCTCTATTGCAATTGATCCTTGGGAAAGTGGCTGAATGTGACCAAGGGTCCAGCAAATTGCCACTGCTACCTGCTAAAATAGTGAGGAAATAAAGTTTGTTTGGTAGGATGACTTCAAAGAAAGAGCATGGGGCTGGGAAACAGGAGACCTGACTCTTAATCCTCCTCTGCCACTGGCTTACTGTCAGGCAGCGAACCCTTTACCCTCTCTGTGCCTTAGTTTTCTTATCGTAAAATGAGAACAAGTTGCTTTTGTCCCTACTTCTTAGATTGTGAGCCCCATGTTGGACAGAGATGGTGCCTAATCTGATTTTTTTTTTGTATCAACCTTCGCACACGGTACAGTGCTTGATATGTTGTAGGCCTGTAATAAATACTGTAACTACTCAGTTGCGGAAAGAGTGATCTACTCATCCAGGCAGGCAACAGTTTTTCAGATGATAAGAAAAGATTGTTAATTTCACTTATTTTACCACCAATGAGAGTCCTGAAGGGTAGACTGGTAATAATAATAATAATGTTGGTATTTGTTAAGCGCTTACTATGGGCAGAGCACTGTTCTAAGCGTTGGGGGAGATAGAGGGTCATCAGGTTGTCCTACGTGAGGCTCACAGTCTTCATTCCCATTTTACAGATGAGATAACTGAGGCACAGAGAAGTTAAGTGACTTGCCCACAGTCACACAGCTGACAAGTGGCAGAGCAGGGACTCGAACCCATGACCTCTGACTTCCAAGCCCGTGCTCTTTCCACGGAGCCAATCAGGTGGATGAGTAAACTGCAAGATTGGCAGATTGATCATAGTGGAAAAGCAAATGTGTAGGTGTTCTATCCGTAATTACAAAGGGAGAGAAATTATCATCGCCCTGTTTTGGGATTTTAAGAAATATTCTCTTTCAATGTTGAAAATATAAAATTTTAAATAGAAATGTAATAGTGTTTTACTCTTTTTTATTTTTAACCTTTGCAGGCGTCAAACAGTGCTTCGTATGTCCAAGATGCCTTTCAATTGCTCCTTCCTGTACTTGAGATCTCCCTTATTCAGAACTGGACTGAATTTTCACCGTAATTTGCAGAAGACAGCCCATGATGCATTCCTTTTCTGAAAAGACAAATTTGAGAAAATGTTAAAGGACAGTAAGTTTTGGTTTTGGGCTTGTAAAGATCATAAAGAAATGCCATCCCAATACTGGATTACAGGCAGTAGAAAGGAAGGATAATAGGGTAGCGTAACTAGACAACTGAATAATCTATCAGTTTAAAAGAATAAAGATCACCTTTATAATTTGGCTGGTACTGTTTGTCATTTTTTTCCATGCTCTAAATAGCTATGTGTTAATATGTACTTTGAGAGAAGACTGCTGGAGAAATTCCATGCTGAATAACTAGATAAATAGATAAGTAGTGGCACTGACCATTGGACTATGTAGCCCAACATATCTTGTTAAGTTGAATTTGATGCAAACGCTCTAAACATTTAAAAGATACTTACCTAAGAAGAAAACATGAAAGCTAAATCCAAACATGTTCACAAAATCTTTGTCACCACAGACAACACTCAAATCTTTGAGCTAGTTGCAAGTGTGAAAGAAGAGAATTTACTGATCTAGGATACTAATCATTAGGTAGACTGGGTGTAGTCATTCTGAAGCTTTCCTTCCCAAAATAAGACCAGCAACGTTAAGAAGAATGTTAGTCTTTCTTCACATTCATGATTACCCTTTCCCAGTGACTTCTTAAATCAGAATTGGTAGTATACCGTGTCCACCTTTTCCTACAGATTCCTCCTCTTCCTCCAGTAAGTATTTGGCTTTAGGGTATATTCGTCCTTCTCAGGAGCAGCCTGTTTAATTGCTTAGCTGCTAGATAATAAATAGAAAATGGCATTTGAAAAATGCAAATTTAATTTTATATATACAATTCTTATTGGGACAAGGAATAGTAAAGCCCAACTGTCATGAAGTCACCCACAAAAAGACCCTCCTTGGCTGCCAATGACAATATGGTGCTTCTCTGCAGTTTAACTCTTAGTAATAATAATAATCATGGTATTTATTTAGCACTTACTATGTGACAAGAATTGTGCCAAGCTCTGGGGTAGATACCAAGGTTATCAGGTTGTCCCACTTGGGGCTCACACTTTTAATTCCCATTTTACAGATGAGGTAACTGAGGCACAGAGAAGTTAAGTGACCTGCCCAAGGTCACAAAGCAGACAAGTGGCAGAGCCGGGATTAGAACCCACGTCCTCTGTCTCTCAAACCCATGCTCTTTCCACTGAGCCACAATGCCTCTCTAACTCTTGTTCAGGTTACTAGCAGGCAAGCTGTTCTCCCGTGACTATATTCAGCTCCTCTGTTTAGCCTACCTTAAATGATTCAACTAGGAAAGTAGTAATATGACTTTGACATATTTTTAAATTTTACAGTTACTACTGGCTAAGAAATGATTAGGGACTGCAAAGATCCTCCCTCTTTTGGTTCTGGAGACAGGTTTTCTTTTGCCTTCTCCCTCCCTCTGGAAGTAAAGAAGGGGGTACTCTTTGTTATTGTCAGTGGAGAAGAAATATGAAAAATCATCGCCTGGTCTGTTATTGCTTGAGGTCATTTGAAGTAGGGGTGGCAAGGGTGGAGAAAACCAAAATTGGTTTTAAATTTGGATGTCATGGCCACTGTTCTTGCCAAGATTACATAGAGAGTACTCCTTAGATGGTCCTGTTTTGTATAGATGCATACGGTAAATCTTTGGCATTGTGTACTTTTTTTTTTAAGTTGTACCAGGAAACTCCAGCCGCTGGGGTTTGAAATCTATTTTTAATATCTCTTCTCCCTCATCTAGCCCCTAGAAGGGGAAAAAAGGGTCTGCGCTTTCTGTTATCTGTCACAGTTTATAGTATTTAAATTTTATAAGGCTAAGATTTAAAAGCAACTATTTATTTTGCTCTGTGGTAGAAAAATACAACTGCCCTTTTTTCATTTGATGAGGACTGCATAATGATGTTATTTCCTCTTGTCATAAAGATCTCTTTACCTAGGTTATTTTTCTTTTTAAGACAGCAATTAACAGACCTAACCTTTATGCATTAGCGTTCTTACCCAACAGACATTATTGAAGTGTAAAATTGCAATTAAACTGCAGTTCTCATGTTGATAAAAACACTACGTGTGAATTTTTTAAATTATCCCTATTGCACAAATGCAAAAGAGCCAATAACTGTAAATGAGAAACAAGGCAGAGCTTGTTCCCTACTTGTTATTGTCCATGGTCCAATTCCTGGGAAGAGTACTTTACAGAAAGTTACTGTAACAAGCAAAATTTGATGATAAAATCAGCCTTCCTGATTTCAGGCTTGTTTTTCCCCAAAGCTCTGACTTTTAGACTTGGATCGGTCTTCAAATGAGCAGAATCTGGTTCAGATCTCAAGGGAGGGGCACATTTGTAAAAGTTATCTTTAGGGAACTACAATCTCAAATACTGCAAGAAGTGTTGGGATGCGTTTTGTGGGTTTCTTTTCAAGTAAATGTTTGAGAAACGTCAAAATTCTATAAGAATGTTAGCTTGAAAAGTACCTCGAGGCTCATATGGGCTGCAGATGCCTTGTGAAAACTTTGAAGACAGTTTTAACCACATCATTTACATTTCCCCATTAAAGGTGTTAGTGTATTTCTGAAGCATTCATCTCCTCATTTCTCCAAATCAGTTTTCCAACATTGGTGTTTGGGCATCATCATTTCCACTGTAGTCCACAGCAAAGTCACAAACTCACTCAGTCATGTTTTCCATTTGAATTGTTCAACAAATAGTGATCTAGATTTTTCTTCCCAAATTTGGTAATAAAGAGCAAGCGATAAAGGATTAAAAAAAGCATCCATCATTGTGACTGCCCAATAGAAATAGAAATGGTAAGTTAGGGAAAACATTCAACCTATGTTAAATTGAATTGTATTAGTCATTCCTAGATACAGACTTTGGTTTCATAGACAAATTTGCAGGAGTGTATTATCACTAGAGATTTTTTGTATATAAATTTTCCTCATAAATGAGTGTAAAAAGTGTACCTGCCAATAAGATTTGGGGGGCATTGGCACTGCCCCAGAGGATACGGGCCAAGATAGTAAATTAACTGAAATCAGGCTTCTTTTTTTCAGTGGAGTGATGATTTGGTGCCTTCGGGTGGCTGATTATTGCATAAGTGGTCCACCATTCCAGTCCATTTAACACAATTGGACCAGAAGTAGCCTGACCATTTAATTATGTTCTCCGCCAAACTCTGGATTTGTTTTTGAGCCTACTGAGCCCACAGGGTGACCTGTGGGGAGAGAGTTGAGCACAGTGAGTGTTAGCTTAACCCACTTTAGTCTGGAGCTGTCCTGGACGGTGAGGTTCGTAGCCTCGTTTCAGAGGAGAGAATTTCCAGGTTTGTCCAGGAAACAGTGGCCAAAACACTTTGAGTTTCTCCTGAATGGCAGTGATCAGCCCAGAAACTCTGGTCCTATGGAAATGACCTGAGGGGTTCATAAAGTCCTCCTCAGACTATCCCAGATGCTTCAGAACCTCCTTGGGATCTAAGGATTAAAGAGGTGTATAGCCTTGCTGATTGGCTCCAGCCTGCAGTTGCCCCAGTAAACCATGATTGTCTATGACCTTGGCTTCACTGACACTGTCCTGTCCTGGTTTTCCTTCTATCTCTCTGGCCACTCATTCTTATTCTCTTTTGCGGGCCCCTCCCTGTAACTATGGGTGTCCCTCACAAATCAGATCTGGGTCACTTTCTATTCCCCATCTAGACCCACTCCCTTGGAAAACTCATTTGCTCCCATGGCTTCCATTACCACCTCTATGCTGATAATTCCCAAATCTACATCTCCAGCCCCGATCTCTCTCCCACACTGCAGTTTCACATTTCCTCCTGTCCCCAAGACATCTCTAGTTAGATGACTCCCATTACCTTGGACTCAACATGTCCAAAACAGAACTCCTCATTTTGACACCCAATCCCTGGCCTTCCCTTGGCTTTCCCTTCACTGTAGACAGCACCGCCATCCTTCCTGTCTCACAAACATAAACTTGGTGTTATCTTGATGCCTCTCTCTCATTCAACCCACATATTCAATCTGTCACTAAATACTGCCAATTCAGCCTTCACAATATCACTAAAATCTGTCTTTTCCTCTCCATCCAAATTGCTACTATGCTAATCCACGCATTTATTCTATCCCACTTGATTACTGTATCATTCTCCTTGCTGACCTCTCTGCCTACTGTCCTTCCCTCTCCAGCCCATACTTCATTCTGCCACCTGAATCATTTTTCTACAAAAATGTTCAGTCCCTATTTCCCCACTCCTCAAGAATCTCCAATGTTTGCCTATCCACTTCCGCATCAAATAGAAACTCCTTAGCATTGGCTTTAAAGCACTTAATCACCCTCTCCCTTCCTATCTTGCCTCACTACTCTCATACTATAATCCAGCCTGCTCCTCCAATTCCAGCCTTCTCACAGTACCTTGATTTCATCTCCCACCTCTCACTGCCCACCTCTCACCCACATCCTCCCACTGGTCTGAAACGTCCTCCCTCTTCATATCCGACAGACAATTACTCTCCCCACTTTAAAAGCCATATTGAAGGCACATCTTCTCCAATAGATCTTCCCTTACTTAGCCCTCCTTTCCTCTTCCCCCACTCCCTTCTGCGTCACCCTGATTTACTCCCTTTATTCATCCCCTTTCCCAGACTCACAGCACTTATGTACATAACTTTAATTTTATATATATTAATGTCTGTCTCCCTCTTTAGACTCTAAGCTCGTTGTGGATAGAGAATGTGTTTGTCACATTGTTATGTTGTACTCTCCCAAGTGCTTAGTACAGTACTCTGCACACAGTAAGTGCTCAGTAAATACAATTGATTGATTGATGCCTTGGGCTATTCTGGGACACAGTAAGCAGCATGGCTTAGAGGATAGAGCCCAGCCCTGGGAGTCAGAAGGACCTGAGTTCTAATGCCGGCTCTGCCACAAGTCTGCTGTGTGACCTTGGGCGGGTCAATTCCCTTCCCTGTGCCTTAGTTACCTCATTTGTCAAATGGTGATTAAGACTGTGGGACAGGGACCATGTCCAACCTGATTAGCTTGTATCTACCCCACCCAGTGCTTAGAACAGTGCTTGGCACATAGTAAGTGCTTAACAAGTGCCATAATAATAATAATTATTATTACATCAGCATTTGATAGGATTTTTTTCTCTCAGTAGCCATTTTAATCTCGACTCTGTCCGAATCCTCTTCAGTTTCTCAACTACCTTGGGCACTATCTCCTGGTTCTTGTTATTCACCTTATTGCCGATCCTTCTCTTTCTCTTTCATTAGCTCTTCCTCTCTCTCCTATCTCTCTCTCAATGATCCTCAAGCCTTTTCTCAATTTTCACTCACTTCCTTGGGAAGCTCATCTGCTCCCGTGGCTTCAACTTCCAAATCCAAGTTACCAAATTTATCCAGGTGGCTCTCAAATCTAATCCCAAATCCCTAAAATCTTAAATTTCCTCCTGTCTCCAGGCTGCACATCCCGAGTCTCTTTTGTAGGGAGCAAAAATCCAACTTGGTAAAAAAAAAAGTACCTTAGTTTAAATGATAACCACATTTACAAAGGATTCGGTGAACACTAGGAGTCTTCGATTGGGTTCAAGGCCATTAGTCAGTCTTGACTTGAACTTGATCTTAGCAACCCGTAGGAAGAAGTCATTTGAAAGCAATCTTTTCTGCCCTTGAGGGAAAGACATAATTGTGTCAAACTAAGGGGCAGAGCTGACACAGGCTAGAGGTATAGAGTAGATAACATGCAATTATTTTTCTTTCTCAGTAAGGTCCTGCCACACGAGTGCCATACGTATCCCTCCAGCGGCTGAGCTAATGTGAAAAATTGGACTTTGGTAAATGTTACAGATTGTCTTGAAAGAAAAATGCTGGCTAAAAAAGTGTTCTATTGTATCTCCTTTAATTGCTCAGAGTCACTGGGTGTGGCAAATATATGTGCTTTCCAAAAGCAGTTCTAGTAGAGTCATTTTGATACAGAACAGCTGGAACTGGTAGATACCTTTACTAAGCACCCTGAGGCTATGAAGTTGAAAGTGAGGAGTGGTAAGGACATTAAAATGTGAGGAGTATGGACTCTGTTAGCAGGGCCAAACACCATCTGCAGAAGGCTGGGCGTTCAAGGATCAAACTTCAAAGTTGTCAGACTCAATCCTCAAATGTGCAAAGCCACAAGCACAGCTAGCCCAAACCCCATCCTAACCTGAACCCTGCTTCTCCCAACCTCTCGATGATGCATGGAGCCACAGTTCTGTGGTTTGATTTTTGACTCTAACAGCTCATCGACTGAGCAATTCTTGGCCTATGCTTGAATTGTAGTGATTTGTTCTTCCGCATTATGCGGTTTTTTGTGGGCTTTCCAATTCAAATTATTCTTTAGATTCCAAGAATTAAAGAAAGAGAGGCTTGTAACCTGGCTGATTGGGACTCCAGTCTGCAGCAGCCCATGGCCTAGTGGATAGAGTATGGGTCTGGGTGTTGGAAGAACCTGGAATCTAATCCCGGCTCTGCCTTTTGTCTGCTGTGTGACCTTGGGTGAGTCACTTCACTTCTTTGAACTTAGAACAGTACTTGGCACATAGTAAAACCTTAACAAATATCACGAACATCTGTGCCTCAGTTACCTCATCAAGGAAATAGGGATTAAGACTTGTGAACCCCATGTGGGACAGGGACTGTGTCCCCTGATTTTCTTGGATCTAAGCCTGTGCTTAGTACATAAGCAGCACTTAATAAGCACTTAAATACCACAATTATTAGGATTATTGTGTTTAGATGCACTGTAGTGGTATCAGCATTTGATAGAATTCTTTTCTATACCTGAATAAGTGGCTACTCAATGTGTCAGTAGCCACTGCATCTCTACTCTATTCTAATCCTCCTTGACCTCTCAGCTACCTTGTATGCTTCCCTTGGTTTTTCAGAGAGTTTTCTCTCAGTTCTGGTTGGCTAAGGGTCAGTTGGTTTAGCACAATTTCAGTTGGTCTCTTCTGTTTCCCATTACCTTTCCTGAAATCCCCCCCGCAACATATACAGTATCTTAAACAGACTGAGGGCCTCTGTGCCCAGATTCAGAATAGCAGAAGAGTATAGCACTTTCAGAATCTGGCAGAAAAGTCACCTAACCAATGATCTGAAACACATTAGTCTAAGTTAACAGCACATTTCTCTGGGAGCCTGCTATAGTTTATTTCAAAATGCTACTTTACAGAAGGGAAATGAATCCGTCAGTCCTAACAGCATTTATCGAGCATCTACACCATATGAAACACTGCAATGGCACTGTGAGGTGTTACTAAGGAACAAGTCGGCTCCTTCCTAATCCATTCTCCCTCTGTAGATGGAAAAAACCTGGGATTGGGAGTCAAGAGGCTAGGCTTCTAATCCCACTCTGGCACCAGAATGCTGTATGGCCTCGGGCAAGTGATGGAATCTTTTTTAGTGCTTAGTCTGTAAAATGAGGATAAGATACCTTTTCTTCCTCCTCAGATTGTAAGTACTACAGCCATGGAAATGCAGCCTCCTACTTTGGTAATTTCTTTCAGCACCTAGCACAGCCCGGAGTCAATTCTGAGGATCAACTGTGATAAAGTATTTACAAACTTTGCACTCCCTCCTCAACCAATCTCTGTCCTTTCTAACCAGCTGGGCCTGTTCTATACAGTTCTTGCTCTCTTTGCACTGAACTGGCTTCCAGTTGGGCCTCATTTTCTCAGTAATTTTTTAAAGTGGATGGAAGTGCGCATATCCTGAAGAGCCTCAAGCAGAAGAACATGCTTCTGAACTCGTTTTTGATTTGGAAACCGGAGGGCGTGCTCTCGGGTGGAGAAGTGGCATTTAAAAATCTAAATATGGCAAATAAACTTTTCTTTTTCCATTATGCTTCCGTTTAATTTCCTCTTTGCAGCTTAGAAGAGGTGGTGTCATAATTTCTAGCATGCAGTGTTTAATAACTCTTATCTAAGGGCAATGGAATAAAATAGGAATAGCCAACATTTTTTTACTTCCTTGTGAACCCTGGTAGGGTGATAAGCACAGGCTGTTTCTCATGATTCATGAATCACATGTTACTGATCAAAATCCAGTTCCAGACGTCATGGTGGATGGACTATTGGCCTGAGTGTGTGCACATGAGTGAGCGTGGTGGATACGAGATTTGTGAAGCCAAAGCTGGAGGAAGAAGGAAGGAGGAGGCTTAGGGCAGTTGCCTGTGGCTACACCTGTCACAAAACCAACCTCTACAGACCTATCCTGGACTTTACGTCACCCTGGTGTGGTTCCGTGCAGAGCACATCAATCCACTGATTTGATTGCTATGATGAACTGCCCCCCAACTACTTTGTGACTAAAGAACCACATAGAATTTGTCACATGAATATATCTGACTCTCCCAGTTACCACCTCCAAACACTTATTTATGCCATCCACAGGGCCTGAAACTCTCTTCTATAACTGCCAGACCTCAGCCCTTCCTACCTCCTAAAACTCCTCTTCTACCAATGAGTCCTCCCCAATTAATTCAGCCCTAATTCTTATCAACTCTGCAGCCACTGCTTGCCCCTAGTATTTTTTCTTTCTACTTTCTTTAAATGACATTCACCAAGTGTCTTCTGTGCGCTTGGGAAAGTACAATACGAGTTGGTAGAAATGATCCCCACCCACCCAGAGCTCACAGTCTTTATCTCTGGCCATCCCAGAATTTGTGTATGTGCGTATTTGATATTTCTATGTCTATCTCCCCCATTAGATTAGGACAGGGAACATGTCTTCTGCTTCTGTTTTCTTCTATGCCACTACCAACGCCTTTCCCACATCGCTCCTCTGGCCTGGAACTACGTTCCACTCTACAGATGTCAGACCACCACTCTCTCCACCTTCAAAGCCATATTAAGGTCAAAGTCTTATTAAGCCCTTTCCCCACCAACTCCCTTTCCCTTCTGCATCATCTATGCATTTGGATCTGTACCCTTTGTACATGTGCTCTTCTCCTCACCCTCAGCCCTACAGCACTTAGGAACATTTCTGTCATTTACATTAATGCCTGCCTCCTCTTTTAAGATCTCAGGGCTGAACTCTTTCCACTCTTTTCCCCTCTAGACTGTAACCTCGTTGTGGGCAGAGAACATGTCTGCCCACGGTGCTTAAAGAATCTTCCTGATACATGGCATATTGCACTCAGTAAATACCATTTCTAACCTACTTTCTCTTTGGCACCTGGATTCTTAAGGAATTTTTACTTGTGGCCTTAGTCAAGAATAGTGTCTTCAAAGTTCAACTCTGCTCTGTGATCCTTTCCTTCACATGATCCAAGGTCTCCTTCCCCATTGCATATCTTCCTTATTGTATCTGCTGGGAGTTGGAGGCAGGATCCCCTATTTAATGAGGTGTATATCTCAATTCTATTTATCTTGATGATGATGATATTTTGTTCTGTTTTGCTTTGCTGTCTCCCCCATTTAGACTGTGAGCCCATCGTTGGGCAGGGATTGTCTCTATCTGTTGCCTAATTGTACATTCCAAGCGCTTAGTGCAGTGCTCTGCACATAGTAAGCACTCAATAAATACTATTGAATGAATGAATGAATGAATGGAGGGCTTTCACCGCTGAATATCTCTGTCAGTTCAGACCCAACAGCCCCAGCCTCTTCCCTTCCAATAAATCCCTGCCTTTTTGAAAAGAGTCTTCCCCCACAGGAGGCTGCTTAATTAATGCATGCTGTTTTTATCACTTCTGTTCTGTTGTATGTATTTTAATGTTATGCCTTTCATTTTGTGTAGCCCAAGGGACTGGAAATCATTGGGTGCAATTTCCCAAGTGAAGTTGGTTATCAAAATGTGTGGGTGTCCCAAACGAGGCAGCAGACATTTTTCCCTGTTAAGGCAGAGATGCTTAACAATAATAATAATGGTACTTATTAAGAGCTTACCATGTGTCAAGCACTGTTCTAAGCACCGGTGCAGATTCAAGTTATTCAGGTTGGACAAAGTGCCTATCCCATGTGGGGCTCACACTTTAACCTGTAAGTGTTCAATATGGTATCATCTTCCAGGAAGATTGAAAAAATTACTCTGACAGAAGTGACTGACGCTCTCTGACAGCAGTGCCTCCAGAGCTTGGGATAACCAGTTTTTCAACTTTGGGCCTGACAACAGGGAGGAAACAGCATAAAAAGGCAGGATGGGAACTGGTGAACTTTCTTCTCACAGGAAGCCTGAACAGCAGCTTGTCTCTCCAGTAACAAGGTAACTTGGCCGCCTGTCTTACTCCTTTTCTTGGGCTTTGTGTTGGGACGATTACACTGAAATTGAGGTGGTCAGTTGGTTTCTGCAGATAGAGATTTAGGAGATTTGAAGGGCAGTAGCATCTGAGACGGAACCTCTCAGGTGTTGATTCCTTGTGGAAAGGCAGAATGAAAGAGATTTCTTAACCATCGGTGGAGAAATACAGAGTAAAATACAGTCCTCTAACCTGAAAGCTTGTGATGGGCAGGGAATGTGTCTACCAACTCTGTTGTACTCTCCCAAGTGCTTAGTACAGTGCTCTGCAAACAGTAAGTGCTCAACCAATGCCACTGATTGGTTGATTAAATATAGAAGTCTTTGTGTCTAAAATTAAAACCAGGTAGCTCTGTGTATATTTTATCTTTATGTGGATATGGTTTATGATCCCTGCAACTCATTCAGCCTCTGAGCTATCGCTGCCATTGCTTGTGGGAGGGTAGGGGAGGGAGCACTGATCCAGGAACTAAAAATGCAACTCTTCATTTCCTCCTTTGGGTTATGTACATTCGGATAGTTCTGTGTGGGACTGGTGGCTGCCACTCCTGGAAACTCTTGCCCAAGGAGAAATGGGGTGGTGCTGACAACGGCCGGGGCCTAGAAAAGCAGAAGGAGCCGCACCTAGAGGGAGCAGGATGTAGCAGTTTGTAAACCAGATCTCTCTGGGCTGAATCCAGCCAGAGCGTCTGTTGGCTCTCAACTCCCTGAGATGATGAAATCTGTCTGGAGGCTGCAAGCCAGAGCCTTTGGCAGAAAAGTGTGGTAGACGAATCATTCTGGGTGCTGGCTTCCCGATCACTTTGATATTATTGTCTGTAAGGGAATATCCCTCCTTCCCCAAGACAACCTCTAGAAAATGGAGGGAGAATCGCGGAGCTGTGAGGGCCCATAGTGATAATGGGTTTTGTAAGCACTTACTATGTGTCAAGCACTGTTCTAAGCGCTGGGGTAGATGCAAGCTGATCAGGTTGGACATAATCCCTGTCCCACTTGGGGCTCACAGTCTGAGTCCCCGTTTTACAGATGAAGTAAGTGAGGCACAGAGAAGTTAAATTGCCCAAGGTCACACAGCAGATAAGTGGTGGAGTGAGATTAGAACCCAGGTCCTACTGACTCCCAGGCTCTATCTACTAGGTTATGCTGAGTGATCCCTCTCCACAGTGGCAACTAGCCAGCAACGTGGTGGGAGGCTGAGGAAGGGGACTGGGAGAAGAGAGTGAGAAGCAGTTTGGGCTGTCAATCAAGCTTATTTATTGAGCAACTACTGAGTGCAGAGCACTGTACTAAGTGCTTGGGAGAGTACAACACAACAGAGTTAGTGGTCACCTTTCCTGGCCACAGTGAGTTTACAGCCTAGAGGGGGCAAGGGCAGAAAGTGCTGGCCTGGGAATCAGAAGAACTGGGTTCTAATCCCGGCTCTGCCTGTTGCCTGCTTTGTGTGCCCTTGAGCGAGTCACTTCACTTCTTTGCGCTTCTGTTCCCTCATCCATAAAGTCGAGATTCATAACCCATTCTCCCTCCCTCTCAGACTGTGAGCCCTGTGTAGGATAAGGGACTGTGTCCAATCCAATTATTTTGTATCTCCCCCAGGGCTTCGTACAGTGTTTGCACATAGTAAACACTTAAAAATAACACTATCATTATTAGTAGGGAAGGGGGAAAGACCCACCTAGAGAAGCCACAAACAGGCATCGGAGCCCAGAGATCCTAATGTCCACTGGATATGCAGATATATTCTTCAAGGGAAGAATTTCTTGGCTGCCCAGAGGATGAATCAAACACTGACACTGGCTACCAAGGGAAGATATGGAATCCCCATCCATGGAGATCTCTAAAAAAAGGGTACAATCATCCTGAAGGTTTCAGTGTTTATCTGACTGGAGATCAGGTTCTGGACCAAATGAAGTCTCCCTCAGTAAGCTTGATGTGGGTAGGGAATGTGTCATATTGTTGTGCCGTACTCTCCCGAGCACTTCATGCAGTGATCTGCACAAAGTAAGTGCTCAATAAATATGATTGATTGATTGACTGATATATTATTCTGCAACTTTGACAGGATTTGGAATTCCACATTAGTCTAAACCAATTCTTTACTGGGGTTTGGACACTCTGACACTCCTCTGGCACCTTATCAAAGTGGAAATGTCCTCCCATCCTTACCTAGAGGGACGAAGTTTCAGATGAGGGCACCAGCCACCTGGCGGGCTAAAATTGCCCTTTAGCTCATCAAACAAAGCTGCCACTGATATGGGGAGCAGGGGACCCCAACTCTCAGATTTGCCTGGCACATGAGCTGTGCGCCAGCTATAAGAAGAGATTGTTGCTAACAAATAAAGGAAGTCAGGACTTGCTTGGCTTATAGTGCAAAGTCATATTTGCCCTGGTAACCAGGACAGTAAGAGGCCACAACATGGATGCCCTGTCTAACATATAGGTGCGGTTGGTGGGGTGTGATTGGGAGAGGGTAAGAATGAGGAGAGGTGGGCAGAGGGCAGGGAAAGAAGAAGGATGCTAACCCAAAATGCCTGTTCTGCGAGACTGGTGCAGGAACCTGACAGTGGGAAGTTTAATGTCAAATAGAATCCAAAGGCCACTTCTTCTTTACATAATTTTCCCCTTGGGATCTTCTCTTTATAGGTCACTCTCCAGCCCCAGGGAATCTCTGACAAGATGGCATCTGTTCTCAAGTGTGAGTTGCTTTGGCTACTGTCCTGCTGATTGATGTTTTTCAAACACATATTTCAGGGGGTCACTGAACTCTCCCCCAGCAAAGGGAGCTATCTTAGCATTAAACTATATAAAGACTTGGGGTTTCTGAGATTGTTTGTTTAGAATTTGGCAAAGAAAGAACAAAGAAGACAGAATTTCATTGTGGTTTTTTTTTTAAATTATTATTTTTTTTGCTGGTGAGGCTGGAAGAAGGAATGAAATAAACACCCATGCTGTATGCATGGTGGAGAAAGAAGGGTCTGGGATCTCTTAAAAGAAAAAAATTGCCTGTTAAAATTCAAAATGTGACCTGATCTCAAACCCACTTACATACATGCCTAATGCAATGTTCTATGTTGGGAATCCAAGCTTTTTCCTGAGAATGAAAACCACTGCTTAAATGGGCTATTACAAACCAAAATCACATCTACAAAGACACCAGATATCATAATGACTTGTAAAGTGGACAGGCTAATTGCTGCCTGGAGGAAGTCAACAATTTTGTTCTCATTCGGCCTGGTTCTGCTGTTCTCCCTACTTTGGGTCTAATTTCTTTCTTCACCCTATCCTACAGGGTTTGGAAAAGATGATGACAAGGATAAACAGAAGGAAAAGGAACAAGGGAAAGTGAAGCAAGATGAGGGCCAGAAAAAGAAGGACAAGGAAAAGGTAAAGCAGCCATGCAGACTTTGTGTGATGCCCTCTTTTTTCTGTTTGGAATAGGCAAATCTGGGATCAGAATTGCTTCATTAACACCAAACCCATCTCCCCAACTATTCTCACCTCTTACCCTAGTGAAATACGTAAGAAATCCTTTCCTCTCCTTTGAATGATTGATGTTACACTGAGTTTGGAAGAAACAGAGTCAACATTTTCATTGCATCTTTCTGTATTAGCATTTTCTTCCCGAGATCATTTCTGCCGGTCACATCCAAGAAGAGAAGCAAGCAGAGAAGCAGCGTGACTCAGTGGAAAGAGCCCGGGCTTGGGAGTCAGAGTTCATGGGTTCGAATCCCGGCTCTGCCATTTGTCAGCTGTGTGACTGTGGGCAAGTCACTTAACTTCTCTGTGCCTCAGTTACCTCATTTGTAAAATGGGGATTATGACTGTGAGCCTCATGTGGGACAACCTGATGATCCTGAATCTATCCCAGCGCTTAGAACAGTGCTCTGCACATAGTAAGCGCTTAACAAACACCAACATTATTATCCACCTAGGATCCTTTCTTGGTAGAGAGCAAATCAGAGCTGCTATTTCTCACACAATCCATACGAACTCCACTCTGAATCTGGATGTGGGAGGAAAGTGTGTGGGAAGGGGGAGAGGCCTTTCCAGGGCTCTGCGAGGCCTTTGGGTGGACAGGTCCACTTTTAGGGGGATGACCCCTCCCATTCTTGTCTGGCCCCACAGGGAGATGGGAGCAGTGACAGCAGTAGCAGTGGCAGCGACAGTGATTCGGAAAAGGTAACTGCGAGAGGGTTGGGGTCGAGCCCCTCAGATGAAGTTTAGTTTTTCTTTGTTCCACAATTGGGGGGACAGGTTGGGGCTGCTGCTTTAAGACAGCAAATTCTGCCCTCCTTTTCCAACCCTGGGGGAAGTTGGAAAGGAGTCTGGAGATATGGGCTCTAATCCCGGCTTTGCCACTTGCCCGCTGTGTGACCTTGGGCAAGTCGCCTAACTAATCTGTGCCTCCATTTTCTTAAAATTCTGTAAAATGCGGATTAAATACCTGCTCTTCCTGCTGGTCTTACACTGGGAGCCCCAACAGATTCTATGTCTGATCTGATTGTGGTGTATTGTTTCTACCCCAGTGTGTAGCACAGTGCTTGGCACGTAGTAAATGTTTAAAAACCCCACAATTATTATTTTTCCCGACTTGCAGTACAGCGCTCTGTACACAGTAAGCATTCAATAAATACCATTGACTGATTGATCAAGGCTAGTTGAAAAGCTTGACCTCAGGAGACCCAAATATTCCCCTAGGGTACATTTTGCCCGACCTAATGTAGTCATGTCCATATTGCTCTAAATTTCATTCCTCAGAGCACCCCTAGCTATCCAGGAAATACCCTGGCATTTGGGATCTGGAAACAGTCTCACTCCACTTCCATCCTACCTTCTAGCCATTCACGGGCTCTTGGTTTTCATTTTCCCTTTGGGCAGAATCCTGAGCGAAAGAAGAACAAGAAGACCAAGACCAAGAAGAAGAGTCATGACTAACTGCAAAAACCCAAGCTGTGGGCTTCCTACTGAGAGAGGAGGAAGGGTGGAGGGGGCTGTGGGAGAGGAGAGTTCAGATGGGATGAAGGAGAAGAAATTGGCTACTTGGATTACAATAAAGTTGGCCCCAAATCTCAATGGCAACTAGTTTTATTTTCGGTAACTGAGTTCTCCCTTCCCCTTGAAGATCCCATCACTATTACCCAGGTGACAGAGTCCCATGATTTCCTTCTTCCTCACAGCTGGACGAAGAGAGAAAAGTGACAAAAAGACCCCTCCCAGCCCCACATTACATATGTACATGTCTGTAATTTATTTATATTAATGTCTGCATTGTGCTCATTGTGGGCAGAGTATGTGTCAGTCTACTATTGTACTCTCCCAAGTTCCCTCTCAGGGTCGCACCTGGAAATTTTCCAATATTCTACCAATCTTGACTATGAGAGGGAGAGTCAAGCAGAGGCCTACCCATTCCTAGTTTGGGCAGTGGCTGGCAAGTGGAAGGCAATCTGCTACAAGTCAAAACTTACCTGGGCTGGGCAGCAGTGGCACGGGAGAGAGTTGAGGGCAGAGACTCGAGGCGCGAGGAAGGAGGCAAGGGTAAACCACTTCTGGATTTTTACCAAGAAAACTCTATGGATCCACTACCAGAACGATTGCAGATGGAGGTGGGGCGTTCTGGGAGAGATGTGTCCATGGTGTTGCTATGGGTCGGAGACTCAAATAATTTGATCAAATAATTAGAGAAGGAGCGTGGCTCAGTGGAAAGAGCACAGGCTTTGGAGTCAGAGGTCATGGGTTCAAATCCTGGCTCCGCCACCTGTCAGCTGTGTGACTGTGGGCAAGTCACTTAACTTCTCTGTGCCTCAGTTACCTCATCTGTAAAATGGGGATTAAGACTGTGAGCCCCACGTGGGACAACCTGATTCCCTTGTGTCTACCCCAGCGCTTAGAACAGTGCTCTGCACATAGTAAGCGCTTAACAAATACCAACATCATTAATTCTCTCCCTAGAGTGGGGCTCCTCAGCTCCTTCTAGTGAGGACCTCTTTGACACCTGATGGAGAACAGTGCTTAGCACATAGTAAGCTCTTAACAAATACCTCCGTTATTGTTCTGAGCCCTCTGAGCTGTGTTTCCACTGTTTTCTAGATACTAGGGATCAGAGTTTACCCCCCTCTTTGCTTTTCCCCATGTTCATGTTCATCTTCCCTTCTCTGTTGGGGCTAAAAGCAGCGGAGATCAGAAGGGGAAGCGGACGTGCTGCAGGAAGGCCACAGGGCTCCTTTGGGGAGAATAGAGCTCAAGAGCTGGCCATTTTGCCCAACTGTTAGAGCCATCTGCCATTTTAAACCAAGCTCCACTCTCCACACACCCCTCAGCCCGTTCGCATGAAACTGTAAGCTCATTGTGGGCAGGGATTGTGTCTACCACCTCCGTTTTATTGTACTCTCTCAAGCGCTAAGCACTAAATAAATACGATTGATTGAGTAAATGGAATTGAATGGGTTTTAATTCATTCATTCAACTGTATTTACTGAGTGCTTACTGTGTGCACTGTGTACTGAGCGGTTGGAGAGTACAATTCCATTCTCACTGTCTCCAGGTTTTTACACATTTCCTAATTTTTCTCTCTTAAATATTCATTCATTCATTCAATCATATTTATTGAGCACTTACTGGGTGCAGAGCACTGTACTGAGCGCTTGGGAAAGTACAATACAGCAATAAACAGTGATATTCCCCGCCCACAATGAGCTTACAGTCTAGAGGCAGGGGAGACAGACATCAATACAAATAAAATGACAGATATGTCCATAAATCCTGCGGGGCTGGGAAGGGGGAAGAACAAAGAGAGCAAGTCAGGGTGACACAGAAGGGAGTGGGAGATGAGGAAAAGTGGGGCTTTGTCTGGGAAAGCCTATTGGAAGGCTTTGAAGGAGGGAGTGAGTAATCTCTCGTCTATACCAGACTCCTCTTGTTCCTTACCCAACCTCCTTTGACTCCTGGTTCCCATCCCACTTTCCACTCCCAAAGGCTCTTCTGCTTCTAAATGCCTCCAGAGAACTCTCATATTTTCTCAGAACTCGCCTAGGCACATAGAGGAGAGAGATTCAGGCAGCGTTACAAAAGGCATATGTCTCCATCTCGTGGCTGCCTCTAATAACAGTAGCTGTTTCCTTTTGCTCAAGACTGCCCTTAGAAAACGTCAATGTGGGTTTAATCCGGTACAGTCTGGAAGATTAAAAAGGCACCGGTGACCAACGTTAAAATGCTTGTGATGATTCAGATGATTCAGTCTCAACTATGGGAATCTCGCATTCACTAATGTCAGTGGGCTGACATTTGTTTAACCAGATTTAATTAAATTGGAAAGACAGAATGAGAAACTTTAAAGAAACTCCTGACAACAAACAGATGCTGTTAATAGGATTTCTACATGTAAACAGTAGCAGAGTTAGGAGGCTGGGACACTCTGCCCAAGTATCATTTTTTTTTTTTCCCCAGACTGATTTTACATCAGTGTTCTTTCTTTCTTTCTGAGCATGCTTATAGCATTTTCACGTTTTACTTGTCTTGTACCATCGAGTCATTTCCGACCTATAGAGAGAACCACGGAAACATCTCTCCCAGAACACCCCGCTCTCCATCTGCAATCGTTCTGGTAGTGTATCCATAGAGTTTTCTTGGCAAAACTCGAGAAGTGGTTTACCATTGCCTCTTTCCACGTAGTAAACTCGAGTCTTGCCCCCTTGACTCTTTCCCAGGCCGCTGCTGCCCAGCACGGGTGAGTTTTGACTTGTACCAGATTACCTTCCACTTGCTAGCCACTGGCCAAGCTAGGAATGGAATGGATAGGCCTCTGTTTGACTCTCCCTCCCACAGTCGAGACTGGTAGAGGACTGGAAACTCTCCAGGTGCGACCCTGAGAGGTGACTTTGCATATAGTAAGTTCTAAATACATACTATACTTACTACTGCAAAGTGGCAGATCTCAGATTAGAACCCAGGACCTCTGATTCCCAGGGCTATGCTCTTTCCAATAGCCTGCAGTGCTTCTCAATTGAATGAGTTCGCAGTTGAGGTAGATAGAGGGTACAACTTTGAACCAGGGACTTGAGATCTCATTATATTCACTTCCCCTTCCTCTGCTTGTGAGTCTACACCTCACCTAACCCAGAAGATGGATTTTTTCGCATTCACCTCTGGCCATTTGTTGAGTTTTAATGAAGTAGATTAAAACAACTGCACACACACACAAATACACTATTGTTAATGATTGTTAACACTCTAGACTGTAAGCTTGTTGTGGACAGGGAGCATGGATTGTAATCTCCCAAGCCTTTAGGCCAGTGCTCTGCACATAGTGAATAATCAATAAATACCTTCGATTGATTAATGTTCACCTAGATATCTCCATTGCCTTCCTCCACTATTCACTATGTAACAAGTAATGACAGTTACTTCACTTGGACAGGAATGAGAAAAATTCTGGGACAGAAATACAATAATAAAGTCATAGAAATACAGCCATAGAAAACCCATACGCCTCATGTGGAGAGGAAACAGGAAGGGAGAGGAGACACAATAGAACCATGGTTATTTAAGCTGCTTGACTCATGTATATCCTTTGTCTACAGTTTATGTAAGAAGTCAGTGGGTCTTGCCTTCTGTGCATTGTAAGTTGGGAAGCTTAGCTGTTCTCAATTAGAAAGCCTTTGAGCCCCACGGGCTATGGCTGGAGAGACTCATTTTCAAAGGGCACTCAGAGGGTGATGATAATTTACCCTTCCTTCTCTGCACTTGAGAGATGTATTGTTTCCTACAGAGTTTCCCAAGGGAAGCCAGTGCCAGGCAGGGTTATTCCTTCACAATAACCAGGCTTTATCAACATTTCCAATTGTAAACTGGTTTTCCAGGATCTGAACACTGGCTATGTACAGCAGCGTGGCTCAGTGGAAAGAGCCCGTGCTTGGGTGTCAGAGGTCATGGGTTCTAATCCCACCTCCGCCACTTGTCAGCTGTGTGACTTTGGGCAAGTCACTTCACTTCTCTGGGCCTCTGTTACCTCATCTGTAAAATGGAGATGAAGCCTGTGAGCCCCATGAGGGACAACCTGATCACCTTGTATCCCCCCAGCGCTTAGAACAGTGCTCTGCACATAGTAAGAACTTAACAAATACAAACATTATTATTATTATTACAGCCTTTTTTCCCCAAAACAAGCTCATATCAATTATCTAACTTTTTTATGGTATTTGTTAAATGCTTACAATGTTTCTGGCACCATTCTAAGTGCTGGGGTATATGCAAATTAGTCAGGTTGAACAAGTCCATGTCCCATATGGGGCTCATGATCTTAATACCCATTTTACAGATGAGGTAACTGAGGCACAGAGCAGTGAAGTGACTTACCCAAAGTCACACAGCAGACAAGTGGTGGAGCCAGGATTAGAGCCCAAGGCCTTTTGACTTCCAAGCCTCTGTTCTATCCACTAGGCCATGCTGCTTCTCATTTGTCCTCAAAACATCCCTATGAGGTGTTATTTTACATATTCGGAAATAGAGGCAGTCAGTCAATTGTTTTTATTGAGCTCTTACTGTGTGCCGAGTACTGTACAAAGCGATCGGGAGAGTACAACAATAAACAGACACGACCCCTGCCCACAATGAGCTTACAGTCTAGAATGAGAGACAGACATTAATATAAATAAATAAATCTGTAATTTGTATGTAAATGCTGTGGGGCTGGATTGCGGCGGATAAATAAAGGAAGCTAGTCAGGGCACTGCAGAAGGGAGTGGAAAAAGAGGAAATAAGGACTTAGTTGGAGAAGGCCTCTTGGGGAGACGTGCTTTCAGTAAGGCTTTAAAGTGGAGAAAAGTAATTGTCTGTTGGATATGAAGTGGGAGGATGTTCCAGGCTAGAGGCAGGACAGGTCAGAGTGAGAAAGATAAGCTTGAGCAGTGAGTAGGTTGGCATCAGAGGAGTGAAATGTGGGGGCTCAGTTATTGTAGGAGAGTAGCCAGGTGAGGAAGGAGGGGGCAAGGACCCCAAACCAGCCACAGCAGATGGTTATTGGTTTCACTAAAACACATCTCCAGGGAGAAGAAATTGAGGCCCATTGCAGCTTCAGTCTTCCTTACAATCTCCCTTGACCTGCAAGAGTTAGAACTCTTTCTTGCTGTAAGTTTAACTCAGTTCCTTTCCTGTGGAAATGGGCAATCATGCATTTCAGATGATCCAAGAATTTGGGAGTTTTCAAAAGGGACACGGTTTCCCTTATTTGCTGTCCGAACGGTACAGTTGCAGCCTCCAAATGGGGTACAAGCCCAAACAGAAAACCAAACAGGACGGGACCTCGTATCGCCCCCAAAGGAGTCTTGCCTAAGGAACTGCTGTGCACAGAGCAGGGGAGAGAAAGTGTTTGGGTGGTGGAGAGGATCGGCAGGGCTCTCAATCAATCTATCAGTTAATCAATCAGATTTATAGAGCACTAACTATGTGCAGAGCACAGTACCAAGTGCTTGGGAGAGTATGAAATAACAAAATTGATAGAAGTGTTCCCTGCCCACAACAAGCTTACAGACTAATAATAATAATTTATGGTAAGTGCTAAATGCTTACTATGAGCCAAGTACTGTTCTAAGCGCTGTGGTAGATACAAGTTAATCAGGTTGGACACAGTCCCTGTCCCACATGAGACTTACCCTCTAAAATCCCCATTTTACAGATAAGGTAACTGAGGCCCAGACAAGTGAAGTGTCTTGCCCAAGATCACACAGCAGACATATGGTGGAGCCGGGATTAGAACCCAGATCTGTGCTCTAACCACTACACACACTGCTTCGTGGGGGGGAGGGGAAGACAGACATTAATATAAATAAATAAATTACGGATACGGATAGTATGAAGGAAGAAGCAGCATGGAGTAGTGGATGGACCATGTGCCTGGGAGTCAGAAAGATGTGGATGGGAGTCAGAGGGCGTGGGATCTAATCCTAGCTCTGCCACGTCTGCTGTGTGACCTTAGGCAAGCCACTTCACTTCTCTGTGCCATAGTCACCTCATCTGTAAAAAAGGGATTGCGACCGTGAGCCCCATGTGAGACAGGGACTCTGTCTGACTTCATTACCTTGTATCTACCCCGGCACTTAGAACAGTACTTAAAATATGGTAAGTCCTTAGCAAAAACAATTATTACTATTACATTGTCCCCCAGCTGCCTCTGCTCTCGATATGATTATTTTGGTTTGGAAGTCTGAAAGCAATTAGAAAGTTCAGTTTCTATTTTGAGAGGAGCCAAGGTAGCCTAGGGATTTTTAGGACTTATAAAAAATGAACTTTTCCTTATCCCATATTTTAATTTTTTTTAACAGTGATGTAAAGATAGAGAATCAGTCCATTTTTTAGTAAGTCGAGGATTTGCGGGTATTGATGAAATCAGTATCTCTCTTTTTCATCCGGGATGAGTTTTAAGATGTGGGGAAAGAAAGGGATTATAATTAAAACAGGAGAGAGAAAAAATGGTGATTTGCGGGGACAGCAGAGACTGCTCAGTCTTTAATAATGATTAAAATTAAAGAGGGCTTTTGGTCCGAGGGACTCTAAGGTCTTTAGATGTGAAGAAATTAAGCTTTTTGGACCTAAGAAGTTGGTAAAGTGACTTGATCCAGACAGTCAGGGTAATCATCTCCATTTTAAAAAAGGACTTCCTAATTTTTGATGCGAGGCAACTAAGCCACAGGAGGGAAATTATGAGGCTGTAAATTTCCATTACCAGTCTTGTCACCGTTTGGCTGTGTGGCTTTTATGTAAATCAGTTTAACCTCTCCGGGCCTCTGGAAAAGGGGAAAATCAACATGTGAACAAGGCAGACTGTGGAATCGCACAGCACTAGGGTGAGGGGGACACTCATGAAGCTTGAAGATGGTAGATTCAAACCTAAAGGAAAACTCCAAACAGCAGGTCGTAAATCGGTGAGAATATATTATCTGGGGAAATCGAAGAGATAAAAATATCATTAAGCTCATGAAAGAGGTGGATATATTCATGGAGGAGATTATTTGAGGAAAAGTTAACAGTGTTAGCTGGTACATCACTAAAACCTTATGATAGTTATGAAGGACAGCACAGTCACAACTGTCCCCTCAAGTAGCCTTGCCACTATCAGAGGCAGAATACTGGACTGGATGAACCATTAGTCTGACCCAGTAATGGTGTTGTTTTTGTTCTTATACGAATAATACCAAGTCTCTGGGGGGACCTTGTTGTAGGTGCCCTCCAAAAACCTGATCACATCCCACTCCTACCTCCCTGTCATGAAGTGGGCTAATTTTATTAAGGTTTAAGAAGAAGTGAAAGAGAAACATTTAGATTCAGAGCAACCTTTTGCAGAAAAATGAATTCAATAATGAAAAGAAAAAGAAAAGGAAGGAAGAATGTGAAGAGGGCAGAGCTCGTTCAAATGTCCTGGGGAGGTGATGACTTGGGGGAGAGGAATCTGCTTTGTCCGGGAATGGGAGAAAGTGCTGATATTTCTGTTGCATTTCAGGAAGTCAAAGGGAGGACCAAGATTGGCAAGATCTCTGGTGACACAAAAGACAAATCTTTTGGTGTGGTTACTTAAATCTCTGGGTCACCTAGCATACACCACTGCCTGGACTGAACCTGTTTTGGGCTTCTGTTGAGCCAGGGTGGACTCTCCAGCATCCTGGGTTATAATCTCGGTCACCTGACTTCAGGCTACTTCTTGACCAGAGGTAGGTTTGGGGTTAGGTACAGTTCTCAAAGCTTGTCGGCTCATCACAGATATGTGTGACACCAGTAGAAATCTCAGGAGAGACCCTGAACCTCTTGCTGCTCTCTTTCTCTCAGAAAACTCATAGCGGAGTGTGGGATTAAGATACTGTCTCTGCCTTATTAGCCCTTTTGATCTCTTTGCCCTGCTTTCTTCCTAAATTTAAAGAGCCAGGCAGTCTCCTCCTTTCTTCTAGAAATCCCTTTAGGGATCAGGCTAGGAAGAGAAGTTATGGAATTTCCAGTCATAGAAATTTGTAAAAAAGTAGGCTCGTCCAATCATTCACCAGCTTGAAGGCAGGGGTCTAGACCAAATGACTTCTGCACACAGTAAGCGATCAATAAATTCCATTGAGGATGAATATTAAATAAAACATATCAGGGCTGAGGTGGAGGACTATGTGTGGCACGTCTGCCCAGGAAACAAATGAACTTCTTTACCCTGAACCATAACACCCTCTAGCTATATGAGCGCAGGAAAACTGAGAAAGAGCATAAAGGACTTGCACTGATTAAATTTAGGGATAATGAACAATAACAAAAGTGTAGTCCTCTGTTACAAGCCATTAAATAAATGTAAGTGATTTAAACTTATTTATTGGGGTACTTTTTTATTTTTGGCTTTAGGGCTTTTTACTCATAGTAAGTAGACTGGCTTATCAACTCCTGCTGTTTTTCGGCGGCTCTTGCTGAAATATTTTTGTTTGCCCTGCCCTAGCTCTGGGTACACTTTCCAAATATCAGCCCCCCCAATCGAACAGTATACCCAGCTGCTACTCATTCAATAGTATTTATTGAGCACTTATTATGTGCAGAGCACTGTACTAAGTGCTTGGAATGTACAAATCGGTAACAGATAGAGACAGTCCCTGCCCTTTGACGGGCTTACAGTCTAATCGGGGGAAACAGACAGACAAGAACAAACTCCTTTCAAAGGGCCTTGGCTCTCCTGATCTCAAGCAGACTGGTCAGAGCAATCCTCCCCATTTTACAGATGGAGAGGTGGAGGCACAGGTGGGTTAGATGATTTATGTTGAGATAAACAGTGAATCAGAAACAGAGCCAGAATTAGAACTCTGAGCTTAATTTACAGTTTAATTTACAGCTCTGCTGGCATTTCTCCCGGGATGCAAACATGATCCTTGAACTGTTTAGTTTCTTTGTTTTTGTTTTTTAATAGTACTTGTTAAGTGCTTAGTATGCGCCAAGCACTGTGCTAAGTGCTGGGGTAGATACAAGATAATCAGGTTGGACACAGTCCCTGTCCTGCATGGAACTCACAGTCCTGGCTGATTTTTATGATGCCATGAAACAGAACAGTCAAAAGTTTGAAACCTCAGTGCTCCACCGATTCAAGTTCAAGGAAAGCTGGATTCAGCCTGACTTTCCGTTAAACCGATGTTGTTGTACCCACTGGTGCTTCTTGTTGACTTTGCTAAGTATTGGGGATGATAATAATAATAACAACAACAATAATAATAATATTTGTCAAGTGTTTACTCTGTGCCGAGCACTGTGCTAAATGTTCAGGTAGGTGAAACGTAGACTGCAAACTCCTTGTGAGAGGGGAATGTGTCTATTCATTGTATTCATTCATTCAATAGTATTTATTGAGCTCTTACTATGTGCAGAGCACTGTACTAAGCACTTGGAATGTACAAATCGGCAACAGAGAGAGACAGTCCCTGCCCATTGATGGGCTTACAGTCTAATCGGGGGAAACAGACAGACAAAAACAATAGCAATAAACAGAATCAAGGGGATATACATTTCATTAAAACAATAGCAATAAATAGAATCAAGGAAATGTAGATCTCCTTAACAAAATAAATAGGGTAATAAAAATATATACAAATGAGTGAATGAGCACAGTGCTAAGGGGAGGGGAAGTGGAGAGGGGGAAGACCAGAGGGAAAGAGTTCAGTGCCTTGCACACAGGAAGCTCTCAATAAATTCAATTGAATAATCAGGTCAGATACAGTAATAATATGTCAATATGAATTGTCTCGTGTAGATCTCCTCAAGGTTTCCTTTATCACAGCGTCCTGGCCTGAAAGAGGCAAGGTAGGACTTGTTAGATCAGTTAATGGAAGGAGTGTGGCCTAGTAGATTGAACCTGGTCCTGGGAGTCAAAAGACCTCGATTTTAATTCTGGCTCGGTCTTGTAGTCTGCTCTGTGGCCTTGGGAAAGTCACTCAACTTCTCTGTGCCTCAGTTCCTTCATCTATATATGGGGTCTAAGTACCAGTTCACTTTCCTACTTAAACTGTGAGCTCTAGATGGGACAGGGACTGTCCAACCTGATTATATTGTATCTACCTCAGTGCTTAACCTAGTGCTTACACAATAGTAAAAGTTTAACATATGCCACAATTACTATTATCAGTGCCCGAGAGGTATCAAAACTGGCTCCAGGGATGTGCAAAGTATTTGGTTGCTTCAAGTCACCAGATTGAAGGGGCGGCCGGTCAAGATTATCTTGTGTCTACCCCAGCGCTTAGAACAGTGCTTGGCGTTCATTCAGTATTTACTGAGCACTTACTATGTGCAGAGCACGGTACTAAGCGCTTGGAATGTACAATTCGGCAACAGATAAAGACAATCGCTGCTCAATGACGGGTTCACAGTCTAATCGGGGGAGACAGATGGACAAAAACAAGATGACATAATCACAATAAGTAGAATCAAGGGGATGTATACCTCATTAACAAAATGAATAATGTTGGTATTTGTTAAGCGCTTACTCTGTGCAGAGCACTGTACTAAGCGCTGGGGTAGATACAGGGTAATCAGGTCATCCCATGTGAGGCTCACAGTCTTAATCCCCATTTTACAGATGAGGCAACTGAAGTACAGAGAAGTTAAGTGACTTGCCCACAGTCACACAGCTGACAAATGGCAGAGCTGGGATTCAAACCCATGACCTCCGACTCCCAAGCCCGTGCTCTTTCCACTGAGCCACCCTGCTTCTCTGTGCTCGGCACATAGTAAGCACATAAGAAATAATATAATAATAATAATTGTTATTATTAATAAGGAATAATCTAGTGTTGGGGTCCCGGGAGTAAGAGGTCATTCAGGAAACAGGTGGGACTGCTCAAGGTTAGCAGCCACTGTGGCCAGAAGAGGGAGCGTCTATATCTCTGCTTGCTGATTGACCTGATTTGTTTCTACAGCAACTTGTCACAAGGGCTTGGAAAGAAAATGAAAGCAGTTCTGCTGGCTCAATGGTGAAGCAAAAGGGGAGACCTGAATAGAGGGACGACTGAGAAACCAAAGAAGGATAGAAGGACTTGGGAGAGCAGGCAAAATTCAGATGGTAGCGACTTAGCCCTCCAAACTGAAGCCCCTGGTACGGAGAGGAGAGTCCTGGCCCCGCAGGGAAGGGCGGCTGCGGAGTTTTCACTGGTCTATACTGTAATAATAATAATAATAATAATTGGGATATTTATAAGTGCTTACTATGTGCCAGGGACTGCACTAAACTCTGGGGTGGGTACAAGGAAATTAGGATGGACACAGTCCCTGTCCCGCATAGGGCTCACAGTCTTAGTCCCTATTTTCCAGATGAGGTAACTGAGGTACAGAGAAGTGAAGTGACTTGCCCAAGGCCACACAGCAAAGTGGAAAAGCCAGGATTGGAAACCACGACCTTCTGACTCCCAGATCTGTGCTGTATCCACTGCACCATGCTGCTTCCCTAAGCTCCTCGTGGGCAGGGAATGCATCTACCAACAGTGTTATATTGTAATAATAATAATAATGGTGGTATTTGTTAAGCGCTTACTATGTGCAAAGCACTGTTCTAAGTGCTGGGGGGATACGAGTTGATCAGGTTGTCCCAGGTGGGGCTCACAGTTTTAATCCCCATTTTACAAATGAGGTAACTGAGGCACAGAGAAGTTAAGTGACTTGCCCAAAGTCACACAGCTGGCAAGCGACGGAGCTGGGATTAGAACCCACGACCTCTGACTCCCAAGCCCGGGCTCTTTCCACTGAGCCACGCTCTTCCAAGCATTTAGTAGAGTGCTCTGCACACGGTAGATGCTCAATAAACATGACTGATTGGTTGATTGGGGAAAATAGGCCTGCGGAGCCTTATCCTCCAATCCCGAGTCATAGTTATCTCCTCCCCCAGCTCCCGACGACGTGAGCCTGCGGTGTTGCCGATCGGAAGTCTATGTGGCCCTGCGTGGCTCAGTGGAAAGAGCACGGGTTTTGGAGTCAGGGTTCCTGAGTTCGAATCCCAGCTCTGCCACTTGTCGGCTGTGTGACTGTGGGCAAGTCACTTCACTTCTCTGTGCCTCAGTTCCCTCATCTGTAAAATGGGGATTAAGACTGTGAGCCCCACGTGGGACAACCTGATTCCCCTATGTCTACCCCAGCGCTTAGAACAGTGCTCGGCACATAGTAAGTGCTTAACAAATACCAACATTATTATTATTATTATTAGTTCTCCCAGACTTTGGTTGACCTGGAGGAGGTACGCGAGCACCAGCCCCTCTGGGTGGAGGTGAGTGTGGGGGGCGGGAGCTCAGCCTCAACCCCGGAACCAGAGCCCAGTGTCCAGCCCAGATCCTGGAGCCACCGCCTGAACTGGTCAGCCAGCCCACCCTTTCTGACAGCCTTTGGCCCACGGCCCTGCGACTAGGTCATTAAGGGATGCATCTCGGCACCGAACAGAAACTCCTCATCACTGGCTTCAAAGCACTCAATCACCTTGCCCACTCCTACCTCACTTGGCTAATCTCCCACTACGACCCAGCCCTCACACTCCGCTTCTCTAACGCTAACCCTCTCACTATGCCTTGATCTCATCCGTGTCGCTGCCAACCTCTCGCCCCCATCCTGCCTCTGGCCTGAAAAATCCTCCTCCTCCTATCCAGCAGACAATTATTCTTCCCTTCTTCAAAGGGGAAGGTCCATCTCCTCCAAGAGGCCTTCTCTAAGCCCTCTTTTCCTTTTTTTTTATCTCTCTTCTGCTTCACCATGACTTGCTCCCTTTATTTATCTCCTTAACCAACACCATAGCACTTATGTTCATATCTGTTATTTATTTATTTATTTATTTATTTATTTATTTATTTATTTATTTATATTAATCTGCCTCCCATTCTGGACTGTAAGGTAGTTGTGGGCAGGGAATGTGTCCGTTATATTATATTCATATTCAATAGTATTTATTGAGTGCTTACTATGTGCAGAGCACTGTACTAAGCACTTGGAATGTACAAATCGGTGACAGATAGAGACAGTCCCTGCCCTTTGATGGGCTTACAGTCTAACTGGGAGGGACAGACAGACAAGAACAATAGCAATAAATAGAATCAAGAGGAAGAACATCTCATATTATACTGTACTCTCCCAAGCAGTTAGTACAGTGTCCTGCATACAGTAAGCGCTCAATAAATATGACTGACTGACTAGGCCTCTGGGCCCACCGTAATGGAGTATATGCAAGCCCCTGCCCCCAAGGCTTTTACAATCTAGCAGGAGAGCAAGGTGGACTCCCTCACAGAGGCTCCTGGCAATTGCAAGAGGGAGTTGAGGGAAAGAGCAGGTGATGATAGTGTATTAGGCTGGTGAGTTGGAAAGTGGATGGGGATTAATCCGATAGACCTTGAGCTGGGTTGTAGAGAAGAGGTGTCAGGATCGCTTTTCAGATCTTCCTTAGCGATATGACCTGAAAAGCTCATGCAGGGACTTGCGGGTTGGAAGAGGACTAAGGGACCTCAGGAAGACAAGGTTGGAAACATCTGGTAGTGGTGAAGATAGGCAGGATTCCCACTGTTGATGGTAGCAGGGTGTAAGGGCCAGGAATTGAGCCTTACACTCTGGGGAGTGCTGGTCTGGGATTTCCAGTCATTTAATAATGTTGGTTATTTGTTAAGCGCTTACTATATGCCAAGCACTGTTCTAAGTGCTGGGTAGATACGAGGTAATCAGATTGTCCCGCGTGGGGCTCACAATCTTGATCCCCATTTTAAAGATGAGGTAACTGAAGCACAGAGAAGTGAAGTGACTTGTCCAAAGTCATACAGCTGACAAGTGGCAGAGCCGGGATTAGAACCCACGACCTCTGACTCCCAAGCCCATACTCTTTCCACTGAGCACGCTGCTCTCTTCACCTGGAATGAATGTGGGCAACAAACATGGGCCCATCTTTCCCCATCTTCTCGCCAGATCTATTCCCTGCTGCGCCACTTGTCTGCTCTGTGACCTTTGGCAGGTGACTTCACTTCTCTGTGCCTCAGTTACCTCATTTGTAAAATGGGGATAAAGACTGTGAGCCCCACATGGAACATGGATTGTGCCTAACCTGATTAGCTTGTATTTACCCCAGTGTTCAGTACAGTGCCTGGCAAGTAGTAAGCACTTAACAAATACCATTTAAAAAAATCTACCCCTGCGCTTAATACAGTGCTTGACACATAGTAAACACTTAATGAATACCACAGTTATCGGTGTGGGAATGCTTCTGGCCAGGATCAGGATTAGGCCTTTGGAGACCTGGGGGTCTTGTGAGTCCATGGGTTCCAACTGAGCATGATGTATTCAACAATGGAGGAGAGGTGGTGGTGCTGTATACCTGCCTCCTCAGGGTGCTTCCCCACAGGCGTGCACGGCCCTCCTTCCTGGCCCACGTTGGGGCAAGCGATGCTCTGTGTCCACTGAGGCTTGTCATGGACCATGCCGTACTGCTGTGGGGACTCCCCCTAGTTCTGGTTGACACCAAGGAAGGGAAGGAGCATGGCTCAGTGGAAAGAGCCTGGGCTTGGAAGTCAGAGGTGATGGGTTCGAATCCACGCTCTGCCTATTGTCAGCTGTGTGACTGTGGGTGAATCACTTCACTTCTCTGTGCCTCAGTTATCTCCTCCGTAAAATGGGGATGAAGACTGTGAGCCTCACGTGGGACAACCTGATTACCCTGTATCTACCCCAGCGCTTAGAACAGTGCTCTGCACATAGAAAGCGCTTAACAAATACCAACATCAACACCACCTCACAGGGAAGCCAGCATCTCTGAAATTCAGACCTGACATTTGGTTTTGAGAAAGGAATGAGGGCAAGCTGGACTGGGCCGAGACACAGTTCAGTAGGAATCCTTGATGAATTAGGCAAACTCTGGCATTCTTTTTTTTTTAAGGTATTTGTTAAGCGCTTACTATGTGCCAGGCACTGTACTAAGCGCTGGGGAAGATACAAGCTAATCAGATTTTATAAGGTCCTTGTCCCCCAGTGAGCCACATGGGGCTTACTGTTTTAATTCCCATTTTACAGATGAAGTAACGGAGGTCCAGAGAAGTTAAATGATTTGCCCAAGGTTACACAGCACACAAGGGGCTGAGCTGGGATTAGAACCCAGGTCCTTCTGACTTCCAGGCCTGGACTCCACCCCATAAGCCATGCCGCTTCTCCAGCATTCTCACTCTCTTCCCTTCTGTTTGCAGCCGGCCAACTCCACCTCCCCTGGAAACACACTAAGCGGATTCATCAAGGAAGCTTTAAGTTGCAGCAAGAGAGAGTCAACACTCCATTACATTAATCAGTTCAACTGTCAAGTCTCTTTAAACCCAGGGCCCTGGGATAACTCTATTGGGTTAAAAACAACCTGCCAAATCTCTCGGCGTTGGCTTGCCTCCTGTCATTGGCAATATTTCTCCAACCTGACTTGTTGTTCGTACCGGGCCAAGTTAATAAAGGGAATGGGCTAGGCAGAATGGAAGACTACCCCTAATTTCTGCTGCTCTGAGTTTGTCGGGTAGGCGTGGCGATCGGCATTCAGATGTCTTTGGTGGCAGTGTCTGCCAAGCTAGGGATGGGAGAGTGAGCATCTCTAAACAAAATTCCCAAAGCCCCTAAACATTGCATACCATAACCCTGGTCTCCCTCCTACCCTCACTCCCTTTCCTCCCTTTTTGGTATTATTATTTTTATTTTTGTATAATAATAATAATAATAATGTTGGTATTTGTTAAGGGCTTACCTTGTGCCGAGCACTGTTCTAAGCGCTGGGGTAGACACAGGGGAATCAGGTTGTCCCACGTGGGGCTCACAGTCTTAATCCCCATTTTACAGATGAGGTAACTGAGGCCCAGAGAAGTGAAGTGACTTGCCCACAGTCACACAGCTGACAAGTGGCAGAGCTGATATTCGAACTCATGACTTCTGACTCCAAAGCCCGTGCTCTTTCCACTGAGCCACGCTTATCATCATCTTTATGATTATATTTAAATGCTTACTATGTGTCGACCACTGTCCTAAATGCTGGGGTAGAAACAAGTTAATAAGGTGGACGCAATCACTGTCCCACATGGAGCTCACAGTCTATGTAAGAAGAGGAACAGGTATTTAATCCCCCCTTTACAGTTGAGGAAACTGAGGCACAGAGAAGTTAAGTGACTTGCCCAAGTCCACACAGCAAGCAATTGGCAGAGCCGGGATTATAATCCGGGGTCTTCTGAATCCCATGCCCATGCTTTCTCCACTAGAGAAGCAGCGTGGCTCAGCGGAAAGAGCATGGGATTGGAAGTCAGAGGTCATGGGTTCTAATCCCGGCTCCGCCAATTGTTAGCAGGGAGGCTTTGGGCAAGTCACTTAACTTCTCTGTGCCTCAGTTACCTCATCTGTAAAATGGGGATTAAGGCTGTGAGCCCCACATGGGACAACCTGATCACCTTGTATCCCCCCAGTGCTTAGAACAGTGCTTTGCACATAGTAAGAGCTTAACAAATACCATTATTATTATTATTATTAGGCCATGCTGCTTCTCTATGTGCTGTGTTCCTGGACTCAATTTCTTTCTCTAATCTCTGATGTTGGAATGCAGTTTTCTGCTTTATACGTTTCTTCCCTTAAGAATTGGTGTTGCCTTGGCCTTGCTCTTCTATTGGTTTTTTCATTATTGGGGAGAGTGGAAGAAAGTGATTGACAATAGTTGCAAATCAGAGCCCTGGGTTCTAATTTCTCTCCACCAGAAAAGAGATAATCTTGATCAAATCACTCTCTGAACCATGGCTTCTGTATACATATATTGTGGATGGTAGTTCTGGGTCCTCCTTGCCTCCCAGTGAAGAGGAGGTTGGATTAACTCATACCAGTGAATGTGCCTCAATCTTGAAAGGAGCTACAAAAATAGCAAATGTTCTCCATTTAGAAATGCCCTGAAGTGGAAGGATCATCCTCAGCTTCCTAAGGAAGATAGGGGAGATTTATAGCTCGGTTCAGTGAGTGTCAATGAGCATTTGTGGGAGAAACAGACTGCAGTGTCTGACCAATTTCCCTTCCACTGTGACCCATTGCAGGAGGCCCACCAGACAGAAAATGGTTTGATCCAGATTCCTGATGTCCTGAAAGCCATTCCAGTCTTGATGGGACTGAAAAAAAGAGTGTGGGCAAGCAAGGCTGGGCTGAGATGCAGTTCTTGGTAAACTCGGCAAACTCTGGGCATTCTTTTTTTATGGTATTTGACAAGTGCTTACTATGTGCCAGGCACTATACTAAGTGCTGGGGAAGATACAAGCTAATCAGATTGGACACAGATTTAATCCCCATTTTACAGATGAGGTAACAGAGGCCCAGAGAAGTTAAATGACTTGTCGGAAAGTGGAGAGCTGGGATTAGAACCCAGGTCCTTCTTACCTCCAGTCCCGTGCTCTATCTAATAGACCACAGTGCTTCTCCAGCATTCTCACTCTCTTTCCCTCCCTTTCCTATAGTCTGCAGGATTTTTTCAGGAAAGGGAAGTTTCTGCTGGAAACAGGACAGAAAGGAGAAGCACTGCTGCAATTCCGCCACTGCCTTACACTAAACCCTGGCTTCCAGAAGACTCAGAGGGAGCTGGCAAAGGTAAGTTCCACCTCCTGCCCTCCTTGGGAAAAGAGGAAGGTTCAGTGAAAGTTGATGTGTTTCCTTAGTTGCTCTGGCCTGGCCGAGATTTCTGGCTGTAGGTCTGTTACAGTCTGAGGTTTTCAACTGCTTCGGTTCACGATTCCAAACAACAGGACTGCAGTTACTCTCCAGGTGGTACGTAGCATGAGCTGATCTTTCAGGGTTATTGGAGGAGGAAACTGAGTAAAGTGGCATGGGCAGCGGAGTGAAGTATGGACTGGAGTGGGAAGAGGCAGGAGGTTGGAAAGGCAGCAAGGAGGCTGATGCAGTAATCTAGGTGGGATAGGATGAGAGATTGTATTCTGTAGTATCATAATCTCCCAAGCACTTAGTACAGTGCTCTGAAGACATTAAGTCCTCAATAATTATGATTGGTCGATTGATTAATATCTAGACCTCAGTTCCACCTCCAGTGGGAGCCTGAATTCCGTCATAGGCAGACTTGGCATCATTGCCTTACCCTGGTCTTGTCTATTCCTCTGGGCTCTGGGTTCTGGGATGAATATAATGGTTGGGAGAGAAGGAACAGAAAAATATGACTCAAAGGCAAGAACATTTTACTTGAAAGTTGCCTGGGGATTATTAAAGCAATAGCAATTCTAAGCAAATTCATCATGTCTCACCCACTGACAGATGGAAATTTGAATAGAAAACATGCCTTTGGGCACAATCTTGAGCTTTGATGATGCAGGAGTAACTGGGATTTGTCACTGGAACGCGTAGGTTGCAGAGATATGAAAATTTGCTGCACAATCCCCTCCTTTTTCTTTGGCCTCTCCTCCTTGGCTAGGGATAGCTGAATGTTGACCCATTATTTCTTGCTAGGAAAACCACGTTCCCATATTTCTTCATAAAACAACTCATGATTCCCCTTGTGTTATTTTCTCCTTTTCTTCCTTTCTGATGTGATTGATTTCTTCCCTGTGTGGATTTCCTTTTGGGGAACAACAGTCCCATTTTCTTGGTCCTCAAATCCTCTCTCAAGAAGACTCCCCTCTCTTGGGCACCATCAAGGAAGGGCTGAATGTCACTAGTCGAGACTTGAGCCATTCAAGGTCAGCCATGTTTGACCATGGGACTAGTTCTGAAGGAGGAACAGGAGAAAAATCAGGTTTGAAGGTAAGAAACCTGTGTGGTGTGAGGTTAGTGCCTGGCTGAGGGGAGATATGGGGGTGTGTGTGTGTGTGTGTGTGTGTGTGTGTGTGCGTATTTGGGATGGGAGGAAAGAATGGAACATGACACATCACTATCAAAATACTCAGTACAGCAACCTCTGGTTAGAGCTCATCAGTTTAGAAACAAACAGATGCCTTTCCCCCCAGTTTTCTTCAATGCAAAGTATCTGCTCAATAGAAGAAGCTATCCCATTCTCCCCCCTCCCCCACCCCCAGTAGTTTGGGTGAAATCACACTACCCTGAATCTTATGCAATAACTGTTATGATGTTAGACAAGGGTTCGTATTGGTGGTGCACATCCACCAGGAATATTCTTGTTACACCAATTAGGCACTCTGGAATAGATGCAGAACAGCAGGTAACTGTACCAACATCCCATCATCTTCCAGGCTTAGTGTTTGCTTTGAAGATGGTCAAATACTTTGATTCAGAGGATGGGAGCACTCCTAGATTCAATTTTTCAAGAAGTCATTTGTTCACTGAGAATTTAGCTCGTTGTGGACAAGGATTGTGTCTGTCTATTGTTATATTGTACTCTCCCAAGCTCTTAGTACAGTGCTCTGCACACAGTAAGCGCTCAATAAAAAAGATTGACTGAAGGCACCTGGCAGAGAATGTTGGTTTCATTTATTTTAGTACCTTGCCTGGTTAAACACTTCTTTGGGCTGGTTATTTTTTGTGTGTGCATTTGCTAAGGTGATTGATTTCTTACCAACTATATGAGCTGCCTTCCTGTATTTATCAATCAGTTCAGGGTTCAGCCCTTAATATGTGAATTTGGACAACTGGGCTTTGGACATAGGTCCTCCTTGGTGGGTTGTTAACCTGACAGGTTGGTAACAAATGCTTATGAGCAAGGAATCCTGTCTCTGAGTTTTCCAAAAATCCACTGGTCTAGGTTTTGGGAAAAGAGCCTGCTGAGAGGGGAGAATTGCCCAAGTTCAGCCCAGTGGAGCCCTTGCCCACTCCAGGTGCCCTGAAGGAGTGGCAAAAGAGAGACTCAACTCCCAGAAATCTGGCCTGTTGTCATGTTAAAGGAGATGGTGAGTAACACTGGAATAGGATCAGGGCAAAAGTTTCCAAACTAATTTCATTTGGATCTCCAAGTGTCATTTAGGTTCATTTCTTCCTTTTGCTGCCAGATGTTGAGGTACAAACCATGGCAGCAACTGAGACAGCTGCTATGGAAACCAGCAGCCTGCAGCAACATGAACTTAGCAACCGTTGAGTGTCTCTGACTTGGAGTGTTCTCTCTGTACAAGGTGAGTTTGGCTATACAATGGTGTTGGTCCCCTGAGGAATTAGGGATAGGGCTGGTGTAAAAGGCCCTGGATATGTTCCTTCCCACTTTGAGGTGCTCCGAGAAATACGTGCAATAAATCCCCTTTGTTTATCTAGCATTTTTCTGCTGAGTCCTTGGATTCTAATCCCAGCTCACCCACTTACCTTGAGCAAGTCACAGAACTTCTTCGTGTCCCAGTTTTCCCATCTGCAAAATGGGGATTAAATTCTTGTTTTCTCTCCCCATTAAGTGTGAGCCCCATATGGGACAGGGACTATGTGCAACCTAGTTACCTTATATCTACCCCACTGTTAGTACAGTGGTTGGCACAGAGTACGTGCTTAGCAAATACCAAAATTATTATTCTGAAGAACTTGAAGTATTTTCCTCTCCTGTTTTCACAAGAGTGGGCACTATTATTATTTGAAATGGAGAAAGTGAGGCACAGAGAGGTTGAAAATTGCTTAGCATCACACAGCAAGTCGGTACCGGGACTGAAATCTAAGGCACATGTCTTCCAGTCCAGGGCTTTTTCTGCTAGATTGGGATGTCTCAAGGGCAGCCAGGGGGTAGTGTAAGGGCCCCCAGATCATCTTCTAGACGGTGAACCTGTTGTGGGTAGAGATTGTCTCTATTTGTTGCTGATTGTACTTTCCAAGTGCTTAGTACAGTGCTCTGCACACAGTAAGTGCTCAGTAAATAAGACTGAATGAATTTTGGCCAGCCATAGTGAAAGGGGCTGGCCTAGCAAATTAGTAGGGACATCCTTGGAGTTTGAGGGGTAGTGGTGATAATGAAGGGAACCAGGCCTTAGGGGCAGGTGGGAGCATAGAGAATCTTGTCCCAGATTGGCAGCCCCATTCCTCCAGTCCTGGTCGCCTTCAGACAATTTGACAGCTTTGTATAAAAAAATGCCATTTAGACACAGTGTCTGAGGGCCCTTGAGATCATCCCTCAGTTGTGAAAACACCATGGTGCTTTAGTGCCGCCTCGGACTGAGGCAGGTACAGTGAATTCTTCCCCTATGGCTGAAGGAGCAGTCAAGCTTAGGCATTTGCTGCTGGTTTCAGACTCTCCCAATACTTTGTGGCACCTATGGCAACCCACAGCGGTCAGGCAAGTGGGCAAATGTCATCCCTCTTGCTAGGACAGGCTGACACTGAGAAGTTATCAGATTACTGTAAGCAGAGAGGGAGAGAGGGAGGAAGATGAGAAGAGGTCAAGGTTCCTAGGGAAATGCTGGCAAACAGAAGCAGTGTGGCCTATTGGATAGAACACAGGCCTGGGAGTCAGAAGGACCTGGGTTCCAATCCCAGCTCCACTACTTTCTCCTCTGTGACCTTTGGCAACATCTCTTAGTTAACCTCCATGTGCTTCAATTTCCTCATCTGTAAAATGGGGAATTTTGACTAATCTAAGACTGTTAGCCCCACGTGGGACAAGGACTGTGTCTGACCTGATGACCTTGTATCTACCCCTTAGTACAATGTCTGGCACATAGTATGCGCTAAACAAATATCATAAAAAGGTATATTGGTACAGTGGTGTGGAAGAAGCTGACCCCCTGCACTTTCACCTGCCCAACTAGTTGGTTGGCAGATGAAAAAGGGCACGTGGCCTGGATGGAGGAGAAATTGATATTCAAACCAAGTAGCACATGTCTATGAGTGTGGGAAAATTCACAATTTTTTTAAATGGTATTTGTTAAGCTCTTACTATGTACCAGTCACAGTTCATTAATCACTTCACTAGGCTCAGCCTGGGAGAATACAGTGACTGCAAGACCCAAACCTCCCGAGTCAGAGTTCACAGGCAGCTCCCACTCAGCCTGACTCACATTTCCCCTCTGCTCTTCTCTCTCCTAGGAACTGCAGCATGCTCTTTGTTTCTCAAATCCACAGACTGCCTCTGCAGCCCACCAGATTTGCATTGTCCCCACCCACATTTACCTATGTCACGTGTACCCTCAACTCCTGGACCCCCCCATCATCTCTGCCTTATTTTACTGCTCCCCTAAGTCACTGGCCCTGACATCACTCTGGCAGCAGAAGAGCCAGAAATGGGAGGCTGAGGAGTGTAGTGGAAACAGCATTAGCCTATGAGTCAGGAGGACAGGGTTTTGAACCTGCCTCTGCCACTGGCCTCCTAGGTGATCTTGGTCAGGTCAAACCAGGTTTCAGTTTCATCATCCGTAAAATGAAACAGATTATATAACTGTCTTCCACCTCATTTTTTTTCTAAGCAAACAGGTTGCATTTGACTCCAGCCAACTGTTTTCCAGGTTGTTCTTTGAGCCGGTGACCACACTCTGTGGCCACATCTTCTGCAAAGAATGCCTGGAATGCTGTCTGGACCACTGTCCCTGCTGTCCACTCTGTAAGCAGAGCTTGATGGAGGTGAGGGAAAGCGAGGCTCAGAAAACTTAATGATCTCTGTTTCTGGATAAGGAAATATTCAGGCAGAAAGGACTTGGAGTGTCCAACTCTAGGAAAGATTTGCAAAGTCAGAAATGAGCCATAGTGGTTTACCTCAAGGGCTTGGGACCAACTACCATTTAGTTTGTGGTGAAATGCATTAGGTAGACATCCAAGGGTGCAAACAATGCCAGAAGGGAGGAGAGAGATTTTCCAAATTTTTCTGGATGTTTGAGAAAGGCCAGTTTCAGAGAGGATTACATAATAGTAATAATAATTGTGATGTTTGTTAACCACTTATTATGTGTCTATCACTATACTAAGCATAGGATAATCAGGTCCCACATGAGGCTTACTCTTTACATAGGAGAGAGAAGGGGTATTGAATCCCCATTTTGCAGATGAGGGAACTGAGGCACAGATAAGTTAAATGATTTGCTTAAGGTCACAGCAGGCATGTGGCAGAGCCAGGTTTAGTACCCAGGTTCTCTGGTCTTTCCACTGGGCCAGGCTGCTTTCTGTCAGATGTCTTCACTGAACTCCCATTCTTGTTCTTGCTCCAGGGTTTGTGGCAGGGTGTAATCTTCTCTTGGAGAGGCCCCAGGGTGTTACCCAAAGCCTGAGAAGCCACAGTGCTCTGTTCTGTCGAAAATCAAAACCCAGTGGTCCCCAGAGAGTCCACACCTCTAGCCCAGAGGATTCTGACCCTTTGGGGGACTCCAGAGAACTCTCCGCTTGAGTCTGGTCTTCTTCCCCAGTACTGGAGAAGAAATTCTTCTGGGAAAGCATTCACAGACTCTGTGCTTCCACTCTGTCCAAATTCCTCCTTCAAATTCCCCCAGGCAGGTTTCAGTGAAGTTTAATTAATTAATTAATTAATTACTTCATTCATTCATTCAAATGTATTTATTAAGTGCTTATTGTGTGCAGAGCACTGTACTAAGTGCTTGGGAAAGTACAATACATTAATAAACAGTGACATTCCCTGCCCACATAACCAATTGATCAAACATAATTATTGAGTGCTTACAGTAGGCAGAGCACTGTACTAAGCACCTGGTTGAGTACAGTATAATAGAAGCGGTAGGCATGATCCCTGCCCATAATGAGCTTACAGTCTAGAGCAGGAGACAGACATTAATATGAATATTCGTGACCCATCCCCTCTTACCATCTAGGTGGAAAGGATGGCTCTGGTTGAGCTTCAGAGTCTGCGTGACTCCACCTACAGCTGGCATGGAGTTTCTCCCAGCACGGGGATGTCAACTTCCAGCTGATCCTACAGCATTGTGGGTCCCTTCCCCAGAAGGAGGAGGACATTCAAGTATGAGAAGACTAGGGCCAGATCAGGGGTGAAGGTACCATTTTGAAAGGAGAATGGGCTGTGTGGTTGCATGAGGTTTCTAGAGCCCTGGGAACCACCATTCTAGGGGCACCAACTTTTAGAGATATGTTCTTGGGGTTTGGGAAAATCAGGCCAAATTCTCCTCCCATGCCTACTCTTTAAGTAGGGCCAAAATCTAGTTTCGTCAGCTGCTTTGAGTAGACCCAATGATAAAAATTGAGGAGTTTCCAGAGTTCCTGGGGTCTGACAGTACTAGCTTTTCAATCTAGGGAGTGAGACTGGGTCAACTGAGAAGTCATTGCTGGGTTTTCATGCCATTGCAGCCCAACGAGCAGCTGAATAACTGTCTCCCTCGGACTAACCATTTCCCCCTCTAGTGAGAAGAAAACAAGGGGAAACTGGCTAAAAATGCAGCATCAGGGATTTAAGTTAAATACTAGGGAGAGTTTCCTGTCCTGGCTCAAATCTGGGCCTTCGCATTGACTTGGTCTTCTTGGTATTTTATAGGTTTTCCTTTGGGAAAACTCCTGTCCCACCCAGGACTGTTATGAAGACAGCTTGAGAAGATACATGGAAGCACTATGAACTATTTTGAGGAAACAAAGAGATGATCCTTAATGAGTCATTAGGTTGAGAAAAGCAGGAGTAGTAAAATCTTTTTTGGCTACTTAAATGTGTGATAGCCTGGGAAAATACCAGCTATACCACTTGTCTGTTGCGTGACCTTGGGCAAGTCACTTAACTTCTCTGTGCCTCAGTTACCTCATCTGTACAGTGCTCTGCAAACAGTAAGTGCTCAAGAAATACGATTGAATGAATCTGTAAAAAAATAGGGATTAAGACTGTGAGCTCTGTGCGTGACATGGACTGTGTTACAATTTATTTGGCTTGCATCTACCCCAGCACTTAGTACAGCACCTTGGAACATAGTAAGTGCTTAACAAATAACAACAAAAAAAACCCCAAAACAAAAAGAGAAACATTCAATCTGGCACTTAGAGGATTTGCAATTTAATGGAAGAAGGGGAAGAACCTGGAAAAGGGATAACAGGCTAATAGCAACAAAGCAAACATAATCCAACAACCACAGCAGTGAGAACAGTTCATTACTGATCAACTTTTATCCACCCCAAAGCTTTGAACAGTGCTTGACATGCAGTAAGCACTTAACAAATGTCATAATAATAGCAACCACAACAATAATAAGAATAATAATAATTTCTGATAGGAGGGAAGAGTCTTCAGGCTCCGACTTCTCCAGACGGTACCTTCCTGGCTACAAGCCACCAGAGCCATCCCAAAGTTTGAACTGGTATACAGTCATCTTGTGGGGTGGGGGAACCACCGAGTGAGGGCAGACTGGAGGGGCACCCCTTGTGTCCTAGTGGAAAGAGCATGGGCCTGGGAATCGGGAGACCTGGGTTCTAATCCCAGCTCCACCACTCAACTGCCATCTGACCTTGGGCAAATCATTTTACTTCTCGGTGCCTCAGTTTCCTCATCTTTAAAATGGGAATTAAATATCTATTTCCCAACTCCTCTAGGTTGTGAACCCTGTGTGGAGCAGCGATTGTGTCTGATTTGATTATCATGGTATCTACCCCAGTATGTAGTACAGTAATTTCTACGCATTATAAGTGCTTAACAAATGCCGCTATTATTACCATTACTATTAGCTCACCCTTTTCAGTTCCCGGGGTCTAGTGGTGAGGAAGCTTCATGTCAAACTCTCCCTCGTCTCATCCCAGATGACCTTGTCTTTCTTTTTCCCCTCTTGTCTCCCAGGCTTCCCCGGACAGACCTGCTTGGTGCTGGTGACTCATGTCTATCTTGCCCCTGGATCCGTCTCTTCAGCTTCAAATCTTTTCCAGCACTTCCCTGAAAGCCCGTCTCATTCAACTGAGGCATGTGCTCACTACCGTCCTACAGAGCTACAGCAGTGGCAGCCAAGCTTTGAATCTAAACCCCCAGGAAGAGTGTAATCTGACTCTCCTCCAATCCCCTCCATCCCCAGCAACCACCCCCAAACCCAGTGTGACCCTTTGAGCTAGCTGGTGCCTTCTGGACTCGGGTGAAAGCTTGTGCCTTTCATTTCCCCATTTTTCTCCCCTTTCTAAGTTTAGTTCACTCTGCCCTTGTCCTCATATGCCCTTGCCACACTCCCCAGTCTCTGGAAATGGGCATTGCCCATAGCTATTGCCTCTGCTGAGCACTTAGGGAGCATTTGACATGGGGAGCAGGGCATGAAGACTGGTAAGTTGTGGACTAAGCTGTAAGCAGAGTTGGGGGGTTGATGGGCAGAGCTGGCCCCAAATCAATCAGTGGCATTTATTGAGCGCTTACTATGTGTAGAGCACTGTACTAAGCACTTGGGAGAGTACAAGAGAATTAGCAGACCCATTCTCTGACCATAGTGCCAGAGGGCAAGCTCGGTGATCACCAGAGAGAGCAAGCATGGTAAACACCATGTTTGGCATCCTTCCTGGGGTGTCGGAGGGAGGGCACCCTCTCCTCTGCTCTTAAATTGGAGAGGCGTCTTTATTTTTGAAAAGGATGCCGCATGTGGTAAGTTCCTACCCCTGTGACGAGCTGAAGGATCAGCAGTCTTGGGCCTCTGATCAGCTATGTTTGAGTTTGGTGAGGTAGGCTCTGCCCCCGGTAGATAGTACTACTACTAAATAGTGTCATATTTGTTAAATGCTTACTATGTGCCAAGCATTCTAATAAGCACCGGGGTAGATACAAGATAATCAGGTCACACTTGGGGCTAAGTAGGGAGTACAGGTATTGAATCCCCATTTTGCAGACGAGAGAACTGAGATATAGAAAAGTTAAGTGACTTGCTCAGGGTCACCCAGCAGAATTGAGGTGGAGCCAGGATTAAAACCCAAGTCCTGTGACTCCCAGGCCCATGGTCTTTCCACTAGGCCATGCTGCCTCTGATGCTCAGTAAATCCCGTTGATTGATTGGTTGACTGTTGACAATAGGTAGGACACCTGTTCTGGCCTCACTGCATTTAGGTTCTACAGTGCCTCCCTAATTAGGGCTGCTCAAAACTCAGGGCGGGTTTGAGCGTAGCTGAACGTTGGAACCAAACAATACCCCAAGCTCCTACTTGCAGAGTACTGTTGCCTCAGGCTTCGGAGTGAGACTTCTACCACAGGACAGGAGCACAAACCAACCACAGTCAGCATTCCCTTACTCTCTTCCGCCCTCTCTGCTGTTTCTCCTGATGATCACAGAGCTGCTGAACAAAGGTGCATCTTGCTGAAAGAAAACAATCAATCCAACAGTCAATATATATTGAGTACCCACCTTGGACAGAGAGGGAGTTGTCTTAAGTACTTGGGATAGTACAATAGTCAGTAGGTATGATCTCTGCCCTCAAGGAGCACCGAAGTGCATGAGCAAGAGGACGATGCTGTGCCAGGGAATTATGTTTTGGGTTATGTCAGCTCTCAGAGCAGAGACTATGCCAGTCTAGAGTGACCCAGGCCTGGAAGAGTGATTGGCTACCCTAATCCTGCCCCATGCTGACCTGATTCCAGCCCATGGGCTTTCAACCACTCTCTGTTGACTCAGTTCTCCTTTCTACTCCTTAGTTCCCATGGAAGGTAAATGGAGCTGAACTCTGTCTAGACCCAGAGCCTATGGAGAGTGGAGTTTGCCTCGGGTTTTCAGGGCAGAGGGAAGGTTCCATTTCTATCCTCTGTTTCCCAGTCTATCAGTGGGATTTACTGAGTGCTTACTGTTTGCAGAAAACTGTACTAAGCTCTTGGGAAACATGGTAGACATCTTCCCAGACCATTTATATCAACTCTGTAAAAGGCCCAAGCTGGAAAAAAAGACTTCTCTACACGGGAGATTTTGGGCGACAGATATTCTCATAGAGAGTCTGCTTTCTTCTCATGAGGATGGGCACACTCCAGTTATAATGGGAAATAAAGCAGAGAAGTTACTTCTGCCCTATCCCTGCCTCCTTCAGGACTTTAAAGTGGCAGTCAGCTTTTCTCCCCTGTTGGAAGGCCTTAGACTGTGGGGCACATGTAGGATGGACAGGGACTATATCTATCTCAGGGCTTAGCACATTGCTTGGCACATATACTAAGCACCAAACAAGGACCAGAATCATTATTAGGTCCAGTTCCAGGAGCAATGACTTCCACTGATTCATTTCTTCGTTTGAAACCAAAGGAAAGCAATCAAAGAAGGTGAAGCAATCCCTCTGCACTGGATCACCCCAAAACACCCCGGGGTGAGTGGACTTCCCGTCTCTCTCCAGTCCTGTAGTGGCCATGGAGACATTTCTTGTTGCTGGGTAGGGATTGCCTACATCTGTTGCTGAACTGTACTTTCCAAGAGCTTGGTACACTGCTCAATAAGTACACAGTAAGTGCTCAATAAATACAATAAAGTGAATGAATGAAAGTTTACTGTCTATGTTTTTCTGATCCCAGCAGTATCAGGTGATGATTTCTTAGACCCCAGTCTTGGGGGCTTCCAAGGATAACCATGCCAGGCTCTGGGTGAAAGGTACTCATTGTCATTTGGTACCTGTCTTTTCCTCAGCCCAGAAAGTAGCCGGGAATTCCTCCTCAAGGTGCCTACCTAGGCCCAACCCTCAGCTGGCCCACTAGCCTGGCTTGAGCTGGTGGGAAGGGACACCAGCTGGAATTCATTCAGGAAGTTCTTGGCAGGAAGGCCTGCTTCTCCCCTGTGCTTCTTCCCCAGCTCCTGTGACTCTTGCTAATTGAAGTGGCTCCTCTCTGGTCAGAGCTGCTTTGGCCTGCTCCTCCTCCCCCTTCCTCTCCTCACCAGCTCCCTGGTTCTCCCTAGACTTGCAAGCCAAATAAATGAGATTTCATTTTTGCCCCTTGTCTCTGCTTATGTCTGTCACACCCAGGAGATGGTGACGGAGGTCGTGGGTGGCAGAGTAGTCTGATGGAAAGAGCATGGGACTAGGAATCAGGAAACCCATTTCTTGTTTAATTTCTGTCAGTGGCCTGATGATGTGGCCTTGGGCAAGTCACTTAAACTCTCTGGGCCTCAGTTTCTGCATCTGTAAAGTAAGGATAAAATATGTGCTTCTTCCTTCCTCTTAGATTGTGAGCCTCATGTGGGACAGGAACTGTGTCTGATGTGATCATCTCATACCTACCACTGTCCTTGGCACATAGTAAGTATTTAATAGACACCATAATTAACTGGGGAGGCTTGGGGGGAGATGAGAGAGGACCCGTGGACTCTGTGCCTCCCTGTTACATCCTGGGTACAAGGGACACTTAGGGACAGGCAGCAGCACCATCTCTTGGAAGAGTTGACTCAAGAAGAAGAGTCAATCATACTTCTTGAATGCTTATCAATCAATCATATTTAATGAGTGTTACTGTGGGCAGAGCACTGTTTTAAGTGCTTGGGAGAGTACAATATAACAGAGTTGGTAGACACTGCCCACAATGACTTTACAGTCTAGCTTATATTTGCAAAGTGTTTTGGTACATTCCTTAAATCTACCCCAGCACTTAGAAGTGTTTGACACATAAGTGCTTAACAAATACCATGGTTACCATAATCATTTCTCTGACCCCTTGGGAGGAAGGGCCCTTGCCAAGTTGAAAATACATCCTCTGGGGGAGTGTCCCCCTGGGATCCAGGGAGGGAGTTAAGGAAGGGACTAAATTAAAGGAGACCCTCAGGTTGGAAAAGATGATAGACTAGTCTTTTGAAGTAATAGAACTGGGGCTGAAGAGACATACATGAGTCTATGCCAGGAAAACGCTGAGAGGGAGAAAGCCCTTTCTCAACAGACTCCATGGAAGTGGATGGTACTAAGGGGGAATAGCTGGAAGGGAGGAGGAAGAGAGGTGGTTCAGGTGAGGAAATACTGGGTAATTTAGAATTTGAACTCAGTTAACCTACAGACAGATTTCCTGAAAATAATAATGTTGGTATTTGTTAAGCGCTTACTATATGCCAAGCACTGTTCTAAGCGCTGGGGTAGATACAGGGGAATCAGGTTGTCCCACGTGAGGCTCACAGTTAATCCCCATTTTACAGATGAGGTAACTGAGGCACAGAGAAGTTAAGTGACTTGCCCACATGTCCTTCCCCACCAGATTTTCCCAAAACTGAGAGAGGAAGTGGAGGATTCCTGCCCTTGTTCACAGGATCAAAAGACTAGTCTATCATCTTTTCCAGCCTTCAGATTACAAACTTCCGTGGTTCAGTGATGAGAGCTCCTGTACTGGCTCACAACATCCACTGGGTGACACTCCTGGATCAAGGGAATGGAACTGAACTGCAGAACTGGAAAGGGGAAAAAGACCACTAAAGATAATACATAATACTAGCATTGTCTCTATTCTCCTACCAACACTGGTCACCTCTTCTCTATTTCTGCAAGTCAAAAGTACTCTGTAGCTCAGTAATGGGACAGACACACACATACACACACACACCCTTCCCCTTTCGCTACCCCTTTCCCAATTCTCCCCTACTCCTTCCGGCCTGTAGATGTTTTAAATCAGTGGCAGTGGTCTCCTTGCTTGACCCGATATGCTACAGAATACTTGTGCTAAATGTTCACCTGGCTGATGATGCTTCAGCTTTGGAGTCAGGGCTCATGAGTTCGAATCCCAGCTCTGCCACTTGTCGGCTGTGTGACTGTGGGCAAATCACTTAACTTCTCTGTGCCTCAATTCCCTCATCTATAAAATGGGGATTAAGACTGTGAGCCCCACGTGGGACAACCTGATTCCCCTATGTCTTCCCCAGCGCTTAGAACAGTGCTCGGCACACAGTAAGCGCTTAACAAACACCAACATTATTAATTAAACCAGGATCCTCCATTAAATTGAAACTCTGCCAGGGGAAGTTTATATTACTTTTTTTTACCCATAACCAGCTCACTGTATCTTGCCAAAAGATTCCCTGACCCAGAGGTAACCTCTCTTTTCATCAGTTTCTCAGGCAACAACAGGACTGAGGCCCAAATTCTCACCAGATCAAAAGTGGCATCCATGTCAGTGGCTGACCAACTATTTCCACTGACTATGGAATCTTCCTCCCTGGAAGTACTGGACAGTGTAGCCTGGTTGGGCTCCTCTGATACCTTAGTATTTCCTATTCCCTGTCTCCTTGCTGAGACAGCCATCACCCACCAGAACTAGGCACTCAAGAACACTAAACCACATCCTTTTGTCAACCATCCCTCCCCTTTCAGTCTCAGACAAGGAAACACAACAGACAGACTTGGATAAAACCAGCAGAGTAGTTATTCTAACCAGAAGGCTAGGGTGATGGGCAGAAGACCGGCTTTGGCAGGGAGATGAGCCCTTTGGGGGATCTGTGGTGGCAGGGAGACAGACAGTAGCAATAGGTGTAAGTTCCAGCAGATGAGGAAGGTGGTTTTGCTGGCATTTTATCCTCCATTTGGTCCCAGACAAGGGTGGCACCTTGGCTCTGGGGCAGGCACTCTGGGGAGTCATTGCTGGCAATGGCAGCTGTGCTCAGCTGCCGCTATTTCTTTCCTTCTGCTTCTGCTGGGCATTTTGCCGAGCATGTCTGTGTGTCCGTGTGACTGTGCTTGTATGAGTGTGACAGGGTTGGCAAAGGGTCTCGGTTTCAGAGTCTTATGACTGGATTAAGGCTTGATTTCCTTTATGATGAGAGTCTCCATCATCATTGTGCCTTCATAATGCCTCTATTTGTAGTATTTGCTAGGTGTTTACTTTGTGCCAGGCACTGTAATAATAATAATAATAATAACAATTATGGAATTTGCTAAGCACTTACTATGTGCCAATCACTATTCTAAGTGCTGGGGTAGATACAAGATCATCAGGCAGTCCCACATGGGGCTCACAGTCTTAATCCCCATTTGACAGATGAGGTAACTGAGGCACCGAGAAGTTAAGTGACTTGCCCAAAGTCACACAGCTGACAAGTGGCAGAGCCGGGATTAGAACCTATGACCTCTGACTCTCAAGCCCGTGCTCATGCCACTAAGCCATAAGCGTTGGGGTGTATACAAGCAAATCGGGCAAATTGGGTTGGACACAGTCCCTGTCCCATGTGGAGCTCACAGTCTCAATCCCCATTTTACAGATGATGTAACTGAGGCCCAGATTAGTGAAATACTTGCCCAAGGTTACACAGCAGACAAGTGGAGCCGGGATTAGAACCCGTGTTCTTCTGACTCCCCGGCCTGTGCTCTATCCACTCCGCCTCATGCTGCATGATAATAATTTCCACTAACAGATGAAGTAACTGTGCACCCTGAAGTGAGACTAATGCCATTGTCAGGTCCTGAATTTCCCATAATCCCTTGCTTTCCCTCTTCTGCCCTGCCTATGACTTTTCTCTTTTCTGTACCAGAGCCTACAGTGCTCTGGACTGCTCCCCCCTTGTAGTCTTCTTGGGCTGTGTCGCTTCTGAAATCACGACTTCCTGGACATTAAAAGAATCAAAGGAGGATTGGGGATGGGATTGGGTTAAGATTTCAATTGCCCTTTGCCTTTGAACCTGTGTGCTGTGGGCTAAACTCTCTCTTCATGTACCCCGGAGAGGTGCTAGGTGAGCGATTAGTTGAACAGGCCAATAATTAATAGAACAGGTGTTCTGGAAGGTTGCAGGTGGGGTTGGCATTTGGCAGTGTACAGCACACTCATTAGACCTGCCTGCTCATCTGAGGGCACAGAATCAAAGAATAGATGGCAAGGGCAAAACCCCCGCCCCACCTGAGGCCAACCTGGGCACCAAGCACAGCAGAGAAGGCTGCAAAAGGGAGAAAACTTGTGTACAGGCTGTAGGAAATGCTCTTATGAAACAAAAGGTTCATTTTTCTGCCTCTTTCTTAGTCACTCAGTATGTTCTACCAACTTGGGGAGTTCTGAACCCTTCGGGGGCCAGCCTCAGCTGGGGGTACATTGTTTCCTCAGAACCCCAGAAAGACCCACTGATTAGGCCATAGAGCTGATGGGGTCATAGTAGGGTGGAAAGGTCAGTTCAGGTCAAAGGGCTGGGAGATCCTCCACCTCAAATCCATGATGTCTGACTGGAAGATGCCAAGCTGCCAGGAATAAGGGAGATTAGCTCCCAAGGGAGAGAGTAGAACCCAACTATAGAACACAGCTCTCCTCCACTGTTCTTTTTCTTATGGTAATCATAAAGCACTTACTACAGGCCACGCATTCTGCTGAGTGCTGGTTTAAATACAAGATAATCAGGTTGGACAGTCCCGGTCTCACAAGGAGCTCCAAGTCTAAATTGGAGTGAGAACAGATGTTTAATCTCCATTTTACAGATGTGGTAACTGAAGCACAGAGAAGTTAAATGACTTGCTCAAGGAAACAGTGTGGTCTAGTGGATAGAACATGGGCCTGGGAGTCAGAAGTGCTCTAATCCTGGCTCTGTCACTTGTTTGCTGTGTGACCTTGGGCAAATCACTTAAATTCTCTGTGCCTCAGTTACTTGTCTGTAAAATAGACTTGACTATGACTCTCAGGTCAAACATGGATTATGTCCAACCTGATTAGCTTACATCTACCCCAGTGTTTATTATAATGCCTGGCACATAGTAAGCACTTTCAAATACCGTAAAAACAAACAAAACAAAACGTAGCAGACAAGTGGTGGATGCGGGATTAGAACTCAACTCATTTCTGCATTCCAGGTAGTTCCAGATAATTTGTTTCATGCTTAGCAAGGAGTTGCCCAAGGAGGGGACCTCTGGTCAGAATGGAGCAGGGAGAAGTCTGAAAATAATTCAGCACTTGTGCACTCTCCTGGCCACTCAAATTAGGATGGTTAACTCCCAAAAGCAGGATAGGTTTTGGTTGATGGAAGGAAGGAATTGAGGAGTGTTGGGGGGTCTTGCCCCAAACATAACAAGAGTCTGCCAAGATATGTAGCATCAACTCCTCCCTTCTATCTTCCCCCCGGGGAACCCTCGCAGTCCTTTTTCTATTTCACTATGTCAAGAAGCAGAGCAGAGATGGTGAGTTGTTCCAGCTTATAATTAGCGAACCACACAGCACATGTCAGTTTGCAGATTGTCAGTAGGAGGACAGGATGTGGTGGAAAATAGCTTGCCAAGCTTGCATGAGGTTGTTGTACCTGTGCATGCCAGGGAGCCTCTATTCAGCATCAAACCAGGAGCTAGTTTGACCTCCCAGGGCTCAAAGATCAGGGCATCAGAAGAGACATCTTGGGGGTGAGAAGCAGAGCAGGAGGGACTGCTTGAAGAGTTTTTCAGATAACAGCAACAGAGAGAGAGGGGCAAAGTAGGATGAGGGGACTAAGGGAGTGTTATGAGAAATGGAGCTTTAACCCAGGTTCAGGGATACTTTGGCATCTCTATCAGCAATATTTATTAAATGCCTACTGTGTGCCGAGTATATTTTACAAAAATTACTTCTATCAAATGACCTTCCTCCTGCAAGACAATCCTATGGCTGAAAAGAGAACTTTGGGGTTGGAAGAGTAACACTGTGGTTTTGCAAGTCATCTCTGCAAAGGCTGTGTAATTAATTATTTATTCTAAATCCACTATTCATGAATATTTTGATGTCCCTCTACCCCATTAGAGTTTAAATTCTTTATAGGCAGGAAACATGCCACATCATTCTGTTGAACTACACTAATTGCTCAGTGCAGTGTGCTGCATCCAATGGGTGCTCAATAAATACCATTACTATTCCTTTACCCTCACTCCTACCACTGCCTGTCCAGTTTAATGCCCCATCATAATCCTTCTGTCCTGACTCTTCTAGGGGTTGCCCGAAGATGTGTAAACCAATTTAGGTAAGTTAAGAGCCATGCCTTCAGGTATACTCTTTGGGTAAATCATTTGGCAGCAGAGCTCTCTGGTCCACAAGCTCTCAGGCTCTGAAAGCCACTTTGGAACACCTAATAGCCACAGGTGTGTAGAAGGTTAACAAGCTATTCCCAGCTGTAGTCAATAGGCAAGTCTATAAAGGAAGGTCTCTGAGAAGCAAGACAGTAGGTGAAAGTCTAAGCTGCTTTGGAAGGAGTGAGTAACTCTGACTTTGAGAAGTGTCTGAGCTGAGGAAAGGTGGAACTGTGGCTTGGAGAGGATCAGCAGAGGTAAAATTTGAAGAGGGGTAAGTGATTTCTGCTTGAGGGAATCTGGAGAATGGTGAAGATACATTTGTGAGAAAAGGGGTTGTATAAACAAAGACCTCCCTCATTGGAGGCTCAGTGCAAAGAGGTCTAGTATTATTGCTAAGTCAATAACAATGACTGATGGTCAAGTTTCTGGCCTAAGGTGGATGATGGGTGGGCAGGTCACTGAAGCCTAGTCTAGGGTCCTGTCTACCAAGTAGACTGGTGGCCTCAGTCTCAGCCTGAACAGGTCTCTTCAGTTCAGTTCAGGGTCCTGTATACCAAGTGGGCTGCTAGGCTGAGTCAACGTCTGAGTACTTTTGGCAAGGAATAGACCTGTGTGTGGCTGCCTGGGACTATTCGCCTTTATTCCCACTTTGGGGGACAAAGAGAGTTGGGCTGGCTTTCTACATCCTTCATAGTTTAATGCTTAATTTCTAAATGCTACTTTTTGGGACCACTTTACTTAGTGGGAAATGAACCTGAGGATTCAATTTAAACTGTAAGAAAAGCTGCTGCCTTGGAGGATGAAGTTCCATCATTTAGTGCTGGCAGTCATTGCCCCTTTCTAGAGGGGAAGCAGAATGGTCTAGTGTAAAGAGTACGGGCCTGGGAGGAAGAGGACCTGGATTCTAATTTCGGCTCTGCCTGTGTGTGATGTTGGGCAAATCAGTTTACTTCTCTGTGCCTCAGCTGCAAAATGGAGATTGACTGGGAGCCCCATGTGGGATATGGACAGTGTCCAACCTCATTAGCTGTTATCTACCCACAATGCCTGGCACATAATGAGGGCTTAACAAATACCATGTTTTTAAAAACAGGCTATGGTGGAAGACTTCTCTGTATGTTATATTTGTTATACTGTACTCTCCCAAGCACTTAGTACAATCCGTTGCATACAGTAAGCACTTAATAAATGATTGACTCTTGCGAGATGGGCATCCATCTTGTCACTCACTTGGATTGAGTCCTGTTGGTTTGGGTGTTAGTGACCGTGGTTGCTGTGTCCCTTGTGCAGAGTAACTGGCATTACCTCTTCAGACTCTAACAAGATTGCAGGAAGCTTCTCAAGTTCCTTGAACACTAGGGATAGTTGCTTGGATTGTAGGTCAGGCAGAAGGGGTGGGATCTTGAATGTTTATAGGATCAAAGGTATTTATTGAGTGCTTGCTGTGTGTAGAGCACTGTACTTAGTATGTGGGAAAAGACACTATAGCAGAGTTGGTAGACAAATTCCCTGCCCACAATAAACTCACCTTGTAGATAATCTTATGTCCAGGCCCCAAAATCCTCTAGGTCTGTAGCCATTTTCTTAGTCACAGTTTTGACAAGTGACAAAATGACCACTTCCTCTGCATTCTGACTGCACTCATTTCTTCTTCTTCCTTCATCCTTAGGGTGAGAACACCAGGAATTCTCCTGAGTAATGTATGCTGTATCTCTTCCCTTACCACCTCCCCTCATCCTGGTCTCCCCCCCCCACCTCTTTTTTTTTATAATATTTGCTAGTGCTTATTATGTACCCAGGCAGTGTACCCAGAACTGGGGTAGATATAAACTAATCTGGTTGGACACAGACCATGTCCCACGCGGTGCTCATAATCCTAATCCCCATTTTAAAGATGAGGTCACTGAGGCCCCGAGAAGTTAAGTGACTTTTCCAAGGTCACACAACAGACATGAAAGAGCTGGGATTAGAACCCAGGTCCTTCTAATTCCCAGACCTGTACTCTATTCACTAGACCACAGTGATTTTTCCCCTTTCACCTGACCCTGCCCATTTGAGAGCCTTGAAACTTAAAAAGAAATGGTCTCTCCTGTCTGACGTATTGCCTCCCTATCTTTACCCTACTTCCTGAGTGCTTTGAGGTCCCAGCCCCTCTCAAGGTGTGGTGTTTTAAACTCTTTTTCATGTTCAGTTTTGAAAGGTGAAGCTGTGGATCAGATCCAAAGTGAGATTATCCAATCTGAGAATTCAATCTACTGACCCTCTGGCAGCTGGAAGAAATCTTCAAAGCTCGGAGTGACACTTAATTATGCATGGGAGAAGGAAGAGGGTATAGCTGGAAACTGGCTTCAGTTAGCAGGTCAAGAGCACGGGAAAAGGAAATGGGGATAGCTGGAGATCTGGCCTTGGTTAGCAAGTCAAGAAAGTATGGCTTATTTTCATGCCTAGTTTTTGTTTTTAACCCCTTAAGAGAGCAGGATTGCTTCTAGACCTCCTGAAAAGTAGAATAGCATTTTGTGTTAATCCTATCTTAATTCATGCCCAATTGTTAGATTCTGAGTCTGTGAGCTCTGCTCTGAGGGTTAGTGCTAACCATGCTAAAATTATTGCTCCATCCCCTTGTCCTCTGGAGAGAGGGGTGCTTTGAATAATACTTGGAGGTACAGATTAAGGAGGATTTAAGTATTTTTTTTTGGACCACCATATGATTTGCTAGATCCTTGATATCTTTGGGTTGCAGCTTCAGTCATTTTATTAGGACTGAAGATTGAAAAGTGAAATGTTGAATAGCTTTGGCTGTGTGTCAAAAAGGAAGATGACTATTCCTGAAACCACTCAATTTAGCTGGAGAAAAGGTAAATAAGTGGGGGGCAGAGAAGTTAATAGAAGAATTGTGAGTGGAATCCTGTGATGATGACAGTCACTAAAACCTTAGGATGGAGTATGGCTAGTGTTTCTTCAAACATTAATCACCCAGGGGGCCACTGCCTTCACTTTGGGCTCAAATCCCGGCTCAGCTGCTTGCCAGCTGTGTGAGTTTGGGCAAGTCACTTAACTTCTCTGTGCCTCAGTTACCTCATCTGTAAAAATGGGGATTAAGACTGTGAGCCCCATGTGGGACAACCTGATCACCTTGTATCATTCCCAGTGATTAGAACAATGCTTTGCACATAGTAAGTGCTTAACAAATGCCATTATTAAGCCCACCTGTACTCAAGTATTAATGAAAGCCACAAGGTGCATAGCACGATAGTAGGTGTTAGGAGTAAAAGGAAAAAATATGAGATCAGTGGTACTTACTGAGCACTTAATGTTATTCAGAGTGCTGTACTAAGGGCTTGGGAGATTATAATAGAATACATGGCTTTGATCCCTGACTCCAAGGAGTTTGCAATTTATTAAAGGAGACAGACATTGAAATTATAGGTCAGAGAGGTAAAGTCCCATGGAGGTTGTGAGTACAGAGGTGTTAGCAGAGACTGAAATTCACAGATAACATAGGGAAAATATGGTAGAGGGGGGAATGAGAGTCTAGTTCAGAAAGATTTCTTGGAGTTCTTTTAATAGAGCTGTGAGGATAGGGACAGTGGTGAACTATCAGAAATGAAGGAATAGAGAACACAAGACAGTGTGAAGACTAGTATTAGAGGAGTGAAGCACACAGGTTGGATTGTAGTGGGAAGAGAGCTGGTAGGGTGCCTTGTGTATGATGGTGAGGAGTCTTCTGCTAGATGCAGAGGTGGACAACAGTTGGAGGTTTGAGTGGGGAGACCTGTGCAGAACTGTCATTTTTCCAAAAATATAGGCAGCAGAATGAAGGATGTACTAGAGAAGGTAGAGGCTGGAGTCAGGGAGGTTAGCAAAGAGCCTGGTGCAGAAGTCAAATTAGGATGTAAGTGCTTGACCCAGCATGGTAGCAGTTAGAGGAATGGGTTGATTTACGAGATGTTGCGAAGGTAGAAACAGTAAGATTTGCTAACTGGACACATGGCTTGAAAGAGAGTTGAGTCAAGGAAAATACCAGGTTACAGGCTTGTGAGATGGATGATAGTGGTGTTGCCAATAGTAACAGGAGGAGAGGGTTTGGAAGGGAAGATAAGTTGCATTTTGGACATGTTTGAGGTGATATGGGACATCTAGGTAGAGATATCCTGAAGGCAGTAGGAGAGGTATTATTACAGAGGAGAGAGATTGAGGTTGGAGAGGAAGATCAGGGAATCAACCATATAGAGATGGTAGTTGAAGCCATGGGATTAGATGAGTTCTCCAAGGGAGTATGTGTAAATGGAGAATAGGAGACCCAGAACTGAGCCTTGGGGGACTCGCATAGTTAGGGAGTGGTCTGCATATAGAAATATTCTGCACACAGTAAGCATTAAAATATGACAAAATACAATTGATAAATGTTAAGATAAGGACTGAATATATAAAATACACAAGAATACATATACACAAATTCTGAAGACAGAAAAATTAGCGAGTTGCTGTTGGGTTAATGCAATTAGAGTAATGTGGGTGAACAGGTAGAAAGCTGCTTGAAGGGACTGAAAGGCTCTGCAGAGAAGAGCTGTGTACTGGTGGATTTTTAGGTTGAAGATGTTCCTTTCTAGGTCTTCCTAAGGGAATTGCTCTCTTGTTTGGGGTTGTTTGGGGAAAGCTTGATCCTCTATCAGTCCTTCAATATAGTGTCCAGAAGGGATTGCTATAAACCATTCAATATAGGTCTTGGGAAACTGAATTCCTCCACATCCTGCTCACCTACACCAGGTTTTAATCTCCTTTCCTCCTTGACACATACCAAGAATCTTAACCTAGTTAAAAAACACAATTGTTTTGAGCTTGATAAATCCCAGTACACTCTACTAATCACACTTCTGACTAAATTTGAGTTCTCAAGGGAAATTTAATCTTGTCGTTCTGAATTATCATCATTTTAGCTCTTAGCTTTCTTTTTTTTAGGGGGGATGGGGGGAGCAAAATGCACTTTCTAGCTAGAGGCTAACAAACTTAGAATGGTTCACTGGGAATGCGCTTTTCTGTCTTAGACTGAAAAGATCCAGGCTCTGAAACTTCTGGGGTGCTTTGACTAGTTTCCCTTCCTATCTGCACCTCACTCAACTCTCCTAGCTGTTTCCCAGGCTTGGAATGTCTTCTGCCTCCAGATACGACAGGTCATGACCCTCCCCGTATTAAATCTCCTGAAATCCCACTACCACCTTCCTTGAATAATTCCCATCATTCAAGTTCATCAGACACCTCTAGCAGTTGTGGGAAGGCAGTGTAGCCTAGTTGAAAGAGCCACTCTGAGATGTGGATTCTAGTCCTAGCCCGTTCACTACCTAGCTGTGTGACCTTGGACTAGTCACTTAATCTCTGGTGGCCTAAATTCTCATCTGTAGTAATATGGATAGGCTACAGTAGGACTGCCTAATCCTGTGGTAACTTTATTTACCATAACACCTGGGTTCAGCAGAAAAGGTATGCTCTTAGCAAATGCCATCATTATTTATACCCATTTCAACTCATACTTATTGAATTATTTGATTCTTGTCTCCCCCTCTAGACTGTATGCACTTCACTGCACATGTGTACATATTTATATTAATATCTGTCTCCCACTCTAGACTATAAAGTCCTTGTGGGCAAGGAACATTTTATCAACTCTGTACTACACTTTCCCAAGAGCTTAGTACAGTCCTCTGCACACATTAAGCACTCAATACATAGCATTAATTGATTCTTATTTGAAAATATTTATCCCCCAACAAGTATCTGCTTATATTTTCTTAAATGTTTAGCACAGTGCATTGCACCCAGTAAAAGCTCAAAAATGTTGTTGTCATTATCTTTAAGAAATGAAGTACATAAAGAAGTCTCACCCTAGGAAACGCTTTGTGGCTAGTCTAAAAGACACGAAGGGCAGGGATGTGTTTTCACTTCATAATTTTCAACTATGGGTATTATGAAATCATCTCAATTCCTGAAGATGGAATCTGGGATCACAGTCAACACACACAGTTCATCTGGTACCTTCAAAAGGAGACTCCATTATCAGTTACTGAGTGCAGAACACTGTTCTAAGGGCTTAGGGTTAAAGAGAAGTAAAGCACATGTTTTCTGCCTTCAATCAAGGACATTTATAGAGTGCTTTCTGGATAAAGAGCACTGTACTAAGTGTTTGGGAGTATAATACAACAGAGCTGGCAGACATGTTCCCCGCCCATAGGGAGCTTACAGTGTAGAGTGGAAGAAAGACATTCATATAAATGAATTACTAATAAGTGCTGTGGGACTGAGGGAGGGGTGAAAATCAAGTGATTAAAGGGTACAGATCCAAGTGCAAGGAGCTTGCAATATAATGGGGGTAGAAAGGCACAAAGTGACAGCAGGAGGAACAAGGGCATAAGGAGGACTATGAGTAACAAGGTGAAATATTAGAATTAGTGATTACATATGCACGCAAGCGCTAAAGATGGATATAAATATATCATTACTAAGGCTGGCTCTTGGGAATAGCATGGGTTAGGTGTTGGGAATTAATTCAGAAGACTGATGCCATAATACACTGTTCCTGATAAACATTACAAAGAATCAACATCATTGACTCGGAGGTAAATGCTGCCAATAAAACCTGTTACCTGGTAGTATCTGATCCAATGAGGCAAAGATAGTTCAGGGAAAGAGCACAGACCTGGGTTCTAGTCTCAACTTTGCCACTTGTCTGCTGTGTGACCTTGGGCAATTGACAACTTCTCTGGGCCTGTTACCTCATCTGTAAAATGGAGATTAAGACTGAGCCCCATGTGGGACAGGGACTGAGTCCAGCCTGATAAACTTGTATCTACTTTAGTGCTTAGTACAGTGCCTGACACATAGTAAGCACTTAAAAAATACCAGTAAAAATGTTTACATAACTCAAAAATGGCTGGTGGGTAAACAGCAAAAACCTAACTAAAAGTCTATTTGTTTTTCAGGGAACTCAGTGTAGTGGGATAATTTGGCATCAAGATTCAGATCCAACTGAAGATGACCAGGTGAAACTTCTATATTCACTCTGTACCTACCACTGATGGTACATATAACTTGTATAGTAACTCTTCCACTGTCACCCAAGTGGTATTATGATAATTATCATAATAATATGATAATAATTATGATGATATGATGAAGTGCTTACTATGTGCTAGGCACATACTAAGCACTGGGTTAGGTACAAGGTAATCGGGTTGGACACAGTCCCTGTCCCACATGGGGCTTCCAGTCTTAATCCCCATTGTACAGATGAGGTAAATGAGGCCCAGAGAAGTCAAATGACTCACCCAAATCACATAGACAGGTGGCAGAGCTGGGATTAGAACCCTTCTGACTCCCAAGTCTATGCTCTATCCACTAGGCTGTGCTACTTCTCCATATTGCAACTCCAATTTCAAATGAAGCACAGGGAAGTTAAGTGACTTCTCCAAGGTCATACAGCATGCAAAGCTTTACATCGAGTGGCATCATAGGATCACAGCTGGGCGGCAAATGTGAGGAGGAATGACAACAGGACAACCAATCTGCTTTACGATGAGCTACTTGCAAAGAGGGTAGCCACAGGAAAGCATTTAAAGACAATGAAGTAAAGTCTCAGATGATATGGTCAGTTAGTACAGGAGTGCTCCAGTCTGCTCTGGGATAAGTGAAGGGAATTTTTTTTTTGTGGTATTAAGAGCTAAGTGCCAGGCACTGATCTAACCACTGGGGTAGATGCAAGGTAATAGGGTTGGACATAGTCCATGTCCACAAGGGGCTTAGTCATTCCCCATTTTACAGATGAGTGAACTGAGGCACAGAGAAGTTAAATGACTTAAGGTCACAACAGATGAGTGGTGGAGTGGGGCTTAGATCCCAGGTCCTTCTGACTCCCAGGCCTGTGCTCTAACCTTTAGACCATACTGTTTCTCTAATTCTGGGATATCTTCTGTCACTTGCCCAACCAGATACGCTCTCAAATGAATTGACAGTCAAACATTAGATTAGTTTCAAGGAATGAAGCTTCAGCCAGGGGTCAACCCCCAAAGCTCCTCTTCTTCTTTCCCTGCCCCCTAAACTTTTTTTTTTCTTCCAGCAAGCTAAATTCTCAGAGCCTGCCTCTCCCTCTTCCCAAGTAATCTGAGTGGCGATTTATTTTGAAGAATTGGCCCAGCCACTGTGAAATATTTACAGGGCTAATGGAATGCTAAGAAAATGGTAGAGTGGTGAAAGGCTGGGGCTTATTTAAATATACTGTTATTGAAATCAGCTGTGACTTTTAGCAAGGACACAGCTCTCAGCTCTCTGTTCTGTTTACCTTAATTATTTCCCCCCATTAATTATAATTTGAGAGGGAGGCTTGAGTAAATTGAAATAAATTAATCGAATTTGTTTAGGCTTTTGTGTTGCCGGCTTAGATGGCTCTCAATTAAGCTGGGCTGTTTGGGAGTATTAAATAATGCATCATAGTTACTTACTCTTGGGTGAAAATGCTGGGAAGGGGGGAAATACTGGAATTACTAAAGCATGGAGCGGCATAGAAACAATCATAAATCTTTGTGCTTTGCACAGGACAAAAGTTTTTGTCTGTTGGCTTTTGCTTGAGATAAATCTTCCTCCTCAGTCTTGAACTGGAGAAGAGAGAATTGAAGAGACTGGGAGAAGTAGTTGTCAGAAGCCTCTCTTCTTTACTTTATTTCCCCTGGACCTATGACTTTGGTTTCAAAACATCCCTAACAGTGTCAGAAAGGGGAAGAGCTTCATGGAAACAGGAGTGTTCCCAAGGTGGAAAGGATAGGAGAGACAAGAGTTAACCAGGGGCTCCCAGATCCAGGGTGTCCATGCTCCAACACCCACCACGGGTCTCCCAAGAGACTCTGTAAAATCTTCTCTAAGACTCTCTGAATGGGATACTGTTTTTTCCCCTTAAATCTAATCTGATTTAGAGAAGTTGTCCCTCAATTCATTCACTTGTATTTACTGAGTGCTTATTGTGTGCAGAGCACTGTACTATACACTTAGAGTAGAATACAATAATAGACACATTCCCTGCCCAGGACAAACTTACAAATAGGTTCCATTTGTGCTGAGCCAAGGTGACTCCCTTAGGTTTACAGGAGGAAAAGTGTGGCCTAAAAGAAAGAGCATAGTCCTGGGAATCAGAGGAACTGTGTTTCAATCTCAACTCTACCATTTGTCTGCTGTGTGACCCTAGCCAAGTCACTTCTCTGTGCCTCAATTCCCTCATCTACAAAATGTTAATTCAATACCTTTTCTCCCTCCTACTTATACTGTGAGCCCCGTATAGAACTGACGATCTCGCAGTATGGCTCAGTGGAAAGAGCTCGGGTTGGGAATCAGAGGGTCATGGGTTCTAATATGGGTTCTGCCACTTGTCTACTGTGTGACTTTGGGCAGTCACTTAACTTCTCTGTACCTCAGTTACTTCATCTGTATAATGGGGTTTAAAAGTGTGAGCCCCACATAGGACAAGTTGATTATCCTTTAACAGTGCTTAGAACAGTGCTTGGCATATAGTAGGTGCTTAACAAATACCATTATTATTATTATAACCAGCACTTATTACAATGGTAGGCAAATAGTAAGTGCTTAATAAATACTTATTATTATTCCCCAAATAAACTTCACAGGGGTCTGGATGGCCAGAAAAAAATGTGGACTTTTAAGTGTTTTGTATTCATTCATCAGGGTGGGTAATAGGCTAGGGAAGGGCTAAGCAATTGAGCAGTTTGGAAAACTTGCTCTATGGGCCTGGCCTCATTTTCTTGTTGAAAATTGCTAAGAAAAAATTAAGTATTAGTGATAGTAAAATGGATGGGATGGTCTCATTTCATAGAGTTCTTTGAGTAGAAAGGTGAAATATAAATTCAAGGGAGCATTCTGAATTGCTTGATCTTAAATTGGTGTTAATGGGAGTAATTTGGCCAGGGAATGACCTCCACCACCCCCTACAGACCTGCCTTTGAGGGCTAGTTTGAGGGTATTCCTGCTTAAACACAAAGGAGCACAGGATGCCTCTTGTGCCCTTTTTTTTTTTTTTCCCTTCCTGGGACTGTAGGAAGACTGAAACTGATGCTTGCACTGCATTTTACACCTGCCCTCTACTGCAGGAGATAGGACATCACTACCATTCAACCACTTTCCTCTGCCTCTTTGGTATTTGCATTTGGATTTATCTTGGTCTTATATCAGTAGGTATTCTCTCTGTGCTTCTGGACTTCACATGGCAGGATTTTTTCTGCACCTGTCACTTCCTGCCAGAATCTAAGTGAGATAGTGAGATCAGGTTTGCTTCTGCTCGCACAGAACTTGTTGTTTTTTCCCATTTTCCCCCTCTTTTCCCTTCTCTTTCGCCCCCCCCCCGCCCCCCCCCCCGCAAAATACACACAAGGGTACAGTTACCCTGCCTGCCTTGGATTGCAGTTAACAAACTTCTGGTTCTGGAAGCTAATAGAAGGATAAGAAGGGAGAAACTAAGCCTAACAATCACCCTTTCTCTAAGAGGAGATGGATGTTCTAGCCCTTAGAAGGCAGCCAGAACCATTGCCTCTTTTAAATTTAAATTTTTTGGGGGGTGGTGGTAATTCACACCCTCCAGGGACTGCCCATTGTGATTCTTCTAAGTGGATGTTTATTTGAAAGCTGTTCAAATGCAGCCATGAAGGATAAAAAGTAGGCTCTCAGCTTGGCTTTACTATATATAATGTGTGTAGGGAATGCAAATAAATCATCTGAAATTTTAAAGAAAAGTTATGCACTCTAGTCTGCTCTCCACTCTGGGCTAACATTCTTAAGGCCTTCCCTGATTAACTCCTCATTTGCCCTCCCCTCTGGGTTTTCTATGTACTTGTACCCATTAAGCACTGATATTTGCCCCACTGCATTTGTATATCTTTTTGTGGTATTTGTCACTGTTGTCGACTCATCTCTTTCATTCTCAATGTCAAACACTGTTTTAAATGCTGGGGTAGATACAGGTCAATCTAGATTGGACACAGTCCCTGCCTCACATGGGGTTCAAAGTTTAGGTAGGAGGAACAACAGTTATTCGGTCCTCAGACGTCATTGAGTTCAGTCGGTCCCCACTCGCTTTTACTCAGTTTCCATCAGGAGGCGGAGAAAGAGGAAGAGGGAGACCCCTGCAACCCTGAATTGGCCCTCCCTCTGCAGTTCACCCTGCTATTGTCTTTTGGCAGATTACTTCATGGTTTGCAGTACAGTTTAGAAATCCAGTTTAGAACTCTCAGCCCACACATGCCAGATGTAGCGTGGCTCAGTGGAAAGAGCCCGGACTTGGGAGTCAGAGGTCGTGGGTTCTAATCCCAGCTCTGCCGCTTGCCAGCTGTGTGACTTTGGGCAAGTCACTTTACTTCTCTGTGCCTCAGTTACCTCATCTGTAAAATGGGGATTAAAAAAACTGAGCCCCATGTGGGACAACCTGATCACCTTGTATTCTCCCCAGCGCTTAGAACAGTGCTTTGCACATAGTAAGCGCTTAAATACCAATATTATTATTATTAATATTTTAGAGTTGAGGAAATTGAGTCACAGGGAAGGTGTGACTTGCTCAAAACTGCAGGCTGGGATTAGAATTTAGACTTTTCGCACTAGGCCATGTTGCTTCTCTATTAATCGCTAATCAATCAATTGTATTTAATCTTTATACTCTGCCACTTCCTCTATCTTTAAGTGTAATGTTTGTCTCCTCTAGATTGCAAACTCATTGTGGGTAGGGATAGTGTCCACAGACTTTAGTACCGTACTCTCCCAAAGACTAGTACAGAAATCTGAACTCAAAGCCATTGATTGAGAGAAGGTTTCTTGCATTCCACAGCTCTGGTGAAATGCCTCATACTTTTTCCTCTGGAATCAATGTGACAGATGACCCAGAATTAAATTGGGTTGTGTGGTAGATACAACCTTTGAGCCTATGGCTCTTGGACAAGTCACTTAACTTCTTGGTGCCTCAGTTTCCTCATCTGTAAAATGGGGATTGATTCTACTTAGACTGTGAGCTCCACGTGGTTGGGGACAGTGGCCAGATTGGCTATCCAGCATTTAATACAGTGTCTGGCACATAGTAAGTATTTAACAAATACCACTAAACAAATGAGTCACAAATCTACATCTCCAGTCCGGACCTCTATCCTTCTCTGCAATTTCACATTTCCTCCTGGCTTCAGGACATCTCTACCTTGATGTTTTGTTGACACCTCAAACTTAACATGTCCAAATAGAACTCCTCATCTTTCCACCCAAACTCTGTCCCTGATCTGACTTTCCCATCACTGTAGGTGGCACCACCATCCTTCCTGTCTCACAAACCCATAATCTTGTCACTACTGTCAACTCATCTCTCTCATTCAACTGACATATAATAATAATGGTGGTATTTATTAAGCACTATGTACCAGATACTGAACTAACCACTGGGGTGGATACAAGCAAATTGGGTTGGACATGGTCTCTGTCCCACATGGGGCTCGTGGTGTTAATTCCCATTTTACAGATGAGGTAACTGATGCCCAGAGGAGTCAAGTGACTTCCCCAGGCCAGCTCCTTCTGGCCCCCATTGCTGTGCTCTATCCATAAGGCCACATTGCTTCTCTATTCATATTCACATATTCATTATATTACCAAATCCCATTAGTTCTCCCTTTATAACATTGCTAAAATTCCCATTTTCCTGTCCATTTCAAACTGCCTATCCAAGTACTTATCATATCCTATCTTGACTACTGCGTAAACCTCTTCACCGACCTCCCTGCCTCCTGTCTCTCCCGCCTCCAGTCCATACTTCACCCTGCTGCCACTCCTCAAGGACTGCCAGTAGTTGCCTCTGCTTCCGCATCAAACTCTTTACCATCAGATTTAGAGTAAACAATCAGCTTGTTCCTGCCCTTCCTTACCTTGATGATTTTTCTACTACAACTCAGCATGCTCACTTTGGTCCTCTAACACCAACCTACATACTGTACCTTGATCTAATTGCCCACCCCTTGCCATCATTCTTCCTCTGATCTGGAACTCCCTTCCTCTCATATATGACTGACCATCATTCTCCCACCTTTGAAGGCTTATTAAAATCACATCTCCAAGAGGTTTTCTCCAACTAAGCCCTGATTTCCCTTACTCCCTCTCCCTTCTGTATTGCCCTGGAACTTGGATTTCCACACTTGGAGCTCTTGATAGTCACCTCAGGCCCAGAGAAGTTATGTATGTATTTGTAACTTAATGTCTGTCTCCCCCACCCGAATGTAAGCGCCTTGTGAACAGGGAACATTCCTACCAACTCAGTACTGTGCTCTCCCAAGTGCTTAATACAATGGTCTGCAAACAGTAAATGTTCAATAAGTACTATTAATTGGTAAGAGATTTATTCCATTTTTCTCCATATCACTAATGACTGGTAGAATAGATATATTTTTGTTTTCACCTAAAGATTTTCATTTTGCAAAATTTACTCAGCTTGCCATCTCATCTCATGTATATTAAATATGAAATAATGGGAGACAAACCTAGATTGCATTATTACTAGAAAGCCATAGTGGAAGCTGAAGCTATCATTCTTTAATCTCTGCTACTTGAGTGTTTTCTCTTCAGCTTAGGCACTGTCCCGGTGCCCCTCCCGTCTTGCCCAAGCAAGCAAAAATATCATCATTGACAATATCTTTTTCAGTTAAAGTAGTTATGGTATTTAAGTGTTTAACTATGTGCCAGGCACTGTACTAAGCTCTGGGGTGAATATAAGCAAACTGGGTTCGATACAGTCCCTGTCCCACATGGGGTTCAGTCTCAATTCTCATTTTACAGATGAGGTAAATGAGGCACAGAGAAGTGAAGTGACTTGTCCCAGGTCACACAGCAGATAAGTGGCAGAGTCAGGATTAGAACTCACAACCTTCTGACTCCCAGGCCCTGTATCCACTATGCCATGCTGCTCCTCTATTGTTAGATAGGTATAATCACTCCCTGCCGCTGTTTTCTAGTTACTCTGCTTTCAGTCCAGGACTAACTTAATTTCCCTGAACTGCACACTCTACTCTTGTGAGAATAAGGATTTTTAGATTGGAAGCATTGTCTTATGAAAGCCAAGTGGTTCAATGTCAGGAGTGTGTCAACTTACTTTGGAGGAGTTGGGAAGGAATTGAAATGGCAGCCCACCTATATTTTGAAATGCTGGTGACATTGATTTTGTAGTTATTCTAATAAATTGAATAAATCTCTTCCTCCTTCCCTAATATCAAACTAGTGGGAATAAGGTTTGTTAGGGTGCAAGACATAAAGAGGAGTTCTTGAAGATCGGGGAAACAGTATGGCCTCATGGACAAAGGGCAGGCTTGGGAGTCAGATGACCTGGGTTCTAATCCCAGTTTTGCCACTTGTCTTCCAGGTGACCTTGGGCATATCACTTCACTTCTCTGGACCTGTTACCTCACCTGTAAAATGGGAGTTAAAACTGTGAGTCCCATGTGGGACATGGACTATGTCCAACCTGACTAGCTTGTATCTACTCCAGCAGTTTGTGCCTGGCTTGTAGTAAGAGCTTAACAAATACCATTTACAAAAATAAAAAAAAGCCCCAAAATGGTAGACGGTGCTAAAATGAGGGGTCAGAGACTAATACTTTCCAGTTGCAGAATGGAACAAAGTAGCAACTGAAGCAGATAAGTGAAATAAACAGGTATGACTATTACTGCTGACTGCCCAGACATCCCCTCATCAATCTCCAGAGATTCCCAATAGCTGCTAACATATAAGCTGAACTTCTGGCTACTAGCTTCAAGGCTCTTAATCATTGTCTCTTGCTTCTCTGATCTCTCCTTATGAGAGGGCTCTGGACTCTCGACTCTGGATATATAAAATAAGAAACTCTCCAGTTACCACCTATCTCATGCTCCCTGGTCCTCCCAAGAAAGCCTCCTTGTTCTTAGTTTCAATCAGTTGTATTTATTGAGTGTTTACTGAGTGTAGAACACCATACTCAGTGCTTGGGAGAGTACAGCACAAAAGAATTGGTAGACTTCCCCCTCGTATGACTCATTGCTTTTTCCTTTCCTCTCTCTCATTTAAAATGCCTTCTGACCTCAGCTTCATCACATTCTTCAAAGCCCTTCTGAAAGCTCATCTCCTTCAGGAGCCATTCCCTGATCAATTCTTGATCTTTTCCTCATTTATGCCATTCTCTCAGCCACCTCAATATTCTCATGAACACATCCGCTATTTACTTGTCCAACTGTTTAGTCTCCTCCTATGTTTATTTAAATATTGCATTTTGGCCTCTTTGGCTTTGGGCACAGGGTTCACTTATTACTTCTGAATTTTCTCCCAAGCACTTAAAGCAGTGTTCTATCCACAGCAAGTAGGTGCTTTAGAAAAAAAAAACAAAACTGATGACTGATTCCTGGTGCAGGAGCAGGTGGAGGCAGAAAATCAGCCAGATGGAAGCTTGCATTTCACCTACCTACCTTTTCCCACGGGATAGGTTTTACCCCATAGATATCACTTTTGCCAGTGGCTAGCTGATTCCCTGTCTAGTCTAGCTCCCACTGCTCCATATTAGAAATTCTGATCAGCCTGGAGAGAGAGCTTTAGTTGTAATTGCATTTATTGTTTCATTTGCCTCCTTGTTGCTACTCCTCTGGTCTCAGTTAAGTACATGCATACGTGTGCATATGTGTGTAAATATACATGTATATACACGTGTTTGTGTGAAAGAGATATGCATGCCTGACCACTCTGCCCCTCCAGGATTGGAACCATTTAGTACTAAGGGTGGGAATGCTGCCCCCCGCCTTCACCTCCTCTCAGCTAAGCCCCCTCCTCCCCCCTTACCTCTGCTCCTCCCCCCTCCCTTCCCTTCCCCTCAGCACTGTGCTCATCTGCTCATTTGTATATATTTTTATTACCCTATTTATTTTGTTAATGAGATGTACATCCCCTTGATTCTATTTATTGCTATTGTTTTTGTCTGTGTCTCCCCCCATTAGACTGTAAGCCCATCAATGGGCAGGGATTGTCTCTATCTGTTGCCAAACTGTACATTCCAAGCACTTAGTACAGTGTTCTGCACATAGTAAGCGCTCAAATACTATTGACTGAATGCTGCCAGAGGGGGAAGCCTAATTAGGTGATGGGTAATGATGTGGGAGACAGAGCTGATCTCAACTGGAGTCCCCTTTTGTGGCGGGAGCTTGTGCAAAGTTTCTCCCACCAGGGACCTGCTGGGCCCATGTTTGAGCCAGTGCTCAGGCACAGCAACCCAGTAGCAGAAGTTTGTTTTATATTCATAGGTGTTATTCCTCATGGTTCCCTCTCTGAATTCCCTCTAGGTTCCTGATGGCCAAGACGATGCTTTTCTCATTCTAAGAGCATTTCCACTCTTTCCAATTTGTGGAAATTAGGCATTTAGGCATTAGACATTTAGGCAGAGTAATCTTCCAATCAAGTTAAACAATAGACATGTTATGGATAAAAAGCAAGTTGAATAATATGGGACTCTCCTGGGGAAGGTTCTGGAACATTCCAGAGTGACTGTAGAATGATTATAGTAGTAAGTACTAAGTCATGAGGTAGTTGCAAGCTATCAGGCACGGTCCCTGTCCAACACAGGAAATGGTGGCCAGGAGAATTTGTGACTTGTCTAAAGTCACACAGCAGAATAGTGGCAGCGTTAAGATTAGAACCTAGGTGTTCCAACTCCCAGATCCTTGTTTTTGTCATTAGTAGTAGTTGTATTTACTGAGCACCCACTTGATGCAGTGCACTGTACTAGGCACTTGGAAAATGCACTAGACCATGCTGACTTCCGAAGAATGACTGTTAAGCTGAAAATGGGTGGCTGAGGTTCCCGTTGTCTTGGAAAGCAGTAAGGAGAGGATTAGGCAGTGTTTTGGACTGAATAGTTTCGTAAACAGCAGATATGCCTACTAAAAGTAAGGTGACTTTCCTCTTCACCTTCTCTCCTCTTTCTCTTTTGCCCCCAAAAGGGCTTAAAATATTCATTCACTCTTTTAGCAAAACCAGGTAGTTTGGGTTAGATTTAACAGCTTCCCTGAAGGTAGCCTTCACAGACATTTGAAGTCCAGTCTTGCTTTGTCATTCCAGAATTCTGTGCTTTCTCATGCCTTCCACCACCCATGGCGAACCAAGCTTCCAGTGCCCCTAAAGGTAGTGTCTCTCTGCCCCTCTCTCTCTCTCCTCTTTCCCCCCTAACCCTGATTTCCCCCCCCCCCCCCCATTTAAGCCGCAGTGCTCCAATAGAGCAAAGGCATGCAAAACTTCTGGGAAAAGATCCCTAGCCAGACAATTGAAGAGTTTGTGTACTGAGAAGAGATCCTTGCTTCTAATCTTGACATCATCTCCAGTTTATCAGACAAAATTTCTGACTTGCCATTAGGAACACTGAGCAAATTTATCCTTCCTTAAAATGAAATTTTTAAGTTTTGCATGTAAGTTATAAGTACATGGAAATGCCACGCTGTGGAATCTGAAAAGCAATATACTTCCTGTCCACCTGAAATTCCAAGGGAAAGAAGACTTTTTACCTCTATTTAAACTCCCATGCACTTAATACCACATTCTGCACACAGTAGGTGCTCAATAAATATTTTATTGGTTGATCCTGGACACTATGCCACACTGTCTTCTGACCTATTTTGACTCCTCAAGACAGGGGACAAGCTCACTTGATTAAGTCTGTCTTCCTAGCCCACAGCCAAGGAAGACTCTGAGGCACCTACAGTCTGTTAGTCAAAAGATAGGGCAGAAAAGTAACTCTCTGGGCTTCTCCAGGGAGGAAAAAACAACCTGAGTGGCTTTGTTCTTAACTACCTGAAATCTGTTGGAAATTTTGAACAGGATTTGGCATAAAAGTAAAAGCGTTTCTACTTCTGCAAACATGTCTAGCAGCAAAGGGCTCTTAGGGGACCCAGTTATCAACTAACAGACCCCAAACCTTTCTGTTTGCTTCTTATGGCACTGAAGAACTTAACTGTTTGCTTCCAATTTTTAACCTCTAGAAGCTGGCAAATATTGAGTCATCTTTAACCTTTCACAACATTCCACAGGAAATGGTAAAGAGGAGCATCCACTCCCCCAAGGGGCCTAATGCAAAATGAACTTGTGTGTCTTTTTTATTTATTTTTTTAAAGCTCCCTGTGGGCAGAGAAAATGTGTGGTGCTGGTATTTCTGAGGTACTTTTCCAGTTGCATAACTGGAATCAAGGATGAGCATTTCCTCTATTAATAAAATCATTTAAAATGTTAGGGATTTTGCCACTCTCTACCCCATACATATTGACTCCTCTCCCTCATGTAGGGGAAAGCACTGTTAAATGTCCACCCTTGTTTTCTGCTCTCCTCCCTTCTGCTGGCCACTGCTTAATGGAGGGTCTGCTGAGTGGTTCAGTGCCTAAAGAGAGATCTAAGAAAGCAGATAAATCACAAGACTGAGATTGGTGATCAGCTCTGGAAAAGTAGCCTGCTTTAAATAAAGAAGTGGACACAAATTATTCAAATAATGGATTCTTTTCTGGGTCCCCTAGAACAGCATAAACCATAGGTTTAGGATCTAGCTTGGCAACTCCTGGTTTTAGCTTCCTGCTGCTTGGTGGACCAACCTTTTGCAGGGCTAGGCCTCAGGTGGTGATGGAGCCCCTTGTGTTTCTGAAGGCTGGACATGGGGGAAATTACATTTTGGCTTTCTGCCTGGGTTTGAGTTGTGAGATTTCAGGAGGCAGTTTAAAGGCAGAACTGAAATCTTGGAACCTCTATATGTCTGTCTGACATCCTTTTAACTTGGAGGGATGCAAACTCAGATTTGTCTGGCATAGGTTCAAAGAAAAGGAAACATCCTTGGGATCTTCAGAGGAACCCAGGGAGAAACTCCCATGTCTCTGCCAGAGGAACGCTGCTGTCTTTGGAAAGCAGCATTGAAGTTGAAGAAGGCTGATGGGTGAGGAAATGGAGGTAACGGGCTATGCCAATTACCTCTGGGATACTGCACCTCCCTCCCCTCCCTCTTATGATCCTGCTTTATGTCCCTCTGGGTGGAAGGAAAATCACTGTTCTCTGACACAAATGTTAATTCCTCACATGGCATTTGACACTTCTGTGGTACTTGTGGAGAGCTTACTATATGCCAAGCAATGTACTAAATTCAGGGGTAGATCAAGATAATCAGGTTAGACAGAGGCCTTGTTCCATAAGGGGGGGGGTGCTCAATCTAAGTAGGAGGGAATAGGATTTAATCCCCATTTTACAGAGGAGGAAATTGAGGTTCAGAGAAGTCAAGTGGCTTATACAAGATAGCAGACAAGTGGTGGTGGCAGGTCCTCTGGCTTCCAGGCCTGTGCTCTTCCCACTAGGCCTCACTGCTTTCTTTGTGAAGGAGGTTGCAGTTTGCAGTTTGGGGGATAAACTAGACCTGTGGGGCAGTAGTTGCCTTGAGCTCCCTGTCCCATGTATGGTGGCTGGTCAAGGTCTCTCAGATGATCAGGAGGCCAGCAAGCACCACTGCCAGACATCAAAGACTGGAAAGGAAGACCATGCAATCAAGAGGCTCCTAGGGCTAATAAGGATTTTTTTTTTTTTTTTTTTTTTTTTTTTTTAGAAATCATGTAGTCCATTTCCCACCTTCCAAGCAGGAACACTTCTATGATGTTTAATCTGAGCTTAGAGATCTCTATCAATGTGGCCTAGAGGGAAGAGCACAGGACTGAGTCAGAAAACCTCATTTTTCATCCAACCTCTGCTATTTGCCTGCTGTGTAATCCTGGGCAAGTGACTTCTCTGTATTCCAGTTTCCAGTCTGGAGGATTCAATACCCTCCCCCCAGACTGAGTCGTGTGTGGTATAAGGACTGTTTGACTGAATTGTATCAAGCCCAGTGCTTAGTTCAGTGCTCAGAACAGAAAGTGCTTTAATGTAGATTATTATTTTTCTCTAGAAACCAATGACAGGACATCCTTTATTGCTTCTCCTGCTGCAATTTATTTCCAACATTGCCTTGTGTTCAACTGAGGGGAGATGAACAGCTGGCCATCAACCTCCCTAGCAGATTGGTAACTTGTCTTGAAAGTGCCAGAGGACAGATTTCACAGGCTCCAAAATCCTGACAAGTGTTCAGCTACAATTGTATACCTCAGCTGGGTAGATCTTTCACCTGGCTACTGAATTAACCCAAATATGGATAAGGTTTTCTTTCAGCTTTGTCTTGTCCTCTCTTTCCCTCCTTCCCTCCCACCCCCTCCAAATTCCCTAAGTACAAACTAGTCCCTCTCTCTTATGCAAATCCTTAAACTGCAGCACCCATCCTCCCACAGGTACCCAAAAGTCTAAAGGCCAAACTGAGCCATTTTTTTAAGAGCAGCTTGATGGAAGCAAGAATATTACTTTGTCTGAGCTTTGGATTTGCAAGTTTAAATCTTCTTTAGTGTCAGGTGCATCCAACAAGATAAGGGTTTTAAGTGTATTTCATGGTAGAAATATTCTGAGATTAATTTAAAGTATCTTATTGAACTCAATATTTATAAATCTCATTATCATTACTATTCCTCTTCCAACACTTGTCTTTTTAAAAATTGTGAAACTATTTTGCCTGAAACAACCGCCCCACCCTCCCATCCCCATAATATCTCTTGAACTGAGTCTTTTTTGCAAGGCAACCACATCTTGGAGGGCCAACAGGGATTTGCTGAACCAGTCTGATGGAAAGCAATGGCGATCAAGCTAGGGTAGAGAAGCAGTGTGGTCTAGTGGAAAGATCACAACCCTGGGAGTTGGAGGATTTAGGTTCTAATCCCAGTTCTGCCACTTGTTTTACATGACCTTGGGGAAGTCACTTCATTCATTCAATAGTATTTATTAAGTGCTTACTATGTGCAGAGCACTGTACTAAGCGCTTGGAATGTACAAATCCCTGCCCATTGATGGGCTTACAGTCTAATCAGGGGAGACAGACAAAAACAGTAGCAATAAATAGAATCAAGGGGATGTACATCTCATTAACAAAATAAATAGGGTAATAAAAATATATACAAATGAGCGGATGAGCACAGTGCTGAGGGGAGGGGAAGGGAGAGGGGGAGGAGCAGAGGGAAAGGGGGGTAAAAGGGGGCTTAGCTGAGGGGAGGTGGGGGAGGGTAGAGAGGCAGCAGAAGGAGAAGGGGAAGTTCAGTCTGGGAAGGCCTCTTGGAGGAGGTGAGCTCTCAGTAGGGCTTTGAAGAGGGGAAGAGAATTAGTTTGGTAGAGGTGAGGAGGAAGGGCATTCCAGGACAGCGGGAGGACGTGGCCCAGGGGTCGATGGCGGGATAGGCGAGAACGGGAGATGGTGAGGAGGTGGGCGGCAGAGGAGCAGAGCGTGCGGGATGGGCAGTAGAAAGAGAGAAGGGAGGAAAGGTAGGAGGGGGCAAGGTGATGGACAGCCTTGTAGCCTAGAATGAGAAATTTTTGTTTTGTGCACAGGTTGATAGGCAACCACTAAAAAACCACTTAAAAACCAGGTTTTTAAGAAGGGGAGTGACATGCCCAGAGTGTTTCTGCAGGAAACTTCACTTTTGTGCCTCAGTTTCCTCATCTGAAAACTATATGTCTTCTCTCTCCTACTTAGGCTGTGAGCCCCAAGTAGGCCGGGGACTGTGTCCAACCCAATATATGTGTGTATCTACCCTAGTACTTAGAACAGTGCTTGACACAAAGTAAGTGCTTAACAACTACCATTAAAAAACTTAGATTTTAAGTGCTTAAGTATATCCATTTTAGGATAATCAAAGTTGCAAAGATGAAAATGCGTGGCCACAGACTTGCTTCCTAGGGCCATATGCACACTCTGAGCGAGGAATAATGGGAAAGGAATGTAGTAGTAGCTGGGAGCCCAACAAGGGGCAGCCAGCTGTTAGCAGTAGGTCAGGAACAAAGTGATCTGGCCTTCCTCTGCTTCTGCCACACTCCATTCAGCTGTTGCTGCCACCACCTCTGCAGTAGAAGAAATAATAATAATTGTGGTATTTAAGCACTTACTGTGTGCCATGCACTGTACTAAGCACTGGGGTAGATATGAGTTTATCAGGTTGGACCCAATCCCTGCCCCACGTGGGGTTCACAGTTTCAATCCCCATTTTGCAGATGAGGTAACTGAGACACAGAGAATGAAGTGAGATGCCCAAGGTCCCACATCAGACAAGTGGTGGAGACAAAATTAAAACCCATGACCGCTGATTCCCGGGCCTGTGCTCTATCCATTACACTGTGCTCTCTGGATTTCTGGTTTGGATGCTGGGTGGAATTTCCTCTGTTATTGCAGTTGGGAGTTGTTCCCTAGGGCTTTATCCCCATTTGCAGCATCTGCTCCAATCTGAAGCAGGTGTGCTGGCTGCAATGGAGGAAATATATTTGGGAGTTTTCTTGAATCTATCTACTTTTTTTTTTCTTCTTTCTTCCCTGTCTTTCTCTTTCCCCCTTACCCCCTCTCCCCTTCTCCTAGAAGTGCTATCTGCTTGAGAGGAGAGGGGATATTGAAGCTGTGTGACTGGCAAATCACTTAACTTCTCTGATTTACCTGTATCCTCCTATTCTGGACTGAAATGGAAATCACTCTTCCGAAGAGCACCTGTAGGATCAGCGAAGATCTCTCCTGGGAGCTGGGACTACTTGAGTCTGACCCTGCTCAGGGGATGTAAATGTCATTACACCCAGGGATTTTGGCAGAGTGCTGAAGCATATGATTCAGAACATTTCTGATCTCGTCTCAAGTCAAGGCTCTTCCCCTTTAGACTACAAGCTTATTGTGGACAGGGAATGTATCTACCAACTCTGTTGTACTGTACTCTCCCAAGAGCTTGGTACAGTGCTCTGCACCCAGTAAGTGCTCAATAAGTACCACTGATTGATCACTGATAAGTCTAACAGCTCTGGTGCTACCTGAGGAAACAGATTTTTTCCTACAAATATTTTCCTGTTCAACTTATTCTTGCAACTGGTTACATCACACCAGGGAGGCACTTCCAAACTCTCCATTAAATGTTTTTTTTCTCCTCTTTATAGATAAGGCTGGAGAAGTTCACCTGGGAATTTTTAATAGCTAAAACACTGTGACATACATTACTCTGTCCCTCTCAGGATTCCCCTAATCAAAATAGTTGCACAATTACACTTGAGGAATTACAATAAGAATAATCCCAATTTCTTTGTTCAGGTTTGATTCTCATTCAGTGGACATATTTGGTGGTTGCAAAGGTTTTATTTTCTTTCCCTGAGCTGGAAAACATGTTTGCTGATGTTTGATAACAAAGTAAAACAAGTAGTATACAGTAAGCCCATAAATCGCTAAAAGAAAAACCAGTTGTGGAGTGAATGAAAATCAGATATATGCTTTTCTTTCCATTTTCTTTTATTTTGGTTTTAAGAATCTGAGTTTATGCAGGAAATCCTGAGTTTGCCACAGACAGCTGCTTGGGTTCTAACCTGGTGAGATGATAGGCAACAGAAGGTATGTAGCTAATAATAATAATAATGTTGGTATTTGTTAAGCGCTTACTATGTGCCGAGCACTGTTCTAAGCGCTGGGGTAGACACAGGGGAATCAGGTTGTCCCACGTGGGGCTCACAGTCTTCATCCCCATTTTACAGATGAGGTAACTGAGGCACCGAGAAGTTAAGTGACTTCAGTTAACTTGTCAGAAGTTAACTGACAAGTGGCCGAGCTGACTAGGAAGGGTGTCGGGGTAGATGTGGGTGAGTGGTAACACCGTCATTAGATTTCCAACTTTATATCTGCAAGGTTGGAAATGGGGTCTGTCAGGTGTCAATTTGATGAGGTGCTGGTGGGTAATCCAACACAGGAAAGCTGGAAATGATGAGCTGGGGAAACATCTAGGAAAATCTAGGGCTAAATTAAGTCATTTGGTAATAGGTTGCAACTCATGCTGGTGAAGCTCAGGTAGGATTTTGTTCTGTGGAGCAGGAATGTGGCAAGGGTTTTTTTCCCAAGATGCATCTCTTCTGTTCATGAAGCTATTGGTGTCCTCTGGAAAGGTATTTCTTGCCTGAAATACTTTTTTTTTTTTTTTAAATCAAGTTCAGAGTGATCTAAAGCCCTCTTCACCCTAACTCACCTTCCATAGGTCTGTGAAAAGAGTATTATTATTCTGGTGTTTAAGCACTTACTATGTGTCAAGCACTGCTCTTAGCACTGGATAATCACCTGAGACACAGTCTGTGAGCCCCATATGGGACAGGGACTAAGTAGGAGGAAGAACAGGTATTGAATCACCATTTTACAGCTGAAGACTTTTACTACAGGCAAATCACTTTCACTGGACCCTGCTACATTTAGCTAATACAAAACCAGTGGAACCAGCAAGTGACTCCTCAGTGGGGTGAACTGGCTTTCAAATTTTCAGGTTTTATACTCTGAAAGATTAGAAAAATTGAAAGAATTGTTTAGCCTGTGAGCCTGTTCTTGGGCAGGGATTGTCTCTATCTGTTGCCGAATTGTACATTCCAAGCACTTAGTAACAGTGTTCTGCACTTAATAAGTGCTTAATAAATAGTATTGAATGAATGAATGGAAGATAGAAAAAAAAGGACTTCAGCCTCCATAAGAACCTAGGATAAATTCAGATCCCTGAGAAGATGGGTAAACTGTGTTTTGCAAAAGACTCAGCCCCCTTGTTTGCTAAGAAAAATTAGAAATTTTGTTGTTTTTCAGATAAATGATTGATTAACAAAGCCGAGAAAAATGAACAAGTCTTATCCCTTTATCTTCTTGGCTAACAAGTTTAACTATGAGTTACCTTTTTCTTCTTATTATGCAACATAGGTTACTTCATTCAGCCTCCCAATCCCTCTGAAGATGGAACCAGAAAAGTGAGGCCAGGGGTGGTTAAGGTGGTTGGTTAACATAACTGCCCAAATGCCAACTAAGTGGTCTGACTGCCTCCTTGGAGAATGCCTAGGGTCTACAATACAGATTAAGACAGAAGCATGTTGGCAGAGCAGCAAGGAAAATACTCCCCTGGGCTGGGATCAGGTCAGTGTGTTATATGTCCATCACTCTTAGCAGGCAGTTTATTTTCATAAAATAAGTCCCTTGGACTTGGGAGCTTTACATGGGACAGGGATTGTGCCTGAACTAAGTGTATTATATCTAACCCAGTGCTTGCCACACAGTACATGCTTAACAGTTTGTGTGGGTTTTTTTTTTTAAAAAAAAAGACCGATAGTTATTTAAAAACCATTAAAAATAAATTCTCATGAAGCCCTTTCATCTCCAGTTGCTAAAAACTCATAATGGAGATTTAATCAAATTCACAGAGACATTTCCCTTCCAGTTCCATATCACATCTTTCCTCTTTCAGGTTTCCACTCTGAGTTCAGTGAAATATACCCAGCTTCCACTATCACCTCAGCCCTAGCTGTTAGTCAAATCTTCCTTACCTTCAGGGAGACAAAAATGAATCAATAAATAATATTAAACAACATGGAAAACCACAATGATTTAACATTTCCCATAAATGTCAGCTTGCCCTGGAGCCATTCATGGCAGGGATGCTGCTCTTCACAACTCCCATTTGTCATTTTTTTTTCTATCCCTTCTGCTCAGCACAGAATTCTCTTTTGTCGATTTATTTTTGTCAAGGTCTCTGATTTCTGTTTATGGCTGTGAGTCCGTGAAACACTCCTGACTCAGGAGGGGACTCAAGCTGGTGTGTCAGAATGGAAGGGTGCTGGCCCCAGCTCTGATATGAGGGGAAAGCTGAAACTGAAGTGTAACCATGCTACCTACTACTGAAAAGAAGAGGAAACTACCTGCCCTTGTTCAGGTTGAATATCCCAGAGAGTTTGAAAGGTTTCTTCAGAGTCCCTAAAGAAGTTGTGTTTGCACTTTTCCAGAACACAAATGGCAAAACCTGCCCTGCCAGGAAGCTACCCCCAGTAATGATGTCCAGTTTCCCAGATCTCCCAAAGGCCAGTTCTTTTTTTTTTTTTTCTTTTTTTTTTTTTTGGTAATGGTATTTAAATGTTTGTTTACATTCCAGGTTCTATACTAAGCCCTGGGGTAGATACAAGCTAATCAGGTGGGGCACAGTCCATGTCCCACATGGGGTTCATAGTATACATCTCCATTTTATAGAAGAGGAAAGTGGGGCATAGAGAAGTTAAGTGACTTGCCCAAGGTCACATAGTGAACAAGTGGCAGAGCCAGAATCAGAACCCAGGTTCTAATGGTATATGTGGCTTTGTTTAGGGACTGGGAAACCTGGAAGTTTGGCTTGCGGGTGCAGGGATTTGATCTGGTCTTTGACTTAGTGTATAACTAATAATGGTATTGGTTAATCAACTGTATTTGAGCACTTTTATATGTGCCAAGCACTGAACTAAGTGCTGGGATAGATTCAAGGTAATCAGGTTGGCTATAATTCTTGTCCAACATGCAGATCACAGTCCAAGAGGGAAAGAATAGATATTTAATCCCTTTTTTTTTTACAGTGGAGGATATTAAGATACAAGATGTTAAGTAACTTGTCAAAGTTCACAGAGCAGGCACCAGGTAGGGCCAAGATCCTCCTGAACTCCAGGCATGTGTTTTTTCTACTAGGCCATGCTGTTTCTGTGTTTTTTAGGGACCATTTTTAACTTTTTTTTTTTTAACGCCTGCACCATGAGATCAAGCTTCAATGAGGAGGAGGACTTCCAAATAAACCTGTTGCTAAGATTCTGCCTTGTCCCCATTTTTCTCTTTTGGTGACTTCTATGGGAGAGAGTAACCTGAGGGAATATACAGCATCCCTGGTGAAAAAAAACTGGTCTGAGTTTGTCTGCCTAACCCAGATAACATAGTAATAATGGTATTGAAATACTTACTATATGCCAAAGACTGTACTAAGAAGTGGGATAGATATAACATAGGTCAGACACAGTCCAGGGCCTACACAGGGATCTCAGATCAAGTAAGAAGGAGAGCAGCCCTCCCTCCGTCCCTCTCTCTCATTGTTTGTTTGTTCCTACAGTGACTGCTTGCCAAGAGAGGCTAGAATATGGACAACTGCCTGGCTTGTCAAGTGGGTGTAAGCTCATTATGGGCAGAAATGTTTCTGTTTATAGTTATTTTGTACTCTCCCAAGCACTTAGTACAGTGCTCTACAGCAGAAATCGCTCAATAAATATAATTGAATGAAGTGGGCGATTAATAGGAACACAATGGTGACGATGAGGTAGTAATGAGCACAGGTAATGGATCACATCCTTTAGTGTACAGGGGTGGTGAAAGGAAGGGAGTGCCATTTCTGAAAAGAAACAATAGGTAGCGTGTTCTCTTTTCTGTCTTCAGTGAAGCTCTCTACAACAAACTTTTTCTCTCTTCCCATTCTCTGATCAATGGAATACTGAATTTAATTTTTCTTGCTTTTGCTGTGACTAGACCCTAACATTAAATCTGCTTGTGCTGAAGTCTAGAAAAAGATTCTTATGTATGTGTCTTATCTAGGGGAGTGTGGGGAGGGGGAGTGTTGAATCACCAGAGCCTCCTGGACTGGCAGTCTACTCACTGTACTTCTATCTCATGGGACCCTTTGCCCACAAATTCCCTCTGGCCTGGAATTCCCTCCGCTTCCCATATGGCAGCTCACCATCCTCCCCATTTTCAAAGTGGTATTGAAATTGCATCTCCTCCCACGGGTCCTCCCCAACTAAGCCTTCATATCCCCTACACTTCTCTCTCTCTCTCTTGCACTTGGATTTGTACCATGTAAGCACTCTATCCATCCACTCTGTCCCACAGAACTTATGTACATATCCATAAGTATATTAATGTGCTTCTTCCCCTCTAGACAGTAAGCTCCTTGTGGGCAGGGAGCCTGTCTAGAAACTCTGTTGTACTCTCCCAAGGGTTTCGTACAGTGCTCTGCATACAGTAAATGCTCAAATGTTGTTGATTAAAAAAAATATCTGTTGAAAGCTCTTAAACATCCATCTCCATTGTCCAGAAAATATAAACACAAAATAACTTCCCAAAGGTGATACCTAACCTTCACAAGTGCCATTGTGGTTGGCAACCTAAAGTCAGCTTGCCTCTTTGTTATTTTCAAGAGTTAAGAAAAACAATTATAAGTTTTCCCGGCTATGCTACCATTCTAGAATACATTTGGATTGTTTTGCCCTTCAGAAGGAATGTAACATGCCAGTGAGTTATTGATCTGCTTCGATGAAGACTGTGTTCTCACATCCTTGTTCAATCAGTAACAGGATAACTTGCTAAATGTTGGTGAGTGAGGTTATCTGTTTTCCTCAGCTCACAGGGAACATGATTAATTCACACTGTGGCTATTTGCTTTAGCAAATAAAAGCCTATATAAGTTTAGGAAAACAGGAGATTTAAAAAAAAATTTTTGTGATATTTCAGTGCTCGCTATTATGTGCCAAGCACTGTACTAAATATAGGATTCCATATCATATAAGCAGACCAGACACAGTCCCTGTCTCCTAAGAGCCTCATGGTCTAAAGGTGAAGGAGAATAGATAGGAAAGTTAAGAGCCAGGGAAGTTGTGACATTCAGAGTTAGCAGGAAAGTGGGAGAGCTGGGACTGGATATAAAATACATTAGAATCTCACTTATGTGAAGAGGAAAATAAACTTGTGGTGAAGTTAAGTATTTTTTGGGACTCCAACAAACAGAACTAGTTTGTATAAACATACACCCAGTTCTTAAAAGCTGTAAAACTGGACAAAACTCTATTTAAAGCCATTCCAATCTAGGCCCTCTGACATTGAGTAGTCTTAAACCAAGGGGATGAACTCATGGGGAGGAAGTTTATGGTTTCACTGGACTTTCAGAACCTCATCTCACCACTTCCCCTGAAGGGTCAGCACTTAACCAAAAGTCAGAATGGCACCAGCATCTCCTAAAGTCTCAACTACACTCTTCCTGTAAGCCAGATATTATGCCAGTTTCAGGCCATCAGAGTAATTACTGGTCTAACTTGCTAAGTGATACCTTGGAGACTTAAAGAGCCAACATAGTTCCTGAGGGGCTAATGTACCTAAATCTGTATGTGGGAAAGAATGTCTGAGTCACTGTCTGAAAGTTTGGAAAAGGAAGCTCTGCCATTTTTTCTGGGCTGCCCTGCTCCAAACGTTGCTGTCTGGCATGTCACTACTGGCTTCAAAGCAGTCCATCAATTTGCCCCCTCCTTCCTCACCTCTCTTCTCTCCTTCTACATCTCAGCCTGCATACTCCACTTCTCTGGTGCTAATCTTCTCACTGTGCTTCATTCTTGCCTGTCCCAACATCGACCTCTGGCCTAGAATACCCTCCCTCTTCAAATCTGGCAGACAATCACACCCCCCCCATCACCCCCACCAAAGCCCTACTGAAGGCTCACCTCCTCCAGGAGACCTTGCCAGACTAAACCCCACTTTCCTCTGCTCTCCTCCCCTCCCTATTACCCTGACTTGATCCCTTTGCTCTACCCCATCCCCACTCCACAGCATTGGTGTACATATGTACATATTTATAATTCTATCTTAAGTGTATATATCTATAATTCTATTTATTGATGCTACTGATGCCTGTATACTTGGTTTGATGTCTGTCTCCTCCCTTCTAGAATATGAGCCTGTTGTGGGCAGGGATTGACTCTATTTGTTGCTGAATTGTACTTTCCAAGCACTCAGTACAGTGTTTTGCGCAAGTAACAGTTCAATAAATATGGTTGAATGAATGAATCTATCAGTAAGCTCTCCCCACCTGCCTGGCTGCCACTACAACAGTTTCTGTACTTCAGAAGTGGAAATGGGATGGTGGTCAAGGTTGACATTTAGGAAATAATGGTGCCATTGAGGAGATCAGAGCAACAGAAATAAATTTGTATCTCCATGCTTCTGTTCTCGAAGTGTCTCTCTTGCTTCTGTAACTCCTCTCACCCCTTGGTATTGCCACCCTCCCTTCTGTGGCATCCTTTTGTGACTGATACTCCTGTGATTTTTTTCTTAGACTTTTTTGATCCAGGCAGGAAAACAGAGGGTTCTGCTCACTCTGTAGCAAGCACCAGCTTAACTGACGCCTCTTTCCTCACCAGTTGCCAATGCCCACATTTCTAACCTGTAGGAATGAAGGTCCTCCAGAGTGTGACTTTGTCCTCAGTTGCTTTTGCCCCACCCCCTTTTGCTGCAACATTGTCTGTCCATGCTCTTCTTCCTCCATTTTGGCAGGGGGGCAATGAATGTAATTGGGGAAAGCACTTTGACAGAAATGTGTCTGTTCCTTTGTTTTTGTGGTTGACATTACTAGCAGTAATAGCCTTCACAAGTGCCATTGTGGTTGGGAAGAGCAACGCATGACAGTCAAATCTTGCAGCATTGTTTGTAATTAAGGAAAGATCCAAATCATGAATTCAGTGCTGATGCCTGGTCCTGTAGCTGCTCAGAGTCTGACAGCACAAGTGTGGGCAAACTGGTAAAACCGACATGTCTAAAATCTCACGTGACTCGTTGGCTCCAGGCTAATGGGGATTATGACACTGCTGGTTCAAAGAACTTTTTTGCAGACCTTCCCCAGCTTCCTCCCGTGGGCAAGGCTTGTAGTAGCCACAAGGGTTCTGGGATATTGTTGCTAGACTGGCTGCCGGTATGACCGCAGGAGTTGGGAGTTGTGGGCCTAGCTCTTGTCACTTCAGTCTCCAGCTGCCAGAGGTGCCCAGGGAAGACCCCACCTCATCTCTTCTTCCTGCAGAGGCTGCCCGTCGGAGCAATCTCTGAGCTCTCTCTATCTGCTCGGGGTGCCCCGTGAGGAGCCAGGCAGACAATCCCCACTGTGGTAGTTGAGGGATTTGTTGGATGTCCACTGGGTGCAATGTGCCTGTGAAATCTACTGGACTGAAAAAAGTGATATTCCTTCTCCCCTATCAGAAACCTGGGGTCGGGTAGGGAAAGGGACACTGGACCTGATGCTCTGTCCAGTATGAACTGTCTGCTGTGTGACTCTGGGCAAGTTACTTCATCTGTTAATTGGGGACTAATTAGTTCTTCCTTTTATGGACACTGCATCCAACATGATTATTTTGAATCTAACTCTGTGCCTAATGCAGTGCCTGGCATATAGTAAGCACTTAACAAATACCCATTATGACTAACACTGACATTGCCATTATCTTCCATGTGGGACAGGGTCTGAATTAATTACCTTGTATCTACACCAGTGATTTGTATAATGTTTGGCATGTAGTAAGTGCATAACATACTAGTATTGTTAAATTATTGGTTCTTTCATGCCTCTTGACAGCTCAACTTACATGGAGACTTTGCTGAAGGAGAGTAAAACCTCCATTCTGTGGTACGCTAGGCTGGTTTGCCCACTGCAGTAGCTTCCCAAATATTCTTTGCTTTAGCAAGCTGTAGAAGACAGTGCTCCACTACGTCTTCACACTGTTCATTCTGCCATCCTGGCTTGCGTGCACCCCCATTCAGTTCACCACTGACATCGGATCCCGCTGTTGCCTACAGTGCTTAGAACAGTTCTTGGCACGCAGTAAGTGCTTAACAAAAGCCATCATTGTTATTCTCACATGCCCTGCCCAGTGGATATAGGAGCATTGCTCTTTGGCTGGGGAGCAGGCAGTGTTCCAGGACCTCACTGCCTAGTCCTGCCATTTGAAGCTGAGTAGGACTTGTAATAGCACTAGTGAAATTACTCTAGAACCGGAAGTTGCACAGTAAAGCAGCCTTTGAGACCTTCAATTTAATATAACGTTAGATGCCTCATGGTTGTTCAGAAGCAGCATGGCCTAATGGATGTAACACGGGCCTGGGAGTCAGAAGGAGCTGGGTTCTAAGACTGTCTCTGCTACTTGTCTGCTGTGTGACCCTGGGCAAGTCACTTCACTTCTCTGTACCTCAGTTACCTCATCTGTAAAATGGGAATTAAGACTGTCAGTCCATGTGGGACATAGATTGTGCCTAATCTGATTTGCTTGTATCCACCTTAGTGCTTAGTATAATGCCTGGCACATAGTAAATGCTTAATAAATACCATTATTATTATTACAATGTTTTGCTTTTTGCCAAAACCCATGGCTTTCTTGATTCTCTTTCCAATTTTCTTATCTCTTCAGTTTTTACTGGATAGAATATTGCCCAGGTAGGTAAATTCAGTTAATGCTTAACAACTCTTTTTTGATGGAAAAACTCTGATTGTATCAAGTTTTCTGAATGTGCCTTGTTCATAGCTTTCACTGTAGAGTTATCAGTCCAAGAAGTTGTGCTGAATCTGCAGAGTGAGCCATAACTTTACTTGTTCTTGTGTTCCTCAGAGCACCAACATGGGCATAAAGCAACTCCTCAATTACAGTTGGACTTTAGAAAATGTTCACAATATTTTGAGCTGGAAGAGTTTACCAATGGATTGGAAGTGAATTTGGATTCTGTCTAGCAGATTCCCTCATTACCTAACAGACCTACTCAACAGCATAGCTTCACTCTCATGGGAAGTGGGAAAGAGTCAAACATAGAGCCTTCTATTCTGACTCATTCACTGATTTCATTTTGATGAATTTCTCCAAGTCAGATTTACTTGGGAGCTTCCAGAGTGTTGGTTACAAACACTTTTGTCAAAGAGCACACTATTGAGGCCTTTCATTTTTAACTTTATAAAATAGCAAAATGTAGCTCATCATGATTGTGGTGTTTTTTTTGAGTGCCTAGAATATGCAGAGAACTGTACTAAACTCTTGTATGGGAAGATTTGATCACTTGCAAATAGTGGGGGCAGAAGTCAACAAGAATACAGCAGAAGTACAAATGTCAGGATGAAGTAGTTGAATATGCATAAGTGCTGAGGATGATATAAATCCACCTGTGCAAAGCGTGGCTGTTGGGTTGATGAGACTTAGGGTATTGGGAATTAATTGGAAGACTGGGAGAGGTAATGTGTCCAGGTGGAAAAAACCACGAGACTCAGAGTTGCCCTATCATGTGCTTGCTGCTTAACCCTTGCTGTGCAATTCATTTAACTATCCCTTGCTTCAATTTCTTCGTCTGTAATAAATGGGGATAATATACCTCTTCTCCCTCCCTCTTAGACTGTGAACACCATGTGGAACAGAGACTACATGAGCACTTAAATATCATCTCCATTATTACGGCTTCTTTGTCCTCTCATCCATAAAGTCTAAAAAAGTTCCTCAGACTAACTTTTCTTCAATCCTAACAATGCCTTGAAGTTATATAATAATGATTGTGCTAGTAAGCACTTATTAGTGCAAGCACTGTACTAAGTGCTAGGGTAGGTACAAGATCATCAGGTTCCACATGGGGCTCACAATCTAAAAGGGAGAACAGATATTGCATCCCCATTTTGCAGATGAAGGATCAGAGGCTTAGAGAAGTGACTTTCCCAAGGTCACTCAGCAGTCAAATGGTGGAGTGAGGAGTAGAGCCCAGGACCTCTGACTCTCAGGCCCATGTCCTTTCCACTAGGCTATGCTGCTTTCTGTCAGATGTCTTCACTAAACTCCCATTCTTGTTCTTGCTCCAGCGTTTGCTTTGGTTATGCCCTTGGGTAGTTATTTCAATTTGTGCGTTTGGTATAGTGTGTTAGAGAAGCAGTGTGGCTCTATGGAAATGGCACGGGCTTGGGAATCAGAGGATGTGGGTTCTAATCCTGGCTCTGCCACTTGTCTGCTGTGTGACCTTGGGCAAGCCATTTAACTTCTCTGTGCCTCAGTTACCTCATCTGTAAAATGGAGATTAAGACTGAGAGCCCCCTGTGGGACAAGCTGACTCCCTTGTATCTACCCCAGTGCTTAGAACAGTGCTTGGCACATAGTAAGTGCTTAACAAATACCATAATTATTATTATAAGGGATCTACTGCAGTGAATTAATGAACATGGGAAGACTGGGGACTGGCCTCACCTTCTGGATCTGTACTATACCACTCCTGGGGCAAGTAGGGCCAGGAACTGATGCTGGGACAACAAGCACCTTTCCGGAGGCCTCAGCATTTCTAATTACGGAAGGGGGGTAGTCAGTCAGTCTTATTGATAGCTTTCTGTGTGCAGAGTACTGTACTAAGCGCTTGGGGGAGTACACTATAACAATAGAATAGACACATTCCCTGCTCAAAATGAGTTCACAGCCGATAGGGTTATCCTAGAGGTACCATTTTCCTTCTACTGCAACAGCCCCCTCACCTTGCAGCCAATTCCCCCATGAGAATAGTCTCTTAGACCCCGTGAACCAAATGGCAATGAGTTCTACACATTTAGAAATGTCCAATGTACTTTTAAGTCTGACCAAACACTCAGTGAATTGTCATTCACAAAAGAGTTATTTTTATCGCTATTGAATTTCTTTACAGGCCAGATGATTCATCACCCTACTGCGGTTCTCAAATTCTCTAGATGCCAATTACCATATCTGCTGCTGGCTTGAGTGCACTTATAGATAAAATTCAGTGATTTCTCTCCCCCCACCCCTTCCACCCCCCGGGAATGGCCAATACTATCTTTACTTTATCTATTAAAGCCACATACAGGGCTGCATTTCTCATTTAACTTTTGTTTTTGGTTTAAAGTGAGACAAATTTGGTAATTTCCTAAACAAATGTTTAGAGAAGCAGCATGACCCAGTGGAAGGAGCATGGGTCTGGGAGTAGTAGGATCTGGGTTCTAATTCTGGCTTCTCTACTTGTCTATTATGTGACCTTGGGTAAGTCACTTCACTTCTCTGGGCCTTAGTTCCCTCATCTGCAAAACGGAGACTCAACACCTTTTCTCCCTCCTACTTAGACTGTGAGCCCATGTGGGACTTGTTGATCTTTTACCTACCTCAGCACTTAGCACAGTGCTTGCCACACAGTAAATGCTTAACAAATACCACTATTAAATGTTTGGAAAAGCAAAGTATATGATCTATTTTCTTCTGCCTTGTGTATGACCCCAAAGTTAAAATTGTGGCTTTTTTAAAAAAAGGTTTCTCAAAGAATAGGGATCCCAAATGGCTTTGTCCTGAAAATCTATAAGGCCAAGTAGCACTCGGACATGAAATGTTTGTTCCTAAGGGAACTTGAATATGGCTAATGCTATACTTTTGATTGGCATATTACATTTCTCATATGTATGAGATTAATTGAAAATACCCACACTCAATATCATAAAGGACTTCTAAGATCTTAAGCCCAATTCCAGGGGTAAAGCACCTGACTAAGAAGCAAATAATAAGTGACACATTCCCTGCCCACAAAGAGCTTGCAGTCTGTTGGGGGAGACAAAGCTATTCACAAGTGAAGAGTGGGAAGAGAGAGAGAGACACTAAGGAGTGCGTAAATACCCTGGGCCACGTCCTCCCTCAGTCCTAGAATGTCCTCCCTCCTCACCTCCACCGAACTAATTCTCTTCCGCTCTTCAAAGCCCTACTTAAAGCTCACCTCCTCCAAGAGGGCTTCCCAGACTGAGCTCCCCTTTTCCCTCTGCTCCCTCTACTCCCCCTCACCTCTCTGCAGCTAAATCCTCTTTTCCCCCCCTTTCCCTCTACTCCTCCCGCTCTCCCTTCCCATCTCCTCAGCACTGTACTGATCCGCTCAACTGTATATATTTTCATTACCCTATTTATTTTGTTAATGAGATGTGCATCACCTTGATTCTATTTATTTGCTATTGTTTTAATGAGATGTTCATCCCCTAGATTCTATTTATTGCTATTGTTCTTGTCTGTCCTTCTCCCCTGATTAGACTGTAAGCCTGTCAAAGGGCAGGGACTGTCTCTATCTGTTACTGATTTGTACATTCCAAGTGCTTAGTACAGTGCTCTGCACATAGTAAGCACTCAATAAATACTATTGAATAAATGAATTAATTTACAGGCTAGAATGGGATGAACGGTGCTGGGAAATCAATCAGGGAAATCTTGTTGGAAGAACTCAGATATTAAGATGGCTTTGAATATTATAGTAATGATATTTAAGTACTTACCATATGCTAAGCATGGGGTAGATACAAGATATTGGGATTCAGACCCAATCTGTATCTGACATGGAACTCATAGTGTAAGAGGGTGGGGAAGCCATTTACAGATGAAGAAACTGAGGCAGAAAAATTGACTGCCCCAAGGTTGCACAGCAGGGCAAGTGGTGCAGGTGAGACTAGAACCCAGGTTCTCAGACAGCGACACCTGTGATCTTTCCTTAGACCACACTTCTGTGGTCTCTCTGTCTTTGGGATATTTAGTGCTTACTGTGTGCACTGTACTAAAAACTTGGAAGAATACAGTATAACGCTATAATAGAGTTGGTAGACACATTCCTTACCCACAGTGAGCTTAGAATTTAGAGGAGTGGGAGGAATTTCCAAGCTGGGTGAACTGCAGAAGTGATGGGATGGAGGCATGAGCACTGAAAGTGAGGTGTAGTTAGAAAATTGGCTTGTGGGAGCAAAGGAAACAGTTGAGAGTGGCTAGTTAAGTTGGGGGCAGATGACTGCAAAGCCACCAAATGCACCAGGTGAGGTTGTGACTTTGTTGCTGAAGCAGATGGTACACTGACACTGGGCACCAGGGCTGGTCTTTGGGTAAGGGGCCAAGGCCACCCCCAATCCAGCCCCTTCAGGCCTCAGCCCCTGGCTGGTGCTGTGGTTGTGTGCCACCATATACAAGCCAAGAATGGTATGTGGCATCACTAAGACATCCAGACACTCAAGTGCATCTTACATATGCTCATTTTTGTTGTTTCCTTGGAAGAGAAGAAACAACATTCTGGTTCCAATGAGTTGTGGTCTACAGCACCAGCCAGATGTTAGAATATGGGACTTTGTGGGATTTTAGTGCTGATTCTATGTGCTTTCTATCAAGCAGATTTCCTGCCATCTCTGCTCTGAGCAGATCTTGCTCTCACTTGAGATTCTTATTTCTTAGTTACATGATCTTCCCCAGACTTTTCTCTACAAAAGAATTCTCCTGCCTTGGAGCAAGCCAGGTTAGCCTGCTCTTTTTACAGCACTGCTATTAAATTCAAGTGTGTCAGGGTATTCTTAAGGAATTTCTTCTGGTCAGCTCACATCCATAGTCTCACCAATCATTGAGTGGCATTTATGGAGCGCTTACTGGGTGCAGAGGCACTGTATTGGGCTCTTGGAAAAGAACAATGTGACAGAGTAGGTAGATATCTCTCTCTATAAGAATTTACAGACTAGAGGGGGAGACATTAAAATAAATTAGATGCACACATATACAAGTGCTGTGGGCCTGGGGGAGGGGTGGATATCAAAGTGATTAAGGGGTACAGGCCCCAACACAGCATCTTAATGGTGGCACAGTGGCCACTGAAGGTAAAGTTAGGTTTTTCCAGATTTGGACTTGTTTGGAATACTGAGCCACTTTCAATCTCACCCTGAACCCTGCTTTCATCTCACTGGCTTGCTTTCCTCTTCACTTAGTTGCCATCCAGATCAACGTTCCAGTATTCTTCCTCCTGCCAGGTGACTTTGTGGATTAAAGAAATCTCTTGGTCTTTCTTCCTTGCTTCCCTTCTGCCATCCTAGAAGAAAGGTCATCACATTTTCAAATACTTTGGAGAGCTCAGTGAAGGGATTACCCTCTCATTTACTGTTCATTTCTGGACTGGGAAAGTCTTCCTGGTAGATCACTAGAGTGAAAAGGCCATCTCTCGTAACTGCGTTTCAGGAGACCTGAAGAGGTTGGTTTTGTAAACATCTCCTGTCACCTGCTGAGTTAACAAAACAAGAACATTTTTGCCTTGCCTCTGTTCCTCCTCCTCTCTTCCAAACTAGGCACCCTCACTGCCTCTGGGCAGAAAAATCTTAATCCAGGGAGGAGAGAACCATGAAGAAAATCCAAATTCCATGTTTTACTGCAGGAATTTTTTTTTGAAGTCATATTTCAGTGGTTATACTGTGCATGCTAATAACTTTTCTTTGAGAAACATTAACAGTAAAAAATCCTTAACTTGGATTACTTAAAAAAATTGAGTAAATAATTGCTTAATTTAGTAGATTACTTTAAAACATGCCACTTTTTCTCAAAGCTGGAGTTTGCTGAAAACACTGCAAGTATTTTATTACCAACTCTACAGCATAAAGTAATTGTGTAATTAGTAATACATCTGACATGGAGAGATTCAGCTTTACTTCAAGTACAAAATATGATACTTGTGTTAGTGTACTTTGTAGGGTTTTTTGGAGATTTGCATTTCAAAATACCTGTGCTGTCAGGTCAGAGTGACAAAGGAAGAGAAATGGCTGAGTTTACTGATATATATCTGTATGTGTGTGTATATATATATATAAAATTATGTACATACACATATTAGACTTGAAGTAGTTTGTGAAATTTACCTATGGATCTGTGCATGACTGGGGGGGAGAAACAAAAACAAAACAATTCAGGTATCAAATCCTGACCAAACCGTGCACCCACAAGTGATGTGACTATTTTCACTTTTGCCTCCTGACTCAGGATTCTTCCAAAGCTTTTGCTCAAATAGAACTGCTCCTTTCTTGATTGCGGTACTCCATGTTGGATGCTGTACTGACTGAAGCTTTGTTTACAGACAATGGATACAGTAAGGGAGGATTATTTGGGTGCTGGGTTAAGCCCAACCCAGGCATCTCTATTACTAGGTGCCCAGTTTCAGGGATATCGATTAGACTGTAAGCCCGTCAAACGGCAGGGACTGTCTCTGTCTGTTGCCGACTTGTTCATTCCAAGCGCTTAGTACAGTGCTCTGCACATAGTAAGCGCTCAATAAATACTATTGAATGAATCTCATTCAACAGACAATCTGTCTTTCTACCTTCAAAGCCTTTTTGAAGGAACCATCTCCCAGAGGCCTTCCCTGTCTAGGTCCTCACTTCCTCTTCTCCCACTCCCTTCTGTATCACCTTCTATTTGGATTTGTATCCTTTATTCACTCTTCCCTCTGTCCCCCAGTACTTTATGTACATGCCCATAACTTATTTATATTAATTTTTTCTCCTCTAGACTGTAAGTTTGTTGTGGGCAGGGAATGTGTCTACTAATTGTTATGTTGTACTCTCCCAAATGCTTAGTTCAGTGCTCTGCATGCAGTAATTGGTCCATTAAATATGGCTGATAGAGACTGGTTGTAGCAACAGTATTGATGAGGCACCCATTACTGTGTCCAGAGTAGTGTACTAGGTGCTTGGGGAACATACCAAAGAAGTAAAAGATGAATCTCTGCCCTTGAGAAATGTACAGTTTGGTGGGGGGAAAAAAGGTAAATTTTAAATGGCAAGCTATTTGGGGGTGGGATTTGGATCTCAACTCTTTTGTGCTAAGCAAAGTGCTCTGCATATAATAGTGGTATTTGTTATAATTATGTGCCAAGCACTGCTCTAAAGACACAATATAAGCAGATTTGACACAGTCCTTGTCCCACAAGTGCTCACCATCTAGGGAGGGAGAACAGATGTTCAGTACCCACTTTACAGTCCTTGGACTACTTAGCCTTGTCTAAACTGGCCCTTGGGTAATAATAATGTTGGTATTTGTTAAGCGCTTATGTGCAGAGCACTGTTCTAAGCGCTGGGGTAGATTCAGGGTAATCAGGTTGTCCCACGTGAGGCTCACAGTTAATCCCCATTTTACAGATGAGGTAACTGAGGCACAGAGAAGTGAAGTGACTTGCCCACAGTCACACAGCTGACAAGTGGCAGAGTCGGGATTCGAACCCATGATCTGATTCCCAAGCCTGGCTCTTTCCACTGAGCCATGGTAACAGGATGATGTTAGTGATGATTGTGATCCAAATGGGTTTCTACACCACTTTGTCTTGAAGTGGTTTTGCATGTGGATGCACCTCTGTCAACCCTGCCTGTCCTGAATGCTCGCCCTTAAATACAAGGCTGCAGAATTCTTCTAGTCATTGAAGTACTGAGGGTACTTTTATTTGTTTGTCCTTTTGTCCTCATGCAACCTGAGTGACTTTTTTGGATGTAGTAGTTCTTCAAATCCAGACATCTTGGGATCTGTTATACAACAAAAAGACTCTCCATTTTTGAAATGCCCAGTTCGGTATTGTGGATGGTGCCTTTGGTTTAACAGTCAGCTTGTCTCTTCAGCCTGTATTTTATGCATTAAGCATACTCCCCTTCTGACAGGGTGAGAGCTGAGGGGTGTTGGAAGAAACAGAGCGAGGGGAGAGGCATGATTCTATAGCATTCAAGGAAGCATTGCTCGTGAGGAGAGTGGAAAACCAAACACTACAAATGTTATGAAAGATACCCATTTGATAGTCTTTGTTGAATTGATGCAGTGGGTAATTTAATAAGCCATCTGCTTAGCTCGGTCTTTGCTCCCCTCTCAGCAGGGAGCCATATGGAAAATCCTACACCTGTAATTATAAAGAATGATCCTTCTCCTGGCCTGGGATCTTATGTCTTAATTTGGACCGCATAGCCATTGAGCTCTGGTTTCCCAGGAGGGCAAGTGGTGGGATTGTAATGGCCAGGATGGACACGTCTTCAGAGACTGCCCTGCAATGATGCCTGGACTCTTAGGTATCTGATTCCATAAAGCCCAATGGGCTGGGTGTAGGGTCAATGGTATGAGAGGGGAGTTGGTCACTTTTTTTGTTCTGAGACTCACCTTGTTTCCCATGTACCAGATGTACTCCCATTGGAAATCAAGTTACAGAAGGGGAAAACTATAGGGTAATTTCACTTCTTAGTGGCTGAGCGGTTTGTGGAAAGGATTGCTTTATTTCCCCGATTCACCCTCCTTATCCCTGTCCTCAGCTCCCATTTCCTGAATCCCTGACTTGATTGCAAGACTTCCTTCCCATTCCTCTCTTGGGCCTGCCTCAGGAGAGCTTTGAGATCCCATTCACTTAGAGGGAGGGTCTTCTCCTGACCATGTCAGGTGCACAGTAAGATGACTGCTGACTGGCACCATCGTATGCCCAATGTGCTTTTGCCAACCTACATCTGATGGACTTCTGCTATATGTGTAACAATAATAATAATTATGGTATTAAGTGCTTACTATGTGCCAAACACTGTTCTAAGCTCTGGGGTAGATACAAGGTAATCACACTGTCCCACATGGGGCTCACAGTCTTAATCCCCATTTTACAGATGAGGTAACTGTGGCACAGAGAAGTTAAGTGGCTTGCCCTAGGTCACACAGCAGACAAGTAGTGGTGTTATGCACCTCTGTGACCCCTCACAGACCCCTGTGAACTCCCGAACCACCATGGTACTCGGTGGTAGCTGAGATGGAAGGAGCTTGGGGGCCTAAAATGGGGAAAAAAAAATTCAGACACAAAGGAGGCAGAGGCCAGATCTGTTCCGGAAAGAGGATGGTGGGCCTGTATGAAACCACATGAATGGCTATCCTAGTGCGCAGGCCTCACCGTGTCCACCCATAACTTCAGAAGGGTTCAGCTACTTGAGAGAACTGCTTGGGGGAACCTCACCCCCACAGCTGCAGGTCAGAGAAGCAGCACTGGGGAATCGTGGCCTCTCCTGGACAGGATGGGGAGGCAGGTGATGAGCCCACCTCTGGATAATGCTTGCAGCACTTGTCTGTAAAGAACATGGATAGAGCTCGAGGAAAAGGGAGCCGGGCTCCCATCCCCCAACCCCTCCTGCCGCCTCCTCAATTCCGCTGTGCTTGGTGACACTGTTTCCATGGTGCTTGGAGCAGTATTTCGGAACTGGGGCAGGAAAGACCTTGGCAGGGGCTGGCTTTCTTTAGGGGACTTCTCCCTGCAGTCAGTGCTAATGACATGGAATCGAGCGGGGAAGTGGTGATTGACAGAGAGAACGGGGGCGGCAGAGGGGGAGGAGGGAGAACTCTCCCGCTGCCACTTATCGCTAGACAGCAGAGACAGGCTTTCTGGCAAACCACTGCGGAAGAATAGAGCCAATCTGGGAAGAACTCCCCCTCCTCCCGACCCCCACCTCTCCCAACTTACCCTGCCTAACATCGCTGCAGCTTGGAGTTCCTCTTAACCCTGGTCATCCTATTATGAGAAAGGAACAGACCAACCTAGGTTTTTTGGGAAGTGAGCAAGTATTGCCAGAGCAATCTGGCTCTGGTCCCTGTGGTGGTGGAGCTTTAGGTCTCTCCCCAAAAGTCCCACTGTGAAAATGATCAGGAGACTTCAGCCCTCCTTGACAACCATCCTTTTCTGAGCTAGGATCCCAGAGCTGTAAACTAGGATTTGGCCTGTCCTGCCACTTGATAAGATACCAGGGCAGCTACTGGCTTGTGTCTGTCAGCTAAAAGGTTTGAATTAAACCCAGAAAAGCTCCCCCAAGGTTTCAACCATTCAGCCTAAACGGCTAACCGGTTCCTGCCACCTCCACCCCACTGTCTGTTGGGGTTGGAGTTGATGCTCTTTCCTGCATGGTGATCAATGTTCCTTGAGTTTCCATGGTTCTCTGCCCCAAAATCTGAATCCAAGGGGCCCCAATCAGACACACCCAACATCCCTGTCAGCATGGCGGGGGAGGTGAGATTTTCCTTTGTATTTCTCAAGTCCTGAAATGTCTGGCAAGGGTGAGCAATTTTCTCCATCCTGAGGTGAGTGGGTGGCAGTCTGAAAAGATCACAGAGTCCTGATGGCTACTGTCTCCTACAGGGGACAGCTAATGAGAGCAGAACCCAATTAAAGACTGAGGGTCCAGGGTATAAACTTGTATTTGAGTACTCATCAGGTGCAGAGCATTGTTCTGTTTGGAAGACTACAAGAAAACAGAGCTGGTAAACATGTTTCCTGCTCACAACAACTAAAGTCTAGAAGGATATGCAGATTTTAATATAAGTTATGGATATGTACGTAAGTGCTATGGGCCTGACGGAGGCCTATATGTAGGATTTATAAGGACTTCGTACCTCTGGGTTAGCAAAGAGGCTCCTGGTATTTTTGAGTGGCATCAGGGGCCACCTTAGCTATATATGAGGCACATTTAACCAAAGTGGTACATAGTCATCTCATTCCTGGTGCCAGTGGGTGGGAGATGGAAGGGAGGGTGGGTGGAGTAAGGTCAAATGGAACCTGCTGAGGCAGTGACTTCCAGAGAAAGAGGCTTGAGGTTGTGGGGTCATTGCAAGTGCACAGAGCTTTCAGGGGTGAATCCCCAGCTGGCTTGGGGGTCCAGGGGGCACCTGTCCTTTTTGATCGGGAGTTAAGCCCAGTCAGTTAAGAACCACTTACCTTCAGAGGACATACTAGCTGAAAAGCGGGCTTTCTATGATCAAACCAGCCGAATGGGCACCCTATGACACAGGGTTAGAGACTCCCAGTGAACTGGGAAAAGGATCTGGACTCCACCCTGGATTTGGACTTGGCTCCTTAGACCAAGATCCTTGGGAGACCCCTTTCATTTTGATAAAGATTTATTTAAAGGGGATTGTGGGTGTGGATCAATCAGTGGTATTATTTATTTAGCATTTATTGTGTACAGAGCACCGTACTAAGTGCTTGGGAAAGAATGCAACAGAGAAGAAAGGCACATTCCCTGACCGCATGGAGCTTACAGTCTAGAGGGGGACTAGAACCCTATTTTGGAATCTAAAAAGCCTCTAGATGCCTCACTGATGAGTCCTTCTGGAAAAGCTGCTTCTCTCCCAGATGTTTCTCTGGCAGCCTTGGAGAACAGCCCCCAACAAGTTTTTAGACACTTATACTAATGAGTTCCAGGGCACCAGTGATTTATCATTGCTGCTGCTTCTTTCCTCCTGATGGAACCCGAAAATCAGCTGGTTGCCCAGTGCCAACCCAATCTATTTGCACTGGAAAAAGAAAAGAGAGAAAATAGGAAGAAAAGGGCATGATTCAAGGCTGGGCTGCTCAGCAGGGCAGAATGAAAGAAACAGAATATGGTCTTGGTAATAAGTTCAGCCTGACTGCTTGACTGCAGTGACAGGATAGCTAACACTAGAAAAGTAGTTCTACATAGAGCTGTTGATTTTCTTTTTTTTTTCCTCTCTAGCTGAATTATCAGTGTGTTTCCTCTTTTCCCTTCTACTTCTCCAGGTTTGAAAAGGTTTCTCTAAATCCTGATGAATCTCCTCCACACACAGGGATGTTCTGGTGTCACCTTGCTGATGGATAATAATGATTGTGGTACTTTAGTACTTGCTATGTGTCAAGCACTGTCCTAAGCACTGGAGAAGATACCAGATAATCAGATCAATAATAATAATGTTGGTATTTGTTAAGCACTTACTATGTGTGGAACACTGTTCTGAGCACTGGGGTAGTTACAAGGTAATCAGGTTGTCCCACTTGAGGCTCACAGTCTTAATCCCCATTTTACAGATGAGGCAACTGAGGCACAGAGAAGTGAAGTGACTTACCCAAGGTCACACAGCAGGCGCTAGTAGAGCTGGAATTAGAACACAGGTCCTCTGACTCCCAGGCTTGTGATATTATTGAAATTACCCCCCATTTTACAGATTGAGATGTTACAACTGAACAGGGCAAAGGATACTTTACAGCTTTTTGATTTTCCAGTGTATAAGGTTTTAGCCTTCAGGACCCTTTTTTTCCTGTTCTTGGAGGAGTGTAGTGTGCCATGCTGAGTATGAGACCTGCCCTGGTGGGGACTCAGCTAGTGTTAAATGGAATTCAATTCAGGCAGAATTTCAGTCCCTATGTATCTCCCTGAGGCTGATCTTATCAAGCAATAATATTAGGGACAGATGTAAGGGGGGGAGCAAGATCAACCTGGAAACAAAATGATCACCTGTCTCTGATGTCAGGCTTTGTTTTATATGAATTGATGAGAGGGTGTGGAGTTCATTGGCATGTCAGATGACCAACTGTTTCTCAGACTTGTAATGACCTCATTTTAGGATTATTTCCATTATTAATAATAACAATAATAGTAATAATGTGCTATTGGGCGATAACCATTTTGAAACCTATTTGGGAAACCAGTTTAATGAGGCATATCCAGCTCCATCTGATGGGATGGCTCCCTTATCTCCTCGATTGCCCTGCTGTTCTAATGAGCCTTATTTTCTTTTGACTTTTTGGTGTGAAAGATGAAAAATTGAGGGAATTTTTGTTAGTCTTCTCTCCCTACCAATTTTTAATACTCTTTACTCTTCCCCTCTGTCCACCCTATTCCTCCTAGGCAAGTAGGAGCAGAAGCAGTGTGGCCTAGTGAAAAGAGCATGGGCCTGTTAAGCAGGGGACCTGAAATCTAACCAAGACTCTACCTTCTGCCTGCTGTGTAACCTTGGCCAAATCACTTGACTTCTCTATGCCTTAGTTTCCTTATCTGAAAAATGGAGATTCATTACCTTTTCCTCCCATTTAGACTGTGAGCCCCATGTGGAATGGGGACTGTATCCAATCTGGTTTTCTTGTATCTACAGCAGGATTTAGCGCATGGTGTGACACATGTAAACACTTAAGATACTTATTTTATTGTCCATTGTCTTCTGGGTGCACATATTAAGTTGGAGACGGATTGTTCAATTGTCACTTTGAGTTGCAGGACAAGAGTTTTAATTTCTGGATTTCTCACAGAAGGTGTTAATGTTTTTTAAGTCAGTGCCTCTGAATGCCTTTTAACCAGACAGTGCCTGTGAGGACTAGATAACATTGGGTCTGGTCGGTGGGAACTCCTCAGGCAGATTAAAATAATCGGGCAAAGGGAAAATGGACCTTGGTTGGCCTCGGCTTAAGCAATTACACTAGTGCATCACTCAGCTGTTAACTGGCAGTGATTGCCATGATGTGCTGTTTGGGCAAGGCTGAGGTTGACTGGGCTTCCTTTGCATTTGGGAAAATGGATGTTAATGAATGATGGAACCATCCATGGATTGCAACAAGGGCATAGTTGTTTAGAAGAGTGGTGTCTTAAAAAGTACTTGAAAATATTTACGTTTTTCATGAAGTGACGTATTTAAGCACCACATGAGTCATGCCACTAACAGTATGCCTCTGCTATGCCATAGCACCTTAAGCTGGCAGTGGTTGCTGTAGCCAACCAATGGTTTCATCCAATGGAACCCTAAGTTGGACTCTCATTCTCTTTAGACTGTAAGCTTGGTATGGGTAGGGAATGTGACTGCTAATTCTGTTGCATTCTCCTAAGTGCTTAACAATAGTTCTCTGCATGTAGTAAATGCTCAATAAATACCATTTTTGATTGGAACTGTGTTTTGGGCTTCTTCTATCTTGTCCCAAATCTCTCCTGGTTTGATGTTCTGGTAACCACAAAGGGGACTGGCAAGGAGCTAAACCAGTCAGGGATAAGAACAAGGCAGGTTGGGATGTGAATATCCCACCAGGGCAGGGCTTTATGGGCCATTCCTTTTGGTGTCAAATCACTGGGGGAGCTTCTACAAAGGAAGATTTTTAATGGAAAACTATCTATGGACTAGGGCAACCTGTGTAGAGCTTGGTATCCAGCAAATGCTGCTCCTTCTCTACATTCCCTGGGAAGAAAAACAAGCTAATAATATAATTTATTATTGGTCCAAAGCATTTGGCTAACCTCTGGAATCAGGTCAGACACCACCCTTGTCCCACGTGGGAAAGTACTGCTAGTAGTAAGGTCACGGTGGGCAGGGAACATGTCTACTTAATCTGTAGAATTATATTCTCCCAAGTAATTAGTGCAGTTCTCCCCATACGGTAAGCACTCAAAAAACTATGCTTCACCCCATTTAACAGATCAGGAAACTGAGGCGCAGAGAAGTTCAGTGACTCATTCAAGGTCACACAGCAGGCAAGTGGTAGGGTTGGGACAAGAACCTGGAGTTCCTGACTTCCAATCCTTAGCTCTTTTCTCTAGGCTGTACTGCAAAATGGGCTGGTGTCTTTTCAAAGCATCCAGTGTGCTATGAGATATGCCACGGTAGGAATGGTTTCAATTGTCTTTCTTTCCATTTCCAGACACAAAACCCACAAAGAGTGAGTTCTAGAGTCCAGGAGGCTAATGGGTACAAACATTTTTGGAAAACTTCCTCAAATGCTGATGCATCAACCCTGGTGGGACAGTGGGACTTGCTGGGAAGGGGAATTGTTAGCTCTCCTGGGCTCAGCAAATACCATGAGGCTATCAGAGCGTGGAGCAAGCACCGTGCTCTGGTTTTAACTTTTAAAATCCCCTTGGGCCAGAATTGCATGCATCTTTGTATGCTGTAGTCCAAGACATTTTAGCTTTTAACTAGTGATTCATGTCAAGTCTGTATAAATGAGAGGTTGGGAGGTTCACCTTAGGCATTCCTCCCTTTTTGTCGAATGTGCAAGATACCCCTTAGCCTGTACTCTCTGTGGTAAGTTATTTTGCTGTCTTTAAAATGACCAGGTCTTGATCTTTCAGAAGCTTCCTTCTCTAGTCTTCCTTACTCCCTGTCACTTTCTCTCCACAGTTCTCTCCCATCCCAAACCCTTTTCTGCCTCTTTCTGTCTCCCCCCGCAACCTCCTCCCTGCCCACATGAAACATGAGGGAAAACTTCCCTGCCACATCTGTTCCTTAGAATTTAGTGTTCTCTAATATCTTTGGAGAGTCCCTGCTGCACTCCATCTTGCTATCTTAGTTGGACAGAATTGGATTTAGGATTCGGAGTGGTAGAAAAGGAATGGCTCATTCATCCATCCATCCATCAATCAATCAGTGGTATTTATTGAGCTCTTATTGTGGTTCCTGTCTTGTCTCGGCGGCCTGGGCTAATAATATTCTCCATCTTCTAAAAGAAGATGGAGTTTATCTGGGAGGAAGTGAAAAACATATTTTATTAGAAACCGCTTTTGGCCTCCCACCACAATTTTATTTTAATTATTGATGTGAATTTATCATGTCATGCTGGATCTGCTGTATTTGTTTTCTGTTTGACAGTTTTAAGGCTTCAGCATTGTTTGTGAGGCACTTAGGATGCTCCTGCAAATTGGCATCACCAAAAGGAAATTGATCATTGCTATTACCATTCTCATTCTCCAAAAGATGCAGCAATTCTCTGGAGAATTTAATTATGTCTGCTTTCTCTGGGGAATTCACTAGCTTCTGAAGAATGCTGACACTGACTGAAGTAAAGAGCTGTGCCTGTGTCCTTTTCCCTCCATTTCCTTCTGCTTTTACTTAAGGTATTTTGTTAACAAGTAGTTAAGAGTGGCTGAATTGCTGTATTGTCTCTCTCCATTAGACTGTCAGCTCTTTGAAGGCAGGAGTTGTTATATATACCCCACCCCCAGTCCACCACATTTATTGAGTTTCTACTGTGTGATGAGATGTCCTAAAGGCCTGGGAGAGTGCTACAATTAGCACTCTAGCACCTCTGTGCTAGAGGTATTTTCTGGGGTTTCTAGCACTCTACCATGCTCTGTGAAAAGGGCACTTAATAAGAGCACAGGATTGGGAATCAGGGGATCTGGGTTCAAATCCAGTCTCAGCTCTGCTCTATGGCAATGGGCAAGTCAATTCTCTAGGCCTTAGTTTTCTTATCTGTGAAGTAGGGATTCAATATCCATTCTCCCTCCCCCTTAGATGTAAGCTCCACACGGGACAGGGACTGTATTTGACTTGACTGTATCTACCAAGCACGTAGCACATACTTAAATGTTTAATAAACATCTGGAATTATTATTATCGAATGTCTGAAGAGGAAAGGTTTGTGGAGAGCAATTTCATTCTGAAGAATTTTTCCCACTTGATTCAGGTTGGCATTGTCTCATGTTCCTTGTTCTCTAAGTCCTACGTCGTTTCACATTTAGGCTAGACTTACAATATGTCCGAATCCATGTGTTGGATTGTCCAAAATTGCTGATGGGTTGAAGTTTCACCTAAAACTTTTGCTGACATTGTTCTGTACCCAAAGTAAAGTTTTCTTGAGTTGATGCAGTGTATTTTTCAATGCTATTTGATTACGCTTGACTGCTTTGGAGGTTGTCTCTCTCTTGTTCAATTAAGCTCACCCTTGCTTTTCAGCTTGCTAAATGAAGGCTTTGATCACGATTGAGAATTCACTGTTTCAGCTGGTATTGCAACTCTAAATTTGCCCATTTCCAACAGCCCTGATTCTAACTGAAATGGAAGAGCTGTTTTTTGGGTTCTTAAAAATTTCCTCTGGGGTTTAATTGTGTTTTTGCCTATATGAATTGCTAACTGATGATCTCTTTAAAGAAATATTTCTAGAGCTTAGAATTCTTTGCCCTTTCTACTGGAGATGAGTCTGCTCCAGTGAACCGGAGTCCAAGAATCAGACAGCTGGTGAGACATGAGCCATTATGAGAGACCTTGTGGTGTTTTTTACCTGGGGTTTCTTAAGCTTGAGCAAATATAGGGTAACTTTTGCTCTTTATCTTGGGGATGAGATTGTGTATAGTTGGGAGAGTGCCCTAAGTATTCCAACTGGGAAGATGAGCCTTCTATCAATCAATCCATAGTATTTATTGAGCACTTTCTCTGTGCAGAGCACTGTAGTTAGTTTTTGGGAGAGTGCAACAGAGGTAGTAGACAAGAGCCCTCCCTCAAGGAGCTAATCCAGTGGGGAAGATGGATACTAAAATTACAGGAAGGGAGAAGCAACAGAGTTTCAAGACATACACATAACAGCTACAGGTCAGGGTGTGTGGTGTGTGTGTGTATGTATATGTGTTTACGTACATACCTGAGAGCTTAAGTGATCTGGAAGTGCTGAAGTGATGGTAGGGGAAGGAAATAAAGTGGGGATATGAGAGAGTAATCATGGAAGATTTCCAGGAAGAGATGTAAAATCAGAGGGGCTTTGAAGATGGGGAAAGCTTAATACTATTAATAATAATATTTTTTAGCTTACTATGTGTCAAGCACTGTTCTAAATGCTGGGTAGATATGAGCTAATCAGGCCGGAAGCATTCCTTGTCCCACAGTCTTCTAGGTTGTAAGCTATACCTTTTAAAGTGGGAATTAAAACTGTGAGCCCTGTTTGGAACATAGACTGTTGTTGAATCTGATTAGCTTGTAACTACCTCAGGACTTAGTACAGAGACTGGCACATAGCAAGTGATTTACAAATACCACTGCAAAAAAAAAGAAATTACCCAGCACCATTGCCTGCACAGGGCCAACCACTGTACAGATAATTTTCCCATTATAGAACCTGGAAAGCATATTGTCCACTGGAAAGATCACAGCCTTGGGAGTCAGAGGGCCAGGGTTCCAATCTTCTCAGCCACTTTTCTGCTGTGATCTTGGGCAAGTCATAACTTCTCTGTGTCTCAGTTATCTGGAAAATGGGGAATAAATCCCCCTCCCTCTGACCTCGTACCTGTCCCACACAGGGCTCATAGCCTATGTCCAACCTGGTTATCTTATTTCTACCCCAGTGCTTAGTACAGTACCTGGCATAGAGTAAATGCTTAATGAATACCATAAAGTTAAAAAAAAAAAAATAGAAAAATGGACTCTGCTGTCACTAATAGTTCTGACCAGGGGTCCCCAAAATTGTATGGGTAACTTGCTGCTACAAGTGCATGTGTAGATAGACTTGAACCCCTAAGGAGTTATGTGAGACTTTTGCAGGGTGGTTTTGCTGCTGCCCTGTTTCAGCACCCAGGTGGGGAAGAAAGCCAATTATCTCAATTCCCTACACGAGTAGCACTGTCTCCACAAAGTAATGAGCTCACAGACTACACAGAGATCCCTCTTTATTAAAAATATATATTACTATATATTTACAAGTGCATCAGAATCTTTAAGCTTCCTTCAGCTGGAAATACGTATTCTAATAGCAACAATAATTGGGCAATAGGGATTTGAAATTCAAATGCTGGTTTCTTTGGACTAGTGAGATAGGATGCTTTGTTTTATGTCTCTTCCTTGGTTCTCACAATAAATTAGAAACACACATATGCCCCCCACCCAACCAGACACACCTCATGAGGTTTACTAAGCCACTTTGAGTATCACAGTCAACGACTGCTTAGCAAATGGGTGAGGGCACAGTGGTATTTGTTGCTATGAGGTCTCAGAAATTACATACCCTTGGTTCCTATTAGCCATTGTTCAGTGCAAAGGCTACTGGGCAGACGGGCTGAGAACAAGCCATCATCAATCAATCATGTGTACTTGGTGCAGAGAACTGTACTGTTTGGTAGCATATGATTACTGATGTCACATTTAGTACTCTTCTAGGCCTCAGGCCATTCTGAAACTAAAAAGCATCATAAATCCCAGGGAGGACTGGGTGTGCTTGGAGGCTGACTCTTTGGGCTGGAGTTTCACTAGTGATCTCAGCCCAAGAATTTACAGGGTATTGGGGTGGGTAAGCTTGGAGGCCAGTCCTCATTGGCACTGCTGCCCTTCCTGTCGGCAGGTTCATTTATTAAGTCCTGCCACACACGCTAGCTCTCGGGAAACTAGAGATTCGTTTCCCCATAGCTCCTGAGATGCTAAAGGGGTGTTCTGACAGTTTATAATAATGGTGATGATAATTGGTATTCATTATATACTTATATGCTGAGCTCTGAGGCAGATACAAGATAACCAGATTAGCACAGTCCCTGTTCCATATGAAGCTGTTTCCCACTCCAGTCCATAGTTCACTCTGCTGCCTGGATCACTTTCTTAAAAACAAAACAAAAAAAACTTTCATCCACATCTTCCCCACTCCTAAAGAATATCCAGTGGTTGCCCATCCAGCTCCACACCAAACAGAAACTCCTTACCATCAGCTTTAAAGCCCTTAATCAGCTTGCCCCCTCCTATTCTATCTCACTCATTTCCTACTACAACCCAGTCTGCGCACCTCACTCCTCTAAATGTCGATTTACTCACTGTACTTTGATCTTATCCAACCTTGCCTATATCCTCCCTCTGACCTGGAACTCCCTCCCCCTCCATATACAACAGACCACCACTCTCTCCACCTTCAAAGTCTTATTAAAATCACATCTCCAAGGGGCCTTCCCTAATTAAGCTCTCTTTTCCCTTACTCGCTCTCGTCACCTATGCATTGGATCTGTGCCTTTTAAGCACTTGATATTCACCTCACAGCACTTATGTACATATCTATAACCTATTAGTGTCTGTCTTCTCCTCTAGACTGACTTGACTTGTTAATGTTTTTGTCTCTCCCATTAGATGTAAATTGTTAGAGATGGCTGATCAGTTTATACAGCTTGCTCCACTGAACTGTTTTTCCCCTTATTTGGACTGTGAGTCTTAATCAATAGTATTTATTATTTACTGTGAACAGAGAGCATTATAACAACAATAATAATAATTGTGGTATTAAGTGCTTAGTATGTGCCAGGCACAGTGGCACAGGATTTGAACCCATGATTTTCTGACTACCAGGCCCATGCTCTATGCACTACACTATGTTGCTTAGCACTTGAGAAAGTATTATGCCACAGAGTTGGTAAAAATTCCCTGCCCACAAGGGCTTCCAATCTAGAGGGGAAGACAGACACTAATAAATTATAGATATGTACATAGTGCTGTGCTTTATTCTTGAGGGCAACACCACTAACCTTATACCTCCCTTGAGCACATAGAAAAAAACAACTATCCTTGGCCTAATGGAAACACTGGAACACACTAAAGTTTGCTTTTCCTAAGTGAATTAGGAGCAGTATGGTCTAATGGAAAGACCACAGAACTATGCTCTAATCCCAGCTCTGCCAACCTGCCTGCTTTTGTGACCTTGGGCAAGTCAATAACTTCTCTGTGCCTCAGTTTTCTCACTTGTAAAATGGGGATTTAATACTTGTTTTCCCTCCTACTTAGCCTGTGAACCCATGTGGGACAAGGGCTATGTCTGACCTGATTAACTTGTATCTACCTTAGTGCTTAGAACAGTGCTTGACACCTAAGTGCTTAGGAAATGACATAATTATTATTATAAAAAGCCTTGCTGTCATCCACTATCTCTTTGCCACCTTTTTATTTCCATACAAATGAAGTCCCCCCTTTCACTGCTCCCAACCCCCAACTTCTTGGCATGTCTTCTGGGTTCTGTCTGCAAGAAGGAAGTTTCAATGCTGCAGTCACAATGGTAATTGTTTTAAGCACCCAAGAGCCAGGGGATATGGTAATCTTATGAGTCATCTCTTGTCTTCACGTCCCCCTAACAATAGCAACATGAAGAGGACTTCAAGTCAGGATTTCATTAGCGACTCCCTCAAGGAAGCGGGCATGCTTGAAGAAAGCAAATACCATTAAAAAATGGGGGTTGAGACAGGAAGGGGAATCAATGGCATATTTTGAAATTCATTGGGTTTAAAAAAACAAATTTCACATTTCTCTTGGTATTTGTCTCTACTGTGCAATCTTCAATGCCTTTTATCAAGTTAGGGACTAAGTTGCTTATGCTCACAAAGTTCACCTACTGTTCAACTCCTTATGAGGTTATGATTCCCTTCTCCTCCCAAGTACCCCCTCCCATTCTCTTTCTTTCTCTCCCCGCCTACCCCCCCTCACTCCCCTACCCCGACACATTCTCTGAATCCCTTTCTGGTGCCTATTCTCTTCTTACAGCTTCTGTCAGTCTCATTCTCTTTGCCAGCCAGACCTCAGTTTTTTTTTTTGTTTTCTCCCCCTGAACCCCTCTCTCTTTTCTTTCAGCTTCTTAGGCTGTTTCTCTCCATTCCTCCCTACTCCCCCTTTTTGGTTTGATCACAATGGTTCAGGAAATCAGAACCTGTTAGGAGGCAGGTAGATGGCAAGCTTAGCATTCTGACACTCACTGTTGAAAGAAAAGGCAGGTAACAGAAAGACTGTCTTTACATCTTGGCTAAAATAAACCCTCAGAAGAGTTCCAATCACTTTAATAGGACTGAGTATAAAAAAATTGCTTCCATTCACCCACAAGAGTCTAATTTTGGTGAAAAAATAATTTTAGAGAGGTGTTATGAAATGTGTGTGCAATAGATAGCCATTTAATTCAGTCTGGATGTGTGGAATGGCAGGTTAAATATTGAAGGAGGTGGCACAGGATTTCTTAGAGGAGTGGAACAGTCTACTGGAGTTTCAAGCAATTGGTTAGTGGTTGAACAGTTCTGGGTCATCGTGTACCTTGTTAATTATCCACCTAAATTTTGTAGATTCTTCCTTCTCCTATTCTAAACTCTTATGGCTGGTTTTGTTTCCTTTCCTCAATTTTGTTATGCTTTATTTTTTCTGCCTGCCCCATATGAATGAATCCTTCTCCTTCCTGGCAATTATGTTCTCCCTCTCTGTTCACCTTCCCTAGACCAAATCAATATAGTGAACATTTTCAGTTTTCTTCATGAGCTTCCTTCCTCAAACCCTCCACTTTTTGGATGATGATGCTGCTAATTAAGGTATTTGTCAAGCACCAGTTAGATACAAGATAATCAGGTTGGTCACAGTCCCTGTCCCTCATGAAGCTCCCAATCTAAGAGGGCAAGACAGCTAGCATTGAATACCCATTTTATGGATGAGGAAACTGAGGCCCAGAGTAGTGATTTGACTTGTTCAGAGGCCCAGCAGGCAAGTGGTGGAGTGAGGATTAGAACCCAGGTCCTCTGATTCCCAAGCCTGTGCTTTCCACTCTGTCATGCTGCTCCCTGAGGTCACCCAACAGAAAATTAACTTTCAGCATGGCCTCTGGTCTCCCCAGAATTTGCGAGAGATGATTGTGCCTTGTGTGATCCATGATCTGATTCCTCATTGTGTTGCACAAGAAGCAGCTTTGCCCCACAGTTTCAACCTTAGCACTTAATCACTGTCACCTACAGTACCTTTATATTGATTGATTCATTCAATCATTTGAGCATTTACTGTATGCAGAACACTGTACTCAGTGGTTGGGAGAGTTTAATATAACAAACAGAAACATTCCCTGCCCACAATGTTCTTAAAGTCTAGAGGGGGAGACAGACATTAATATACATAAATTACAGATATGTACATAATTGCTGGAGGAATGAATAAAAGGAGCAAGTCAGGATGATGCAGAAAGAGTGAGAGAAGAGGAAAGGGGGTCTTAAGGCCTCTTGGAGATGTGTCTTCAATAAGGCTTTGTAGGTAGAGTAATTCTCAGATTCAATTATGTACCCTACTATTTAATGTCTCTCGACTGTAAGTGCCTATGGGCAGGAGTCACATCTACCACCTCTATTGTATTGTATTTTTCCAAATGCTTAGTATATTTCTTTGCACACAAGCACTCAAAAAATACCACTGATTTTAAGCATGTATTCACCTAACCATCCTTCCATTCTTTCTCCTCTTATCTCTAAATTGTTTTGCAATCAGGGCAGGGATCATGTTTTTTGCCTTAGTCCTCTCCCAAGTATGTAGTACAGTCTTCTCTTTTAATAGTAGGCATTCAAAGATTATTGACTGGCCCTGTTTTTTGCCACTTCTTTTTGCAAAAGCAAAGCTTTCTTTGAATTACCACCCTTAAATTGACTTTGGCCTGATGTGTCCTGTGTGGGGATTTTGGTGCATTTCTTCCTCACCCCAACTGAGGTGCTCCAAGCGACTGAACCGAGCAAGGCACCTTATAATAGAGTTCGCATCCACTAGATTTTCCTGAAGATCTCACTAGGAATATTTTCCATCCACTGTATTGCTTATTCTTAGGTGACTTTTAAATTACAGTTGAAATGATGCTAGTTTGAAAGCTGTCATTTCTAGACTTTTCTCTATTCCTCCTCATTCATCCACTTCCATTAACTAGATGTCCTTTGTTGAAAGTATATAGGAACAGTGAATAAGATCCCATTTGGCCCAGAAAGTGGGGTGTTGAGGGCACTCAGTGTTGCTAGTAAATTTTAATACTCAGAACATTCAGTGTGGGTCCCTGGTCTCCTTTGCTCTGACTCTGAGAAACTGGAGGAGGTGGGGGAGAGGGGCAGGGGTAGGTTGTGGGGAGACTCAGCCCCAAGGTAATTTTCATGCTTTCATAAATATCTGTAATCTTACCAGGAAAGTCTATGTGGCTTAAGTATCTTAAAGATACAGTGTAGTGACTCCTGACTCGTGCTACTGGGATATGCTTGCCACACTGCCGTTTGAAGAACACTGCTCCAGTCTCTTCATTATCAGAGTAAGTTAAAGTTATAGGGCCAAACTGTCTCTTGCGGAGAACAATATTTCCACCCCAGAGAGCAATGCCAAAGCGAAGAACTATGCTGTGGTGGGGGTCTTGTAATGGCAGTGCACATTACTTCTGCTGGCTACCCTGCCAGATTCCCAGGGAAGCATCCTCAAATCCATGCTCTGCTTCTCTTTCCCATTACCCAGGCTCCCTAGAGGGGATTACAGGCACACACCACTCACTTTTAATACTCATGAACCTAGATGGAACTGCAGCCTAGTCTTTTGGGGTATTCACTGCCTGGGCTAAACAGGATCTTTGAAACCATCTGGTCTATTCTATTCTTCTGCTTCCTGGAAGTGGAACATCAATATCAATGGTATTTATTGAGTTTATACTGTGTGCAGAGCACTGTACTAAGCCCTTGGAAAGGTAGAAAATAGAGTTGATGGTGGACATGTTCCCTGACCATAATGAGCTTACAGTCTAGAGGATGCCAGTCATTCAATAGTATTTTTAGATGACTGGATTGTAGCCAAGCAGTATGCTGCAAAAAATGCTCCAGGTTATTCTGGCTAAAAGCAGCCAAGAAAACTGAGGAAAAGAAAGGGCAAAACCCCACCTCCCTTACCTCCCCAATACCCCTGAGGCCTAACATGATCCAAAATGCAGTGGAGCTGGTTTGGTTATGTCTCCTGAAGGTTACTGAGATATGGAATGAGTTTGCCTCCTCTATCAATAGCAGAACACTCCACTTCCCCACCACCCAATGGGACAGAGCTTAGCTATTCTAAGGGATTGATGGCTCCAAAGGGAAGCTCAGTCTCTTTGTGTGTGCTATGATTTTGCTCCTGCTGGCTGCTCTCCATTTTTTTAATGTTATTTGTTAAGCACTTACTATATGCAAGGCACTCTATTAAACAATGGGGTAAATAAAAGCTAATTAGATTGGGCCCAGTCCATGACCCAAATGGGTCTCACATGGTTAATCCTTACTTTACAGATAAGATAATTTAGGCACAGAGAAGTGAAGTTACCTGCTTTAGGTCACACAGCAGAGAAGTGGTGAAGCTGGGACTAGACCCAAGGTCAACTGACTTCCAGACCCATGCTTTATCCACTAGGTCACAATGATACCCCCACTGCTCCCTTATCTGTTCCAGCTTGGAACCCTGATAAAAGATGTTTTCCATGTCATGAGGGATTTCTCTCTGACCAACCAATACTCATGGTAAAGGTCTGCTAAGTTGATCCCATTTGGGGTTATTTCTGACTAACGCTTTCCCGGCCTCAGGCAGCAGCAGGGTTTAAACATAGCACACAAACTTCCAAACTGAGCTTTCTTTGGAACAATCCTTTAGGCCAAGCTTGGCTCAGATCTGTGGTCTAGCTCTCCACCCATGGCAGAGGAGGAAAAATCCTCCTACGATGTTCCAGTGGGTTCTGGGTGGTGTAGGCAAACCAGCCCTTTAGGGTCATGTAGCTTTTCTGCCCTTTTTTCTTTTGCAATTTTCTCACAACCTTTCAATCAGACCTGTCTGAATAGTTTTTTTTCTACAACACAACTTATTGGCTGGAATCTAGCCATTTAGTAATAATGTTGGTATTTGTTAAGTGCTTACTATGTGCCGAGCACTGTTCTAAGCACTGGGGTAGACAGGGGAATCAGGTTGTCCCACGTGGGACTCAGTCTTAATTCCCATTTTACAGATGAGGTAACTGAGGCACAGTGAAGTGGCTTGCCCAAAGTCACACAGCTGACAAGTGGCAGAGCCAGGATTCGAACCCATGAGCTCTGACTCCAAAGCCCGTGCTCTTTCCACTGAGCCACGCTGCTTCTCTAGTAAGTGCTCAGTAAATATCAATGGTACTGAGTGCTTTCTGTGTGCAGAGCACTGTATGAAATCCTTTGGAGAATACTATAGAGTTGGCAGACATAATCCCTGCCCTCAAAGTTTACCATATATTGATGGATTGTCTTGGGAATGGCAATGGCTAATGGGCTAAAGGATTGATTTGGAATCTTTCAGGCCTTCCTGGAGACTTTTTTATGGCACTTGTTAAGCAGTTACTATATGCTAGGCACTGTAGTAAGTGCTGGGGTTGATACAAGGTAAGTGAGATGGACTCAGTCCCTGTCCCACATGGGTCCCACAGTCTGTTCCCATTTTAACAAATGAGGAAAATGAGGCACAGACAAGTGAAGTGACTTTCAAAAGGTCACACAACAGACAGGGGCAAAGTTGGGATTAGAACCCAGGTCCTTCTGACTCCCAGGCCTGTGATTTATCTCACATCTCGTGTACAAGGAGAGACTTGCCTTCTAGTTCTGAAACTATGAACCTTTTCACTGAGACTCACCTCAGAGCTAGAGACCTACAGGGTTTTCTAGGGAGGTTTCACTCTGATCTTAGTTATGTCCAGGAAGAATTTCCAAAAGGGAAATGGAGATAATTCTTCTACTTGGTCTTGAAGGCTACACACTGCTTTTGCCTTAAGGTGGGGGAAATCTAAAAGCACATCGAAAAAGCCTCACAAAGCTCCAGTATTTCTTAACAGCCCTGACAATTTCTCCTCAATTAACCTCCTATATTAGCTTTTCCTGTTTTGGATTTCTCCTGTCTTAAAAGGATTTGGTTCATCATTTCTTTCTCTGCAGCCTGGGTGTACCCAAAAGCTCTAGCTGGAGCTGTAAAATATGGGGAACTGTCTTTAAAATTGCAACCTCCTGTGAGCCTCAAAGTCCACTTGGGGGTGTTGCTGAAGCTGAACTTCTTCCCCATCCCACAGGTGGAAAATGGGGTCAGGACAGTGTTTAGTACAATGTACCACATGCAGTAAATACCATTGATTTGAGGTGGGACTCAGCTGAAAGAGCCAAATGCACTCCATCAATCATATGCTGACATGACAGTAACTGAAGGAAGCAGGGAATATATCTATGTGGAGCTAAAATTGTTCAGCCTGTTGGCATGGCAAAATACCCATAATATTAATAATGTTGGTATTTGTTAAGCGCTTACTATGTGCTGAGCACTGTTCTAAGCACTGGGGTAGACATAGGGGAATCAGGTTGTCCCACCTGGGGCTCACAGTCTTAATCTCCATTTTACAGATGAGGGAACTGAGGAACAGAGAAGTGAAGTGACTTGCCCACAGTCACACAGCCGACAAGTGGCAGAGCTGGGATTCGAACTCATGAGCCCTGACTCCAAAGCCCGTGGTCTTTCCACTGAGCCACGCTGCTTCTCACTGAGCCACGCTGCTTCTCACTGAGCCACGCTGCTTCTCACTGAGCCACGCTGCTTCTCACTGAGCCACGCTGCTTCTCACTGAGCCACGCTGCTTCTCACTGAGCCACGCTGCTTCTCACTGAGCCACGCTGCTTCTCGTGGCTTTTATTAGACTGGTGGCTTGCATCAGGTTTGTTCCTGGCAAATCTGGGCAACAAACTGCCTCTCCTAAACATTGATAACTGTTTGTGGACAGGTTGCAGAGGACCCACAAACCCTGAAGAAAAAAGGGTATATTGCAGATGTGTTGGTGGACACTGTGTATTGGGAGGATGTGTTATGTGTCCTGAGGAATGTCAAGATAAAGGAGTGGAACAGTTAGCTAAAGGTTTGTCAATAAACTAGGCTTCCCCAGGGATAGGCACATAAATGCCAGCGCTCTGAAGTCATTTCTGTCTCCCTTGACTGGCTAGAGCACAGCTGTTCTGATTTCTTAGCCAATTATAGGGACTTGCCCAGTGATTTCAGTGCATTTAATGTACAGCCATAACTCTGGAGCTAATCGTTTCTTTGAAGATTTTCTTATTTCATCTACAATTTTCTTTTACACCTATTGCACACGGGATCTTAATGGCAGAGCAGATGAGTATAAGCAAGTCTTATATGCCAGGCTCAGTCACTTTGGGTCAGAAATTCTCTTAAAGATCTAGGTGTCTCCCGGTGACCACAGATAGGGATAAAATGACATAGTGCAGTATTGTGCTGGCTCAGTATTCTGATGGGAGTGTGGGTTTGGTGTATGGACACCAAATAGACAACTTATTTTTTTTTCTAGGACATGCACTTAGCATAAATTAATCGGTGATAACCTTGGCATCATCTTTGACTCATCTCTCTCACTCAAACCCTTCCTACACATCTGTCACCAAATCCTGTTGGTTCTACCTTCACATAATCCCTAGAAATCAATCATACTTGAGTGGCTACTGTGTACAGAGCACTATACTAAGTGCTTGGGGGAGTACAATATGTTACATTCCCTGCCCCCGACAAGCTTAGTCTAGAAACTGTACCCTTCCTCTCCAATCCAACTGTTATAACATGGATCCAAGCATTTATATTTTTATTTTTTATTCTCCATTTTAAGCACTTACTATGTGCTAAGCACTTTAAGTACCAGAATAGATATAAAATGCATATTCTTACTCAACTACTGCACAGGCTTTGCTTTTTTTTAATGGGATTTGTTGAGCACTTACTCTGTTCCAGGTGGTGGTCTAAGTTCTGAGGTAGATACAAGATAGAATTGGACACAATCTCTGCCCCATATAAGGCTTACGGTCTTAATCCCCATTTTACAGATGAGGTAACTGAGGCCCAGATAACTTAAGCGAATTGCCCAAGGTCACACAGCAGACAAATCATGGAGCTGGGTTTAGAACCCAAGTCCTCTGACTCCCAGGCCTGTGCACTTTTCACTAGACCATGCTGTTCCCAGCCTTTTTGTGGATATCCTGCTTCCAGGCTCTCTCCATTCCAGTCCATACTTCACTCTACTGCCAAGATCATTTTCCTAAAAAACATTCAGACCATGCCTCCAGTGGTGGCCCATCAACTCCACATAAAATAAAAACTCCTTTACAATCAGCTTTAAGGCACTCAATCAGCTCTCTGTCTCACTCATTTCCTACTACAACCCAGATACCACAATTTGCTTCTCTATCTACTCATTGTACTTCAATGTCTTCCCCTCACTGCTGACCCCTTTCCACATAATAATAATTATTATTATGGTATTTAAGTGCTTACTATGTGCCAGGCACTATTCTAAGTCCTAGAGTGGATACAAGATAATTGGGCTGGATGCAGTCCCTGTCTCACACAGGGCTCACAGTCTTCATCCCCATTTTACAGATGAGGGAGCTGAGGCACAGAGAAGTGAAGCAACGTGCCCAAGGTCACACAGCAGACACCTGGCAGAGCTGGGATTAGAACCCATGACCTTCTGACTCCCAAACCTGTGCTCTAGCTGCTAGGCCACTCTCATCCCCTTCATATCCAACAGACCACCACTTTCCCCATCTTTAAAGCACTACTAAAATCATATATCCCCAAGAGGCCTTTCCTGACTAACCACTTATATCTCTACGTTACTCTCCTTATCTTGTGCATCACCTACACACCTGGGTCTATGTCTCTTTAGAACTTTGGTCTCCCCACAGCATATAATGGCATACAATTCTTATTCTCTTCCAGTTCCCCATTCCATATAATTTATTTTAATTTGCCCCAGTGAGAGTGACCTCTTTGAGGACATATCTTGTCTACCACTTGTAATGTATTCTCCCGAGCACTTAGTTCAGGACTCTGCACCGAGTACATGCTCAATAAATATCATCGCTTGATAGAGTTAGGTTTGGCCTGAACAGATGGATCTATCTGTAAGCTCGTTGTGGGCAGGGAATATGTCTGTATTATTATATTTTGTACTCTCCCAAGCACCTAGTATAGTGTTCTGCGCACAATAGGAGTTCAATAAATATGATCGACTGGTCTTACAGGTGAAGAAATAGTTAATGTTCTTGTGTGAGCAAGGTTGGTTTGATACTGGTGCAGTGGAAACACTGCTTTGGGGTCCAGGATAGACTGTGTTGGGTCTGAGTAGCTCCAGAAAATTCTTTTTACTCCCCCCAGGCCACCCTAATCACAGCTAAGCTAGAGAACCACCCTAAACAAGGAAGGAGAGTGATTCTTTCTTTACTTCTGTGGAGCCACTCTAACAGGCTGCAAAGTAACTTCTGCTCCTAAAAATAATAATAATGGTGGTGCTTGTTAAGCACTTATCATGTGCCAAGAACTGTACTAAGTGCTGGGATAGATAAAGATAATCAGATATCCCATCGGGCTCATAGTCTAAGTAGGAAGGAAAACAGGTATTGAATCTCCATTTTACAGATGAGGGAACTGAGGCCCAGAGCAGTTAAGTGACTTGTCCAAGGTCACACAGCAGGTATGTGGGGAAGCTGGATTAGAACACAGGGTCTCTCACTCCCAGGCCTGTGCTCTTTCCACTAGACCACACTGCTTCTCTATTCAGACCTCTTTCCCTACTGGTCCCTAGGCCACTGCCCCAGCCCTGCCTCCATTCCACTGCTCTTCTTGGTTCCCAGAACCCCTAATCTGGCCAGAGGAGGATCTAGTCAGACCCCTGAACTGAGGCTGAATTTCCCAGGAAGACGTAGCTTTGTGTTTTCACAGAGAAAAAGTAATCAGTTAGAGTAGGTTTAATTTGATATTTAAGTGCTTACAATGTGCCAAACACTGGAGTAAGTGCTGGGGTAGACACAAGATAATTAGGTTGGACACAGTCCCTGTCTCATATGGGGAGAAAAGGTATTTAATCCTCATTTTACAAATAAGGAAACTGAGGCACAGAGAAGTTAAGTGACTTTCTCACAGTCACACTGAAGGTAAGTGACAGAGCCAGGGTCAGATTTCTCTGACTCTCGGGCCTCAGGTCTTTCCACTAGACTATGCTGCTGTTTAACATCTTATAGGAAATAATTTCTACTCCTTGTCTGTCCTCTGATACGTCTCCTCATATCCCCTAGAACTCTCTGCTGCGAAGCAGGATGGCCTAGTGGCAAGGGCTTGGGAGTCAGAAGTCATGGGTTCTAATCCCATCTCTGCCACTTATCTGCTGTGTGGCCTTTGGCAGGTCACCTAACTTCTCTGTGCTTACCTCATCTGCAAAATAGGGATTGAGACTGTGAGCCCCAAGTGGGACAGGGATTTGTCCAACCTGATTATATTGTATTTATCCCAGCACTTAAAACAGTGCATGGCACATAGTAAGCACTTAAAAAGACAGTATTATTATTAATAAAGATTATTATCCAACAAAAGTAATCACATAGATTAATAAATCAGGAAACTGGGTAGAAAACTCCTTGTTTTTCTTCCCACTATTTGCAAATAACTTTTGTCCGTACTCCCTATTAGACTGTATACTCTTAGGCAGAAACCAAGTGTCCAGCTTCTGTTCTTCCCCAACTTTTAGTATAGAGCTTCACACTCAGTAGGTGCTCATTAAATACCACAGGTGATTGGGAATGAGAGTTTCTCTTTTAAAATATCTATTTGGGCTGGGGTTATTGAACCTAGAGAAGCAAAATATATGGAGAACCTTTTCCTCTAGAGTGTATTACACAGATAATTGGGATCAGGTAGCTTTCTTCTAATTCCACTGATGATGGAACAAAGAAAAGTATTTAATTTTGGATACAAAGAATTCCTCTACTGTACACCGGGTGAGATGTGGAGTAGGTGACTTGCTGAGATGGTGTTATCTGCCTCTTTGGGGACTTTGGGAAATGGAGAAGAATCCCATCTATTTGGGTGGATTATATGCCATTCTACCTGGGAAATGGTGAATGGGTTATATGAGTCCGATTTTTGTCCCTTTAAGTAAAACATTTTGGACAATTCCCACTGAAACAGCAGCTTTGCTTAGCTTTTTCTCAGCTGGAAACTGACCCGTAACCAGTTTTTCCAAAGAAACAATGGCTAATGGTGTTTGGAAAGGAGGGAGCAGCTTTGCTGCTTACTTAAAATAGGCATAGGGCAGTTCAGGATCACAGGGCCCTGCTACTCAATAAAAGGGCAAAAACTTACTCATTTTGAATTTTGTTTTCTGGGCACTGTGATCTCAGATGATGGAGTGACTGTCCCTTTTCAGAAGCTTGAAAGAACCCTGAAAAACAATGGGGACATTTCCAACTTTTTATCTCCCCTGGGATGATAATGAAATGTTCCAAGTTGGATTTAGGAAGGTTAGAGGGAGTCTAAGTCCAAAAAGACTTTACTAAATAAAGCAATGGAAAAAATGGTTCCTGGGCTTTTGTATAGCCAAGAAACATCTCTTGTACCTAGGAGAAATGGAACAGAGAGATGATGTTATCTGCAAACTGAGTCACATTTCGTCCTAGAGCAAACCTGTGAGGAAGAGGAAGAACACCCAAAATTACTTCCCCATGAGCCATTGCCTCAGTTTCCTCTGCTATTTTCCAGGATGTTTGTGCAGGAATGAGAGAGTGTCTCTTCACTACAGCCTGCTCCTTGTATACTGAATTCAGCTGTCATGTCATCATAATTCAGTATTTGCCACATAACTGTCTATTTCCCTGGATAATAATGTGATTTGTGTCATGAGTTCAACACTGATTATGACTTAATTGCATCATGGGACTCGAGAAGGAGAAAATACTGTGAGAGGTAGTGGGGAGATATGGGTGAAAAAGCACTGTCATTAGCCATTCACAAACCTGCCAGGGAATGGGATAAAAAGTTTTGGTTGGCTTTTTTGTTTTTTGTTTTCCTGTTCCTTCCCCCATACTCTGCCCCTCAGATGAACTTTTTCTATCCCTCAGAAAATTGTGCATACCGATGTTGACTTGTTTGGATTATTATTAGTTACAATTAAATCTCTATGCCATTTCCAAAAATCATATGTGAAGTGTTCTCCTTGCATCTAAACTCCTGTCTCCCAAGTCACCTTGGAAGTCCACAGCCATTCAGTGAAGATGACCCGCACTGAAATCAAGCGCTCAGTCAATGGTATTTGAGTGCTTATGTGAAGAGCACTTTATTAAGCACTTGGGATGGTACAATATCTTTTTATCCATCCTTGATTTCCCTCCAAACCAATCTCTCAGAGACTTTCTGAAGCTACCTTTCTTGGCAGGAACAAGGCAGCCTCTACTGTTGTTTTCTTCTGTGCTCAATCAGAGGTTTGGTGGTACTGTAGCCAATACCTGACATCATTCTTAAAAAAAAATGGTGGCTATACCTGGTACCTCCAGGGCATCAAATGGAGGCTACTACTGGAGTGGAAAGAAGCCAAATCAAGGATGGTGCTTTCCCTCAGTGTTGAAGGGAATAAAGAGCAAAATGAGAAACTTTGCAGGGAAACTTCTGGGGAAAACCTCATCACAAGCCTGGACTGGAGCAGTGCTGTTGGGCTGGAGAGGAGAGACATAGAGAAGTGAGGGGTGGGGTGTGTGTGTCCCCTAAAAATGAAATATCACTCTGGCTTGAACATTTCAGGGAGGTGGAAGATTTGTTTTGCTTTCTTCCAGGGAAGCAGCATGGCCTATTGGATAGAGCATAGGCCAGCCCTAAAGGATGGAGCACAAGTCTGGGAGTCAGAAGGACCTGGGTTTTAATCCCAGCTCTACCACTTGTCTGCTGGGTGACTTTGGACAAATCACTTCACTTTTCTGTGCCTTAGTCCCCTCATCTGTAAAATGGGAATTAAGACTGTGAGCCCCATGTGGGACAGAGACTGTGTCCAACCTGAGTAGCTTGTATCTACCCCAGCACTTAAAACAGTGCTTGACATGTAGTAAGTGCTTAACAAATGCTATCACTATTATGTTTTAACCACTGGAGAATGGTTAAGAGGGCTCAGCTCTATCTCAAAGGAAGCCACTGCTGCTGATTCAACAACATTCTTCTCCCTTTCCTTTCCCTTCAGCTGACTTAGCTCTGCTGAATTGGTTGACACTCTCCCCACCTTCAAAACCTTACTGAAGACATATCTCCTCCAAGCGGCCTTTCCTGACTAAGCCCTAATTTCCAGTTCTCCCATTCCCTTCTGTTACCCTGATTTGCTACCTTTATTCACCCCTCACCTCAGCCCTACAACACTTAAGTACTTATCTGTAATTATATTAATGTCAATCTCTCCTTCTAGACTGTGAGCTTGTTGTGGGCAGGGAATGTCTGTTATAATGCATTCTCTCAAGTGCTCAATACACTGCACACAGTGCTCAATAAATGATTGCTGACAATAGGAATGGATGTGAGCTGGAACCTCTGGCATGTTGCACTGTAAAATCACAGCTGGTGTTGTCATTTTGGAGTGATTTCTTTCAAAGCAGACTCTTTTCCTCTAGACTTTTAGCTCTCTGTGGGCAGGGATCTTGTCTACCAACTCTATTACATTATTAGAGAAGCAGCATGGCTTAGTGGAAAGAGCATGGGCTTAGGAGTCAGGATGTGGGTTCTAATCCCAGCTCCCCCACTTGTCTGCTGTGTGACCTTGGGTAAGCCACTTACTGTCTCTGGGCCTACATTACCTCATCTGTAAAATGGGGGATGTGAGCCCCACCTGGGACAACCTGATTACCTTGTATCTACCCCAGTGCTTAGAAAAGTGCTTGGCACATAGTAAGCTCTTAAATACGATTATTATTATTATTATTGTACTCCCAAGCACTCAGTAGGGTGCTCTATGCTCGATAAATATCTCTGATTTGGCATGAGCCTCCCTCTGATCAGGGGCGCTCTGTATGGAGTACTCCAGCATGGTGTGAGAGCTGGGCTGTTTCTTCTCCCCCTGATTTCTCCCAATTTGGGGGGTTTAGCAGTGGATCTGGCCCCATATGAGATAAGGCTATGGCTGGACTGCAGTGTCAAGCAGCCAATCAGAAACTCAGTCATTCATAATTATTGAGCACTTACTGTGTGCAGAGCACTGTACTAAGCACTTGGGAGAGTACAATATAACAGACGTGTTCCCTGTCCACAACATATTTACAGTATAGAGGGGGAGACAGACACTAATATAGATTAGATATGTACATATCTGTGGGATTCATGTTGGACTACGGAGTGCACTGGAGTTTTCCCGCTTCCTCCCCTTTCTTCTGGAGCAATGCCTTCTTGTTGGTATTTAAGAGCTTACTAATTGCCAAGCACTTGTCTAAGCACAGGGGTAGATACAAAGTAATCAGGTTGGACACAGTCCCTATTCTCCATTTGGGGCTCACAATCTTCATCCCCAATTTACAGATGAGGTAACTTTGGTCCCTAGCTGTAATGTTCACTAAGGCAGGAGACACGTTTCTTACTCCTGTTACTCTCCCAAGAGCTCAGCGCAAAAAGTGGCCAGTAATTTGTCAAAATCATTGAGATTGCTGAGGTGGCCCCAACATGGAGGAGAGAGGTGATTTCATTGGAAGATGGAGCACTCCTTGCCCCAGTGTGCATGGGAAGGGCTAGACCTTGGCAGTGGAAACTCTTGGGCTTTCAGTCCTTCCCTGTAACTTGAAACTGAGCCCTTTACCTGCATTAATGACACCCAAGTGGTTTATTTCCATTAACTAATAATTCCAACAGATGCGCTTCCTGTCGAATTGACTCACAACCAAGTGTCTGAGAGAGTAAATTCAATGCAAGGATTTGGATCATTTTTCATTTAATTCCGGGCACTGATGCTGCTGTAAGTGCAGCAATAACAATTAGCCAGTGACCTTTCTATTTTAAATGGCAACAAGAAGGACTATAAATTGGGCACCATGGGCAGGGTCTCTGATTATTGAGTATCCACAGAAACCCTGGTATTGGGTCTGGGGACAATAAGAAACCAATCAGAGAGTCTGCTTCTCATTTGGCCTGTGCATGCCTAAAATACTTAAAAATCTCCCTATTTTAGCTTTTAATAAAGGTTGACCTAATAGCTTTTATGCCTTCCTTTTGGAAAGAGCAATTAGTAGCACCCCAGGTTGCCCTGTCATGCTGCCATATAGATCACAACTCTAAAGGGATTTGGTTAAAAAGGTCAAAAGGCCTGACATTTCCATCTTGAAAGAGCTGTCCTGGGGACAGGGCTTCGATTTCCCCTCCCCCCACCTTACTGTTGCTATTTTATTTTAGGTCCACACCTAGCCTGGGTAAACAATCAATAGCTTTTGACTTAAATGTAGGCTTTATTAGTCTTAGGGGGTCTCAAAAGCTTGACTTATCTTCCCATCACAAAAAAAGAGCCTCAAATGCAGATGCAGAAGGGATTGACAGCTGGAGCCAGTATCATCTTTGCCAGAAGCAGTATCTATATTGAGATGTTTCTCTTCGCCTGGACACATCATTCTGGGAATATCTCTGATGTAAGAAGAGGTCCTAGGAAGGTTAGCCCCACCACCCCATAACTGGAAATCCTACTTACTTTCCACTGCAGCCATTGCTGTGGCTGTTCCATCCTTGCAAGCACCCTCAGCATTCCAGTTAGAAATAAAATTTTTCTCTCAGCACAGGATCTCTTTCACTGGGGAAATTGGAGAGGGGCAAACCCAGTTTTTCATTCAGAAAAAGGGATTTGGTGCCTATCTCATTTAAGTTGATTCAAGTCATCACTCAATTCTGCAGAGGTGTGTGTGTTCCTCATCGTCTCAAGCCTACCAGAATCTTCCTTGGGTGTGAGGGGGTTTTGTAGACTTTCCACCTGTCCCGTCTGCTTGGCCAGAATCAAGAGAAGTGGATGCTTTTGGCTTAGTTGAGAGCTTCTGTGGGCCTCTGGAGCGACAGTGTGGAAGACTACTTGGGGTAGTTCTGCCAGTCCTTCTGGTGCCCCTGAGTAATGTATTAGGAAGTCAGCAGATCTGAGTAGCCAGTCTCTTGGGGTTGTAGCAGCACTCTGGAGCTCTTCCTGGGTTGAGGTAGCTCATGAAAGCTACACACCAGTTGCTTCAGTCTCCTGGAAGGAAAGGAAATGGGGGAAGCTCAATTTTCACCAGCCCTGGGGCAAGGCTTTGGGGCAACGGGGGGTGGCAGAGTTAAAAATGTCTAAGTATGGACACTTTGGAAGTGGCATCATGAAAAACAGCTGGTTAACATGGTTGATTAAGACTACTGTAGCAATTGCCAAGGCAACACCCTGCTGGGTTATGATGCTACAGCACAATATTGGTACTATGCTGCAGTCATTTTGGTCGGAAATGGGGCGGTATGTTTAGAAGAAACAATCTTCGCATGCCCTTCTTGATAAGTCACATCAGTGCTGACCAATCTGTTTGTTGTACTCCTGGGCCCAGTGGAAAAATGAGTGGCATGAAAGAGTGACATGAGTATATTCCAAGTGCTTAGTACAGTGCTCTGCACAAAGAAAGTGCTCAATAAATATGATTGAACGATTGAGAATGTGAAAGTGCTACTGTGGAGCCCTTAATGCCACAATCAATTTCTTTCGGTAGTTTTTGGAACTGACGTCTTGGAACTGAAGCTCAACCATCACTCTCACTGAGAGAGACTGTCATTTTGGGCCCTTGAGTTGTTGGTGATATTCAGGCTGCTGGGGAGAGATTCTAAGAAATTCTTTGCCATATAGATGATGTAAAATGCCTAGGTTGTTTCCCCCCTTAGCTCATTTCCACAAAATCTTGCATTGCCACCACATGCATTTATTTAGTCCAGATACAGTAGTTCCCCCAGTTTTCACTGTGATACCTAAGCACGGAATGTCTTGGATTAGCAAATGACACTATCTGTTGTAATTTGTGGTTTATTGCAGCCCTGTTGATGGTCATTTTATGCATTGTAAAGGCTGTTTCCTCTTGGTCAATGAGGCAGGAATAGGTGAAAGAGATCCTGGCTCTCACTCCCATGGTGGGATGTTAGAAACAGTTGAAATTATGCCATCCAACTGAGAAGAATTCATTGCCAAGTGTTTTGAGGACCTTTAGAGACAATAGTACAGAGAAGTTCAAACCTAGGCAGTGGTTCAGCTTCTTCAGATTGCCATGGATCACTTTGTAGTGACACTTATATATGAGACACATTTTTTTTTAACAAATAAGAATCTAATAGATTAGGTTTTATCTAATTATGCATTCTGCAGTAAGCTGGTGTGCCCACTGTCTGCTGCTGCTGGTATAATTAAACTTAATGTACTTTTAATGATGTCTTCTTAACTCATGCATTCATATGCGATTAGAATCAAATGTGGACGAGCTGTCACCAGTCCAGGAGAGGCTTTTTCTACAGCTCGTGATGAGACGTGTTGAAATATTAATAATTGCAAATTTCAAGGTTAACAACATTGGTTTGGAAGCCACGAATCCTTGTCACACCAGTTGAGCTAATCTGAGTCAAAAAAGGGCAAGCCTTTCAAGATCAAGTGTTTCAATCCAGTGGAAAAGGCACTAGATTCAAGGATGCTCTCTACGCATGGAGCAAATCATTTGCTTGGTAATGTAGAGATTCTTAGCTCTAAGCGTAGTAAGGTTAAGGGAGTAATCTGGAAGGACTGTGACCACTAAGACAGACTCTACTCTTCATTGATTGGCAGAATGGGCAGATGCCCAGAGTTTGATCACTGACTGTTGAACTCCCTGCTTGGATATTGGGAGACAAGACATTGGCAGGAGAAGCAGGGATAGCAATAAGGGAGGAAGAAACAATTTTTAAAGTGCCCCCAACCACCACCCCCATCTCTGTCTCTTTTTTTCCTTGGTATTTGTGAAGTGCTTATTATGTGCCAGGCACTGTACTAAGTACTGGGGTAGTTACAAGTTAATCAGGTTGGACACAATCCATGTCTCATATGGAGCTCACAGTCTTAATCCCCACTTTGCAGATGAGGAGTGGTAACTGAGGCCCAGAGAAGTTAAATGACTTGCCCAAGGTCTCAGAGTAGACAAGTGACAGAGCTGGAATTAGAACCTATGTTCTTCTGAATACCAGACTTGTGTTCTATTTACTATAACACATTGTTTCTCTGGCTTTATTTAGTAGGGGGCTGGGAGCAATGTGCCAGAGGGATGGGTGGATGAGTCCTGAAAGTCATGGGCAGTACCTCTCTTCACTCTCTGCATTACACCATGTAACTCCTGTCTACAAAGAGGTTAGGAAGTTCTTTGGGAAAAGACCCCCTAATTTATACATTGCCCAGTGTTTATCAGTTTTGAAGCATGACAGGGTGAAAAATCTAGATTTTTCATCAACTGGTTAGCTGGCAAGTTTATACTTTGCCTTTGAGTTTCTTATATTTAGATTTCTTACCTGGAAATGGATGCTAAAAATGCAGGGGTATCTCATAGGTTGGTTCATTCAGTCAAATTTATGGAGCACTTTACCATTGCAGAGCACTGTATTAAGCGCTTAGGAGACTACAATACAATAAACACACTCATTCCCTGCCTCCAATGAGCTTACAGTCTAAAGGGGGTGAAACAGACATTAATATAAATCAATAAATTACAGATGCATACATAAGTGCTGTGGGGCTGAGAGGGGGGGAAGAACAAAGGGATCAAGTCACAGAGATGTAGAAGGGAATAGGAGAAGAAGAGAAGGGGGCTTAGGGAAGGGCTCTTGAAGATGTGCTTTCAATAAGGCTTTGAAGGAGGAGAAAATAATTGTCTACTGGATTTGAGGAGGGAGGGTGTTCCAGGCCAGAGGTGGGATACGGGGAAGGGGTTGTTGTCTGTGAGAGAGATGAGATCGAGGCACAGTGAAAAGGTTAACATTAGAGGTTCAGCACCTGAAGCTTAGAAACAAGGTATGAGAGGGCAAACTTGCACCATGACCAATTACCTAGCACATTGCCCCCCAACCTTTGTGGAGAATAGGTCCACATTTTGTAGCTAATATATGCCTTTTGTTTTCTCTTTTTGACTAGATTATAAACTGTCGGAGAACTTCTCTCCTTATGGCCCCTACATTTCCATCCTTCGGTATTCATTATGGTATTTAAGCACTTAGTATGTGTCAAAAACTATTTTTTAATGGTATCAAGCGCTTACTATGTGCCAGGCACTGTTTTAAGTGCGGGGGAAGATATAAGGTAATCAAGTTGGACACAGTCCCTGTCCCACGGGGGTCTCACAATCTTAATCCCCATTTTTCACATGAGGTAACTGAGGCACAGATAATTAAGTGACTTGCCCAAGGTCACACAGCAGTTTAATGACAGAGCTGGGACTAGAACCAAGGTCTTTCTGATCCTCAGGCCCGTGCTCTATCCACTAGGCCATGCTGCTTGTCCATTCTAAGAGCTATTCTAAGAAGTGGGGTAGATACAAGCTAATCAGGTTGGACACAGTCCCTTTCCCAGCTGGAGCTCACAGTGTAAGTAGTAGGGAGATCAGGTATTGAATTGAATCGCAGTTTTACAGTTGAGGAGCCTGAGGCACAGGGATGTTAAGTAACTTTCCCAAGGTCACACAGCAGGCAAGTGGTGAAGCTGGCATTAGAATTCATTAGAATCCATGTCCTCTGACTCCCAGGCCTCTGCTCTTTCTACTAAGCCACGTTGCTCCTCCTAATTAGTACAGTTTGCCCTGTGGGTGCTCCATAAATCAATCAACTAATGCTATTTGAGAGCTCACTTCGTGCAGAATGCTATTAAGCTCTTAGGAGAGAACAATATAACCGAGTTGGTAGACCTTAAGTATTGACTGATGATCCAGTTCCACCACCTTATTCAATGACAAAGTGCTGACTGGAGATCCGGATCTGTCCACTGAACACAATGCCTGATAAGAATTATTCCTTTCTTTCCAAACTCCATGTCAATCCACTGGAAGCTCTTCTTTAGGTAGCATGAGTGCTGCTACTCCCTGACTATGATTCCAGACACTTTGTCTCTCTTGCCAGTAAAAGCTTTGCTGGAGAATTCCTTTCTGTTTCCTGATGCTCAGGAAAAACATCAATGGACCAATGACAATGAATCTGTTGAGGCCTCAGAGACCTTGTCTTTTGGAAGTTCCTTCATCATAATGTCTTGAATTTATATAGTTTTTTTTTTATTTTCCAAAGCACGTCCACATTTTGTTTTCAAAATAATAAGAAAAGGTCCCCACAGATAGTCTACCATCTCTATTGCATTGTACTCACCCAAGAACTTAATAGATTGCTCTGCACACAGTAAACACTCAATAAAGACCACTGTTGGAGAAACTAAGACAGAGATGAAATAACTGACTAGAGGTCACACATCAGGGTGATGGTGGAGTGGTAATAGAGACCAGGTTCTCTGTTTTTCCAAACTTGTGACCTTTCCACAACATAATATCCTTAAATGAGTAATTTGCCTTGATTGTCAACCTTTTCAGTTCATTCTGAGTAAATACATTTGTCCCTCAACAATCATTGTTTTTCTCCAAAGCAAATAGCAAAGCAAATAACAGAGGATCATGAGCCTCATTAGAGTCCCAGGGCCCATCATCTCAAAGAGGGAGAGGTGATCCGTCGAATAATTTTTTTTTCTTCAATGGAAGATGGAAGTTCAGTGACCTTCAGCCCAAAAGTTTATACCAGGAATTGATTTTTTTCCAACTGAGTTTTTCAACAGAAATTTCCATTTTAACCAAGATTCCATGCAGGGCAGACCTGACACCTAATATAAAACTTGTGGTCAGGGTGTTTGGGTTTCAAAAGGTGGGACTATCTGGGGGAGGCTTCCAGCTGTCCTGCCCCCAAGACTGACCCAGAAGCCCTGACCTCATCCCAACTGCCTGAATGACCTTTCTAGCTCTCTCCAACCCTGGCCATCCACCCAGCTGTCAGCTTGGGGGTGCCAGAAATAGCTTGTAGGGTACAGGCTGATCAGAAACTGAATAGAGAGGGGAGAGGCTGCTACCACTCTTGACCATGAGCTCTCCATCAAGTGAATTGGCAGACCCCTTGGGAAACACACACCATAGACTTCCATAAACCCCAAACAAAGCTCAAGTGCGACAAAAAGAGTAATTACCAAAACTTGCCTCAGTGGATGAGAATGAAATTAGAGTTATGTATACCATTAAGGAAGAGGCATTACTCATTCATATGTATTTCCAAACCAATGAAGTATACTTGTTGAAGACAGAGCCTGTGGGTTGTCAAAAATTTGTAGGCTCTATTAATGTTCTAACAAGCATCACTGAATCAATGGAATTTACTGATTACTTACTGTGTGCAGAACACTGTACAAAGTGCTTGGTGAGTACAGTTCAACATAGTTGGTAGATACATTCCCTCCCTACAAGCTTACAGTCTATAGGATCCATTTGTCTAGCCTCTCAATGTCTGCCGGAAAAAAAAGTGCTGGATTGGTTTGATTTCCAAAATAGAGACCTGAAATCCTTTTGATATGAAAGAAGTGATTTATTTATACTGCAATACATAATGTGAATAACATCATGTATCTTTCATCTCAGAAGTCAGGACTTGCAGAACATGATGTCCCATTAATTTTTGCTGCCAGGAAGGATAGAGGAGGAATTACTGCTGAAGGAATGCAGAGAGCACGCTCAACCTCTCCAGTGCAATGGAGAATGTACTTTATGGCTCTGTTAGTCCATTAGCTTGCTCCCTAGGTTTGAAAGGAGGCTAAGGTGATTCTTCAAAGATTGTTAATGGCAGTGCACATGAAGAGGGATCAAAATTAATGTGAGTAAAGCATTAGGAGCAAGGGCTACCTATAGTCTGACTGAGTTCATGAAGAGCATTCTTGGGGATCCCCATTAGTACTCTGGAGTCAATCTCAAGAAAGACATTTTCCACAAACAAGATGCTAAGATAACGTTTATGATGCTAGTCATAAGAGGTGTCCAAAATGATCCTTTTCCTGCTTCAGAGACCAGTTTGGACACTTGGAAAATTTTTTTCTGAGTTTTTTTTTAGGACTAGGCAGGAGGGATTGTGTGTGCAAGTAAACTAGCTAAGACGGCTGCTCAGCCCCTCCTCCAGCCCTGTAGAACTATAGTAAAGGACAGGTTGACTTAGAAAAGTGGCCTGTGCAAATAGAATTTAGTGCACTCTTTCCTTCCCTTCCTTGTCTCTCAGAGACCTACATGCCACTGACCCTCTTGCCTTTCAGGCCTTCAAGGGCTGGAAAGGCATATTTGAGATCCATATCCATAGGGAATACTGCTGTTCATAGACCTACTGGATTGGGATAGAGGAAGTGGAATGGACATCCTATTTGGATAATCAATCAATAAAATGTATAACAAATGTGGTATTTGTTAAGCGCTTACTATATGCCAGACACTGTTCTAAGCTCTGGAATAGATACAAGGTAATTAGGTTGGACACAATTCCTGTCCCACATAGGGCTCACATTGTCAATTCCCATTTTACACATGAGGCAAATGAGGCACAAAGAAATGAATTGACTTGCCCAAGGTCACAGAGCAGACATATGGCAGAGCCAGGATTAGAACCCATGACCTTCTGACTCCCAGGCCTGTGCTTACTCTGCTTGCAGTATTTACTGTTTGCAGAGCAGTCTATTTACTGTTTGCAGAGGAGTCTACTAAGTAGCACATTCTCTTTAATGCAACTTTGCCTGTTAACTTTATTCCTCCAGACTTTCAGTCATGGCATCTTATTCCAAATCTATATTCCCCTTTAACAGTGTAAACAAATGTAGCCAAGGAAGCAATATTTTTTGTGTGATATTCACGTGCTTATTATGTGCCAAGCACTCTACAAAGCAGGGGGGTAGATATAAGAAAATCAGATGAGATGCAATCCTTGCCTCATATGGGGCTCACAATATAAGCAGGAGGGAGATAGGATATTTAATCCCCATTTTACAGATATAGAGGCAGAGGACCAGGTAAGTTAAATGACTTGCCAATGGTCACCCTGAATGTAGGTCCTCTGACTCTGGGGCCTTTGATCTTTCCATTAGATGACATTACTTCTTATCCTCATGCCTCGCGATCACTTCCATATTCTGTAAACCTCTACTGTTCTACAGCCATCCAGGGATCATCTTGCCAGTGGCAGCCTTGTTGCCATGAGCACAAGGAGATTTGGATTTGGGTTTGTGGATATGTCCACTCATGTTGCTACTCCACTTCTTAAGGAAAAGGATAGCAGTCCTTGCACTGTGCCTGTCTGCCTTTGCTTAGATTCTGCATTTTCTCTAGCGGTTACTTTTTTCAGGAGGTTTGTGAACCTAAAATTAACCCTCAAGGTCATTTGATAGAAACTGGATAGTGTATAGGAATATCAATTTATTACTGATGAAGCAGCAAGCACTGGGATTTCCTCAAATTTGACTTATCTTTATCCAATCAAATTTTCTGACACCCCTTAGTATCATAGCTTTGTTTAACACTAAAAGAATTGAAATGTGTGGAAGATCCCTAGTTTTATTTCAATTGCATGTTTCTAATTAATATTTGGAATAAGGGACCATATTCTTTTTAACAATGCCTTAAATTTTGTGGCTCATGCTGCTTTCAGAAATGGAGCAATAGATTTAGGTTTTTAAGGGTTTTGGGTTTTTTTTTGTGTGCGTGAGTGTGTGAAAGCAAACAATCCTTTTATCCATCCTTTGTTGTTTTGAAGTTCTTTATGCCTTTGACTAAACATAAACAACTCCCAACCTGGGGTGCTTTGAAAATATATAATAGAAAGTTAGTCCTCAAATACAATACTGCTTATTCAAAAAAAAAATCTCCAAAGCTAAGTTGTGTAGTCAAGAAATTCAATGGGATTCTAAAACCATGCAGCATGAATCAATTGAAATAAGGCCAAGCCCTTGGAAATAATGATCTTTCATCATAGGAGAAAGCGCTGTGGATACAGGGTGTTAACACTTTTAAGTGGCCTTTGTATGCAGGTCTGTAAAGACATTCTATTAAAGTCTACCATCTAGCCATCTCTTTGTCATTTCCTAGGGGAAAGATCCCTTTGTAGTTTGTTACTGCCTGTGTGTGGTCATGGTTCCTGGCAGAGGAAGGAGGAAAATGAAAAGTCCCTATTGAGTTTTTCCAGGAGAGAGTAGGTGCTGAAATTAGAATCAATTTGGGGACAACAGAAATTTACTAGAATCCTTTACTCCATTAAGGTCAATTCAAAGTAAAAAGTCCCAGTACTAGTTCAGAAAAATCCTCTCCTTAATTCCACATCATTCTTCTCACTTATAACTTCTCAAGTTATTCTCACCTTGCTTTATTCTTCTTTCAGTCTTTCAGCTAAAAATTGCCTTTTGTTTAAGCCAAGCAGTTAACCTGTTAGTAGTTGGACTGTGTTTCTTCAATTTACATGTCAGTCAGGAACTGCAAAACTTTCATCAAAAGTGGAGCTCTGTCTCCTCCTGAATTAAGAGCTTATAGAGCCAACTCTCTTTTCTCATCATTTAATTGCTTGAATGCAAAAATTCCAGGAGAAAAGCTTCTAAAGGCAAGTTCACATCAAAACAGACTTTGTGCTGACTGAAGAACAGCCCACATGGAATTCTGAAGCCAGAAGAAAGTCCACCTGTGGTCTGCTCCCTAAGGGATGGAAGTACAGACCATGAATAAAATCTTCCAAGCTGTGCTACAATTTCTTGGCATTTCTCCACGAGGCTCTGTCTAGCTTGGAAACTAATTTTCAGGGAACTAAGGAAGGGAAGTAGCCATGGTAGTGAAGAAGAGATGGGAATCACTCTAGGGAGCAATGCAGCTACTCCACAGGCCACATTGAGACCCTCTAGAACAGTTTATCCATCCATTCAAGATAGATGCTAACCAATCAGTTGCATTTATTGAGTGTTCTCTTTGCCAAGCAAAAGGGGTTGCACTCTGCAAATATGGCTGAATGGATTGGGCACTCAGCAGTGCCAATCCCACCAAGTGCAGCTGAAGGCTATTCATTGGTTTCTTCAGTTACTGGAAGAAACTATTGGTTTTGTGTGACTAGGCCTCTTTGATTCAGGCCCTTTCCCAAAAAAGGGCCAAGCGCAGGCCTGGGAGTCAGAGGACCTGGCTCTGTGTGACCTTGGGCAATTCACTTCTTTGTGCCTCAGTTTCCTCATCTGTAACATGGGGATTAAGACCATGAGTTCCTTGTGGGACAGGGGCTGCATTCAGCCTGAAAACCTTGTATCTACCCCAGCGCTTAGAACAGTGCATGACACAGAGTAAGTCCTCAACAAAGACTATCATCATCATGATTAAAAGGTTACTCATATGAACTCCAGTACCACAGAAAGAAATAGTCAAATCTAAGTGGACCTTATGTTCGGGGTTATCCTGGAGGCACCTCAGAACTTTGGGGATTTTGGAAAATGGCCTAGACTCTGAACACTGATTCTGATCACTTTCAGGGCTATGCACACATTTCTGAGACTTGTAACCCAGAACAACTGACTGGCTTCAGAAGGAAACGCTCTGCCCTGGGCATTTTTTTTTCTTCCCCAAACAGTTTTTGTTAAGCACTAATTATTTGCCAGACACTATAATAAGCACTTGGTAGGTACAAACTAATTATGTTGGGCACAGACCATGTCCCAGATGAGGCTCACAGTCTTAATCCCCATTTTACAAATGAGGTAAATGAGGCACAGAGAAGTGAAGTGACTCACCTAAGGTGACAGCAGACAAGTGGCGGAGTCAGGATTAGAATCCAGGTCCTCCGACTTTCAGGACTATCCTCTATTCATTAGGCCACACGGCTTCTCTGGTCTCGGTTTGGGAGGTGGGGAGCTAGGAGTCCAGGCTTGTGTAGTGCTATTAAGTAATCACAGAGCTTAAAAATCTCATCCAGAAGAAGTGGGGACTTAACTGGGAGGGGGTGGTGAGGCAACTCTGGATGTCAAAAATTTCAGGAGAGACACGAGGTCCAGTTTGGATCTTATATTTATAGCATGGCCCAATGCTATCCTTGGCCCTCAGTTGAATTAGGTGTTCCCTCTACAGAATAAATGAGGAAGGTGTTCCAGAGAATCCTGATCACAAATGGCAGAAGGAGAGACTACACATTAACTACAGGAACTAAAAATCTTGAGGAAAAAAGGCCAGGGATTTCTTGATCACTAAACACCAAAAAGAGAGACTGGATATGAGGTGTTCAGAAAAAGGGAGGAAGTATTGATAATTTCAGGGGGAGTTAAGATGGGCTTGCCTAGGTAGTAGGTCTGTGATCCCTTTGGTAATTGCAGTGATCTTCTACTTTCCAAGCGGGAGAGTGGAATACCTAATAGTTTCTCTCAGAATTGTTCTTTGGCTCTCAGGTAGCCACCTTGAAGTCAATTAAAAAGGGTCCATCTGGTTTTACTTTTTTTTCATGGATATAGATCCTGTTCTCATCAGTACCCAAATGATCATTTTTCTTCCTTGTGTGTTTCTCCATCCGTAAAGTGGGTGGCATGATGATCCAGGCATTTAGTAGAGGACTCACTAAATATCAGTGATGAAGAGTCCTGACCCCACTATGAGACTTAAATTTCTGAGCCTAGGACTATGTTGTTAAAATAACCTGAATGAGGGAGAATAGAGATAGCCCTTTGCCAAACAGGACATTGAAAAGAAACAAAAGAGATGTGAAATCTGTCCAGAGTCCAAGTGGGAACTCTGCACAAATCTTTTGAAAAACTGTAAGAACCTCTGTAAACATGTCGGGAATCCAAACCTGATGATTGCCTGCAAATGAGAAGTACTTAAAAAGGAATGCAAGAGGAAACTATCATTTAAATGACACATCTGAAAATACCCCACAAAATCAGAAAACCAGCATCTGATTTACCTTTCCCATAAGAATCAACTAAGTGACAGAGGCAAATCTCCACAAAACAGGAATGGTTCCAGAAGCAATAACAGAATTTAGCCACTAGCCTCTCAGAACTCCTGGAAGAAGAGAGCTGAGCCCCCTCAAAGAGAATTCTGGTTGCCCAGAACAATTCCATCACTGCTGTAAAATATAATCAATCAGTCCCTTTGCCTCTGGATATATAGCTTCTCCTTTCCTTCACTGTCATAGCCTTGCCAGCCTCCAACAGAAGATCTAATTGGATTTTTAGATGTCACCCAGCTTCCACCAAAGCCTGACTACCTTAAAGCAGCACTCCAGCAGAGCCTAATACCCTCTCTGAATGTCCATGAGGTATTTTGAGTTCTAAAAAGAAGCTAGAGGAATAAGGTGAGGGAAATATTTCTTTATTTTTCCCTGAAAGATAGCTCAGTTAATGGGGAAAAGTTAAGTCAACATCAAGTCAATATGCAGGAAAGCCAACACCTTGGCCAAGGAAATGTGACAAGGAGGTTTTTCTTTTGTTTTTTTAAGATTGTCCTTGTCCTGGGCACCACCGAACACTTGTTCATAAATCCCCAGTTGTAGTCACAGGGGACAACATTTTGGAGGATGCTTATTCTCTTTCTTCACAACCAAGTTAAATCCAAAAAGTTAGCAGTTCTGGACTTTTATGTGGGAAAATTTCTATAAATATTTTGGGGTACAAATGACCTCTCAACCTTGATTTTACCACTAGAACTGTCTTCATGGTACTTGCCATGTCGCACTGCTACCAAGTTCTGTCTGGTTCGTGTGGAAATTCAGTATAAGGGATGACAAACTTGTTCCTTTAGTACAGGAGGCAGTGACTCTTATCTGCTGTTTAGGGAGTGGGGTTTTAATTGTGGTTTGATGCTGTTTTCCAGGGAATAAAAAGAACTAGGGAGATTTTACTTTATATCATCATTGGTGGCAGTGCAGCTGTTGCTTGGATCCTTCTCTCAGGGCAAGTCCGTTACAGTGTTACCTCATCTTTAGACTTCATTTTTATTTAGGGAAAATTTAAACTTATGAGTGAGATTAGTGATCCTTTCAATGTCACAAGGAGGAATGGGGCTTCAGGGGCCAGGATTGAGAGATGGTACTAGCGGGCAGGGATTGAATCTACCAAATATACTGAAATGTACTCTCCCAAGTGCTTAATTCAGTGCTCTTCACTCAATAAGTACCAGTGAATGATCAGATGATTTGGGCTACGAAGGAAAATGTCCCAGGGCCTGATCATAGGAGTTCCCAGGGAACTGCTGGGCTTTTTCAGAGCTGGCTTAGGGATGGGCAAATTGGATGAACTCCTGGAGTGACCAATTTTGGGGAGATGCTTTTAGAAAAAAAATCTAGTGACAGGATCCCCTGGAAGTAAGAGTGCCTGCTGAATTTATTGCAATTTCTCTGGACAATACTGGAGATCACAAGGCAGTATTGAGCCCTCCGTTATTTCTTCTTTCTGGAGTATATTGGCTTGTTTCTCCATCCCTCTCTGTCAGGTGACACTTGCTTTGCTAGTGATCATCCAAGCTCCTCAACTATCAGGCAAGTGTAAGAAGCCATCAGTCTATGTAATGAATGATCCTGGGTGCCTGTAGATCCTTAATACTAATGCTGAAAGCCAAACCCAGTAATGCTACTATTCTCATCTGTATGCATTCATCAATTAATCAATCAATGGAATTTGAGTAGTTACTTGATGCAGAACACTGCATTAAGCACTTGGAAAAGTACAATATAACAGAGCTGGTAGACTCAATCTCTGCCCACAAGGAGCTTATATTATATAGGGATTCAGAAGTTAGAATAGACAAAGGGATGTGCTATATAGTCTAACATTTAATCCCCCTTCAAATATATCCCTTTTCTCCAGTTCTCTCCTTGGGTGGTTCAGGGCATGAACACACTGTGGGCACAAAATCCTCACCCTGTGATTTGGACCCAGATGCACAGAATAAGATGATGATGATGGTATTTGCTAAGCGCTTACTCTGTGCCAGGCACTGTACTAAGCACTGGGGAGGATACAAGCAAATCAAGTTGGACACAGTCCCTGTTCCATGGGGTACTCACCGTCTCAATCCCCATTTTACAGAAGAAGAAACCGAGGCCCAGAGAAGTGAAGGGACTTGCTCAAGGTCGTACAGCAGACAAGTGGAGGAGCAGGGATTAGAACCCATGACCTTCTGACTCCCAGGCCTGTGCTCTATCCATTACACCAGTTAGACTGTGGATACGACCACTCTTGGCTTTCAATTTCCTATCAATAAACCCAAATGTCTCTTCTGAGTCGATGAAACCGGGAGAGGGTAAATCTATATCCATTAGGCATATTCTTCTTCCTTAGAATGCTAGAATGAAGGAAGGGACAGTATCACCTTTCTCTCTACTCCAGAAAGGACTGCACGTCCACCAACTTATAAAGAATGGATGATATGAATTGGGTTCTTCAGTAAAGATTGCTTGAGAGAGAGTTGCCAGTGCCTTGTAACCATTTGCAACCAAAAGATGGGATATAAATCAGAGTCTTGCTGAGGAAAGGGCAGAAGTGATGGCTTCTCTAGGCTGAATGTCCAAGGGAGTACTTAATTGGGCTTATAGCATGTCAATCAGTTGAAGAGAGGAGAAACAGCAGGGTGTAGTGGATAGAGCACAGGCCTGGGAGTCAAAAGGTCATGGGTTCTAATACTGGCTCCACCACTTGTCTGCTGAGTTACTGTGGGCAAGTCACTTCACTTCTCTTTGCCTCAGTTACCTCATCTGTAAAAAGGGGATTGAGACTGTGAACCCCACATGGGGCAGGGACTGTATCCAATTTCATTTGCTGGTATCCACCACAGCACTTAGTACAGTACCTGGCACATAGTAAGTCCTTAACAAGTACCATTATAATTATTCTTATTAGATAAGAAATTGCACAGGAGCACCTAGGCAACCCTGAGGTTCACATACTTGAAAATGCTGACACCCCTGATCAGCGTTGGGTTCTTCTGAGGAATGAGGCTCACATTTACTTCAATGGCGTATGCAATTTTGGTGCGTTTGATCTATGGTGTCCCTTATATGATGGCAAGTTTGCGATAAAGGCAGCAAAACTCACACACAGACATGAGGCATTCATAAGAGGGACATGGATGAAATACTTCCAGAAGGTGTTAGAGCCTAATTTGTTTCATGCCAACAGTTCTCTGTTGCTGCATTTTCCAGATATCAGTTGTGACGTTTCAGAAGGAGGTGATTACCAAAGCACGGAGCTGTGAAGTTGACAGAACTTTGACAGGACCACTCACTAATGTTCAGTGACAAAGCTATGCAGGGCAAAACACAGCTAGGGTTGATGGACATGCCAACTTAGTTTTCAGTCTGTTCCTTTCTTCTCAATCCCTGTTCTCCCAAACTACCGGGAATTGGCATGTCCCCGGCTAGATGAATAAAGCTCTGTATCATCCACCTCGGTGTCTAATCTGGAAAATGCAGTGATTTTCCCAGTGCTCCTATCTTTTGATAATTAGACAGGGGATAGGGAGGGTGTGGGAGAACCTGATGAAGTCCTGCAGAAATGAGTCCACTCAAAAACCTAATTGCTTGCCTTTCCTTTTCCTTGCCTGGTCTAGACTTAGGCTTTGTACTAAAAATACAGAAGTCTTAGTTTGAAATAGATTTTTGTGACCTAATGCTACGTCTGCCCATTGGCCAGATTGCACACGACCATTCTTGGCTGGATGTATTTCTAACCTATTCTAAAGGGTTTCTTTTTACTGTTTTTATAACTAACTTTATAGCTAAAAAATGCTTCTATTTTTCCAAAGACCTTAAGAAATGGCATACTGGGTCAGAGTAATGGTCCATTTAGTGTAGTGGTCTGTCTCTAACAGCAGCGCCACGGGTTACTTGGAGGAACAGTATGATGGTGTCTCCCTTATAGCCAACCTCATGGCTAGGGATGCTTAACATCCCTAACTTACCTCTCTAATAAATCACTGCTCAGGAATTGAATGCTTCTTTAGCCTTCTAACTTTTCCACTATCTAATATCCCTAATCTTTCCTACTAGGACTAACTCATAATGGACTTTGCGTCTGTGAATTTATTTTAACCCTTGATAAAATCAGTGTGTGTGTGTGTGTGTGTAAATAATCCTAAATGCTCATCTCTCAGTGAGTAAAGTGATATTTTCCTTTTTTTTTTTTTGAATTGAACATACAACTATCAAGCATTAACCTATGCACCTTATTCAGGTGGAACATGATGGGGTTTTGGTAAACAAGAATCTGACATTCACCTCCCCTCTGAAGAGTCCTAATTGTTTCAGTATACCTTATACAACAATGGGTCTGTGCTCTTGGATTATTTTAGTGGCCCTTCTCTGTACAATTTCAAGCTGAGTTGTGTCCTTTTTGAGATGCTACCAAGAGAACTGCCCCCACAGTATTATGAGGTAGCTTACTACGATTTTAATAGGGAGACAGTTCTGTGTCTTTTTCTTTTGCTTTCTATATACTTCCTGATGGTGCCCCCTGCTTTGTTGATTTTGACTGTGGCCTCATGTTGGACCAATTATTGGAGGGAATGGTCACAATGATTCCAAAATCTGACTCCTGAGTTGTGGCCTGTAGTTTAGAATCCCATCATCAGGTTGCTATAGTTGGGGTAATTTTTCCCCAGATGCATTACCATGCACATGGTCAACCTGAAGCTCAGCTGTAAGTTTGTGGCTCACTCACTCAGCTTTATGAGGCCTTCTTGTATTTTATCCCCATCTTCATGGCATTTCACCTCTTGCAAGAAAAGCGGCATCTGTAAACTTATATATTTCAAGCACACTTCCTCTTTGAAATGATTTTGGAATATTTGCAAATTAAACCATCCTAGCACTGGTCCCACTTCTCGCTTCAGCAAAGTGATCTTGTATCCCTTCCCTTTGTTTTCTATCTTCTACTCAGTTTTCTGATCATGACAAAATAGTCCTTCCAGTCCTATGATTACTGCACTTTTTCAAAAACCTTTGGGTGGAATCTTATCAAAGGCCTTTTGAAAAATCTAACTATATTACCATGTCCATTGGTTCTTTTCTACTCATATGTTTATATATCTTTTCAGAGAACCCTAGCAGAGTTGTAAGAGATGATATCCCTTTATAGAAACCATTTTAATCTGAATCTTAGGCTATCTTCATGATAATTTTGTGAAATCTCTTTTTTCACCTTCCCTTTCCTCATGAGGTCTGTCCTGGTGTTTGCAATTTGTTGCTCCACATGTTGACTTTTCATTGAAGTGTCTCCCACAGTCATTGTCCCAACTGGATCCACTGCTTAATCTAGTGTTCTGCACAGAGGTGATGCTCAATAAGTATTAGTGATTAGCAAATAGAAGAGCTGCCTGAAACCTGTTCCTCTCAGGGACCCTACAGGGCTGTTGTATAGTTCCTTTATGGTTTCCTTACTTGCCCTTTCTTCCCCCCAACCCTATTCTTTTGTCAGCTGCTACTGATGCAGGAGTACAAATGGCCCCAGTGGTGTCATTAAGGAGAGTGTATACGTAGAATTATGCATGACTTCCAGGAGATGAAGATTTCAGTGTGGAGATCACAGAGCTGTTTTCACAGTTGTGTGTTTCGACCAAACCAGACACACTGGTCAAAGTGAGTTATTTTTTTCTGGTGGTTCTTGTTCTCAAGATGAGCAGGTTTAGATGGGCTGTAAGGACTGGTTGTACTTTTCTGGGAGAGAGGTTATTGAGATTAGGTGTCTTTTTTCCTCCTTGAATCGTAAACCTACTGGGCCAAAAAATCTGCCTTCAGCTAGGAACCTCACCTTCCTTTGGACACCATTTAGAGCTGGGCATGCTTATGAAAAGGGTGAATTTAGGCTACTTTGTCCACTGAAGTACTTGGTTCCTGAAGAAACCTACCCTAGAGAAGCAGCGTGGCTCAGTGGAAAGAGCACGGGCTTAGAAATCAGAGGTCATGGGTTCTAATTCCGGCTTCACCAACTGTCAGCTGTGTGACTTTGGGCAAGTAATTTAACTTCTCTGTGCCTCAGTAATCAGAGGTCATGGGTTCTAATTCCGGCTTCACCAACTGTCAGCTGTGTGACTTTGGGCAAGTAATTTAACTTCTCTGTGCCTCAGTTACCTCAGTTGTAAAATGGGGATTAAAACTGTGCGCCCCACGTGGGACAACCTGATCACCTTGTATCCTCCCCAGCGCTTAGAACAGTGCTTTGCACATAGTAAAGCACTTAACAATATTGCCATTGTTCTCGTCTGTCCGTCTCCCCCGATTAGACTGTAAGCCCGTCAAACGGCAGGGACTGTCTCTATCTGTTGCCGACTTGTTCATTCCAAGCGCTTAGTACAGTGCTCTGCACATAGTAAGCGCTCAATAAATACTATTGAATGAATGAATGAATGAATGAACAAATGCCATCATTATTATTATTAAGTTCTAGGGATGAATTTTAACCTGGAAAGTGCTATTGGGTTTCCACTGTCCCAGGTCTCTGAGAACCTTAATCTGGTGGATCATACATAACTCTGGTGGAAGTCAATTAAAAAAGAAAAAAGGGGAAAAAATAAAAATGGCCAAAATGAACTTTTCCTGACCCCAAATGCCTCCTTACAAAAGTGACTCAGACTCCTCAGCTCCCACTCCTAGGGTATTAAGCATATTAGCCAATGATTTGCAAGACTTGAGTTAAAATGAATTAACTGATGTAATTAAAACTAATATTAATTACCATAATTAATCATTATTATTCAAAGGCTATTCTGATGCATAAATTCAACTTCTCTAGTTATCTAGAGTGTCCTTTGGTTTGAAGAGAGCTCTCCTGATGAGATTAGATTTTTGAGTGTGAATGTTATTGAGGGAGAATCATTTGCCTTCTCAAACACTGCTATCATGCAATTATATCACAGGACACCTTTTTGAACTCTTGCCTATTCAGGTAAAGACCCTAAGCTTTACAATAGGAAATAAATAACCCAACTACTGTCAGCAGGACAGGTGTTTGACTTGTTTTCGCAACAGTGCTGAGGGTTTGCTCTGGCCAGTCAATCAAAAATATCTGAATGCTTACTCTGTGCATAGGACTTTATACTAAATCATTTTAGAATCCAGGGTTTTTTTTTCCTTTGGTGGATCAAATTTTGGGCCCTTCTCTGGTATATAATTATATCACTGAACTACAGTTAGAATTCTGACAGCCCTACATTCAGTATCATCCAAGGCTGATGGTGGGATTTAGAACTCCCACCAAGGCCATAAATAGACAATAATCAGACAAATTCCTTGTCCACAAAAAGCTTATAGTCTAGAAGGGGAGACAAACATTAATATAAATAAATGAATTAAGGATACGTACATTGGTCCCACCATCCCTGCTTTTTTTCCCCAAAGCACTTAGTGCTATGTTGAGTCATCTACACTTCCTCAATCATTTCCCTGGGCCCAGCAACTACACATGATGAGGTGGTTGGCTGGGATGACGGGTGCAGCCTGTGATAGTCGATCACAATACCTCTGAAACATGGACTGCAGCAGACATCACCACCCTTATCCATTTCATGACTGTCATTATCCTCTAAGTTTTACCCGGAGGCACAGACACTAGAGAAAAGGAGCACAGTACTGTGATTCCTCTGAGACCCAGATAAACAGCCAGCACAGCAGGGGAAAGAACATGCAGAATTAGGATCCTGCCTTTGAAATCAAGATAAATTGAGCCTATTATCACACTGACAGATTTCAGTCCCTCATTTTCCCTTGTTCTGTTTTTCCCTAACTTACCTACAGTCTCAAAAACAAATATCTGAATGAAATCGCCTCATGGTGAATGTCTGGACAACTCCTGCTTTTCTCTTGAAGGGCTGGGAACATGTTTGAATCAAAGGGAGACTGAAACAGCAAGGCAATTCCAGGAACAAAGTCCTTTATTTGGTGCCAACTCTAACTCCAAAGAATGTGTTTGTGGCTCGAGCTCCATGGTTAGTGTGAAGCTCTTCCTTGCCAGCTGTCTTTCTGGTATGGATTACAAGAGCTATAGGTGGTGGGTGCTGAGCTGGGTTCACGTAAAGCTCACTCGCCCCATCTTTACGGATAATTGCAAAGCAGCGTGGCTTAGTGGATAAAGCATGGACTGGGAGTCAGAGGACCTGGATTCTAATCCTGGCTCTTCCACTTGTGTGCTGTGTGACCTTGGGCAAGTCACTTCACTTCTCTGTGCCTCAGTTATCTCATCTATAAAATGGGGAACAATACTGTGAGCCCCATGTGGGACATGGATTGTGTCCAATCTGATTAGCTTGTATCTACCTCAGCTCTTAGTACAATGTCTGTCACATAGAAAGTAATTTATACCTTTAAAAATCCTTGCTTCTTTTGGCTTGTATTAATTGGATGCCTCCTGTAGTAAAGACTGGGCTCAGATCTTTTTTATTTCTTTAGGTATGGGGTATGGTCTTGTGCATGAAATGATATATACTAGTAAGTAGTTCCATAGCTATAATGAGACCCCAGTTCTTATTAGTCTTCAGCAAAGAAAGAAAAACAAAGATCCTGGATTCAGGCCATGGTGGTGGTGAGCAGTGAGGTATTTCTGGATGGCTACCCTACCTATCGCTTAGTGCCTATTGTGTGCAAGTATCATTTTTAGGCATGTGGTCCTTGCCCTCGGGGAAATTGCAATCTAGTGGGGGAGAGAGGCTCAAAATACATTAAAAATAGGAAGAAGAGGAAAATGACAAGATGAATATGTAAGCATGAATTTAAGATTATAAGTCAAAACATATAGAAGTGCAGTGGCTATTTAAACATAAATACAGAGGTGACACAAAAGGATGCTAAGAAGCAGCATAGCCTAGTGGAAAGGACATGGGCCTGGGAATTAGAGGACTTGCGTTTTTTTTCTTTTATGGTATTTATTAAGTGCTTACTTTTGCCTGGTGCCTTTCTAAGTGCTGGGGTAGATACAAGATAATCAGGTTGGGCACAGTCCATATCCCACATAGGGTTTATAATCTTAATCCCCATTTTACAGATGAGGTAACTGAGCAGAGAGAAGTGAAGTGACTTCCCAGAAGTCACACAACAGATAAGTGGAAGATCCAGGATTAGAACCCAGTCCTAGACTCCCAGGCCTATGTTGTATCTATTAGGCCACACTGCTTCTCAATCCTGGTTTGAATCCCCACTCTGCCAATTGCTTGCTCTGTGATCTTGGGCAAGTCACTTCACTTCTCGGTGCTTCAGTTCTCCTGTTTTCCCTCCTATTTAGATTGTGAGCCCCATGTGAGACAGGTATTCTATCCAACCTAACGTGTATCTGTCCCAAGTATTAGAAAGGTGTTTGATACATAGTAAATACTTAACATACAATAGAAAAAGGGTTGAGGGAGTTTAGATTAACCATTTGTTCTGATTCCCACATAGAATGCTTCTAAGTTATAGCCTGTGAATAGTGTTTTCTTCTGCCATTTTTTTCAGATATGTCATTAAAATAGTAAGGGCTTTCTCCCACAGGTATCCCCTCACCTGTTACTACAAGATTTAGACAAGGCTTCACCCCACATTTTACATACAAGTATCCTATATTTAGAATGCTATAATATGGCTATCTGTGAAGGTCTTATTTCAGCCAGATTTTTTTGGAATCCTGTATATTTTGACTTTCTTTGTAAAGTATTCTCATGTCTGTACCTGAAGCAGGTAGGTGTAACTTCACCTCAAAGTTGATCAAATGAATTTTGGGTTCCATAAATACCTCATCTGGCAGAGATTTAACAGGCTTATACTTTTAATCTTGAGTGCCTCAAACACTGAATGACACCCTGATCAAAATTCCCTAATATAATGAGAGTGACTAGGAAGTAATCCAACTTCCATTCCTTGTCACTGCTGAAACAAAGCTCCTGGAAATGACTATGTCTTTGTAATGAGGATGGAAGAGAGAGACTAGTTTCCATGGAGCTGAAGCATTTTGTTTGGCACTGTCTGCTATCTCCTGACTTAAGCTCACATAAATTTCCTGCACCACCAGCTCTACCCTGCTGGGTTTGGGGGGTAATGGAGTGAGAACACAATGCAGCCTCAGAAGTGGGCAAATTATGTTTTGAGAATATGGGAGCTGTTGGACAGTTCTAGGGATGGGAGGCTGCCAGCAAATGTAAAAGGGCAGCCGCCTAAAGCGTGACAAAACGGTAAATGGGTTCAGCTCTGGAGGCAGGTTGAATGGAGAAATTTGGGGCCAGGGGAATAGTGGTTTAGAAATAGTTAGTGGGGCCAAGGAATGGCAGTTTTACAGCTGAGAACGATCCTGCCAAATCATTTTATTTCTGGGGTGAGCGAAGTTGGAGCCCACAGATCTGTGTTTTGTGGGTTTTATGTTCAGCTAGACATCCTTTGAGGGGAGCCCATCCTACCACACTGCTCTAACACAACCCCATCAAGATTTCTGTTAAAAACAATACCTCTCAAGTGGACTTTTGAAAGAGCAAAGGGATTGTTACGCAAGGAAGTACGGAGTAAGTTAGGATTTGATCTATACATGCTTTTATTTATCTCTATTTCAGGAGAGTCATTTTTCCCCAAATTAATTGTTTTATGCCAAAATGGCCCGTTGCTACTGCCACCCAGATGTCTAAAAGCTGTTGTTGTGACCTACCTTTCCAAGCCTATTAACTACCCCCTTGATTGATTGAATTATTCATCAGGAGTCTTTTACCTCAAAGGAATCCAGTGTGGGGCTAATAAAACCATTAGGTTGAAATTTAAGCCCTCCAAGGAGCATTAGGTGCCAACAGCAAAGTGGATGGTGGGGCCTAAGAGCGGGACTCTTGGCCTTACTCAATCCAGCTCTCCCTCAAGGCTGAAAAGAACCAAAATGGTGTCTCTTTGGCCTGCTAACTCTGTCAGTCTGTTCCTTCCCAGCTTCAGCCCCACCTTAAATTCCCTGTCTTCTTGCTGCCTCCTGCTAGCCTTGTCTCAAAATGAAAAGAATAGCACCTATAATAGAGTATTCTTTATAACAAAGGAGGGTTTACATGACTTGCTTAAGAGTGTCACTTCTGCCTCCCATCAAGACTGTAGAGAGCCTCACCTGGGACAGAGACTGAATCTGATCTGAATATCTGTATCTCCCCTAGTTCTTAGCATAGTGCCTGATGTGTAGTAATTACTGTAATAAATACCAAAGTAAATGAAAATAATACTTCAATAAAATCTTTTGATTATCTTTTTCCCCCCCAAAACAAAGAAAATCAAATGTAAAAAGGAAAAAAAAATCCTTTGACAGGATAATTGAGTGTTCTGGTCAAACCTTCATTCCAGTATTTAGAAGGCTTCCCTTATAACCTTCCATTGTGTTTCTCTCCATCTCCCCACTTCATTTCAGAGGCAGGAAAGTGAAAACTATTTTTCTTGGATAAGAATATGGTAGTCACAGAAAAGCTATTCCCAGGTGTTCATAAGCAGAAGCAGCATGGGCCTGGGAGACAGAAGGTCCTGGGTTCTAATCCCAGCTCTGCCACTGCCACTTGTCTGCCACTTGTCTGTGATGAGACCGTGGTCAAATCACTTAACTAAGCTGTGCCTCATTTACCTCATCTGTAAAATGGGGAAATAATCTTCTTCCTTCCAACTTAGACTTTGAGCCCTATGTGGGACAGGGACTGTGTCCAACCTGACTTCCTGATTTAATTGTATCTACCTCAGCACCTAAAATGGTACTTGACACTTAGTAAATGCTTAACAAATACCATAAAAAATTATATGTAAAATTCGGTCTCAAAATTCCAACTTTTTTAGTTCCAAATGACATTTCTCCTGAAACATTTGAATGGTTGAGGGCAAGGTTGAAATGAAGGCCTCAGAAATCCAGAAAATTTACTAGTGTATTCCTGGCCCAAATCACAAGCTATCCATGACATAGTAGTCAGGGGGAGAGCATATTTACTTGGTTTTGATCCAAGCTGCTGTATGAGGACTTTCTGGTTTATAACCACATTACGCTTGGCATTCTAGAAGCTAAATGTAGGAGGGCAATGGTAGCCTGGAAAATATCACATCCATGCTCCCTGTCCCCTCTCTGGCTAGGTATACTTCAGTATCTGTTCCATTTTGTCCTGCCTTTTGAGGCTGTTGTCACAGGTGCCACTTGCAGTTTTGTCTTTTATGATGTAGACACCAATCTGCGGGGAACATGAATGAAGCCACTGGGTTGCTCCATGAAGATGGATTTCCAGAGTCAAGTGCAAACAGTCATTTCCACGGTCTCTGTGAGCATTCCAGGTGGGAAGAGTTGGCAGGCTGGCCTCCTCCTGTTTGCACTCTTTCAGGACTTTCTTTGATAGAGTCTGACATTTTGGCAGTTTTCTGAAGACTTGCCCAGTAGTCCCACACAAGCTGCTTAATTAGTTCTTGCTAATTACAGCAGAATTAGGATTTCCACCAGATCAGTCCTTTTGTTGGGGCTCACCTTTTAGGTAGTTATTATAAATAGATGAACAGGGCTATGGGCCATTGTGTTAAAGGGTAACAATAAAGTGACCTATGTTTAATTTGTTTCCTTGGACTGTTGACATATACTCTCACTGATTCCTGCAGTGCCCCTGTGATTCTTGCGATGCTCCTGCGATGCGGCTAGGTCTTGGTGGTGAGGAACCTCAGTCCTGAGACTTCAGGACCAAGGAACTGCATGAAGCAACTGATTTCAGTGTTAGTGATTTGCATGGTCTTGTCCCTGTTCTTACTGGAGGTGGAGTTCAACAAGGTCTAATGGATAGAGTTGTCTTTCTTCCCTGAAGTCTGTTCTATTTTACTCTCCAAGCACCTAGGTAGACAAGCAGAGGTCCATGTTTCTTAATTCAGACTTGTGTATTGCAAATTCCTATCTCTTTTATCCAAAGAGAGTAATGTAGGGGGAAATGAAAGTTTCCCCTATTCCAAAAGATTCCTCCATTTAGCAATCATATTTATCGAGTGCTTACTGAGTGCAGAGCACTGTCCTAAGTGCTTGGGAGAATACAGTGTAACAGGGTTGGTAGATACTTTCTCTACCCAAAATGAACTTACACTCTAGAGAGGAAAACAGACATTACTAGGAGTAAATAAATTTCAATTACAGATATGTACATAATTATCTATGAAGCTGAGGGAGGCGTGAATAAAGGGTGTAAATCCTAGTGCTAGGGTGATGTAGAGGGAGTGAGAAAAGAGGAAAAGGAGAGCTTAGTCAGGGAAGGCCTCTTAAAGGAAATACGATTTTAGTAGAGCATTGGCCTGGGAGTCAGAAGGACCTAGGTTCTAACCCAGCTCTACCACATGTCTGTTGTGTGACCTTGGGCAAGTCATTCTCTCAGCCTCAGTTACCTCATCTAATAATAATAATAATGTTGGTATTTGTTAAGTGCTTACTATGTGCCGAGCACTGTTCTAAGCGCTGGGGTAGACACAGGGGAATCCGGATGTCCCACGTGGGGCTCACAGTCTTAATCCCCATTTTACAGATGAGGTAACTGAGGCACAGAGAAGTTGTGACTTGCCCACAGTCACACAGCTGACAAGTGGCAGAGCTGGGATTCGAACCCATGACCTCTGACTCCAAAGCCCGTGCTCTTTCCACTGTGCCACGCTGCTTCTTCTGTAAAATGGGGACTAATATAGTGAGCTCCTAGTGGGACAGGGACTGTGTCCAACCTGATTAATTGTATCTACCTCACCCCAACAGTGCTCGCCACATAGTAAGCTCTTAACAAGTATCATAATTTTTTTTTTTAGTAAGGCTTTAAAGGTGGGGAGAGTGAATGTCTGTCAGATATGGAGGAGGAGGGCATTCTGGGCCAGAAGTAGACTGTGGCTTGATGGATAAAGCACAGACTTGGGAGTGAGAAGGACCTGGCTTCTTATCCCAGCTTCACTACTTGTCTGCTGTGTGATCTTGGGAAAGTCACTTAACTTCTATGTGCCTCAGTTACTTCATCTGTAAAGTGGGGATTGGCTGTGAGGCACATGTGGGATGTGGACTGCATTCAACCTGATTACCTTGTATCTGTCCCAGTGCATAGAACAGTGCCTGGAACATAGTAAGCACCTAATGAATGCCACTAAAAAAATGGTTGAAGGATTGGCAGTGTGATAGATGAGATCAAGGTACAGTGAATAGGCTGTCAATGGAGGGGCAAAGCATGTGGGATTGGTTGTAAAATTCAATAGCATTTATTGAGCGCTTACTATGTGCAGAACACCGTACTAAGCACTATAAAAGGAAACCAGGGAGGTAAGAGAGCAGGGAGCAAGGTGATCAAGTGTTTTAAAACCTATGGTAAGGAGTTTTTGTTTGATGTGGAGGCGGATAAGCAACCACTGGAGATTCTTGAGAGTGGGGAAACATGGACTGAATGGTTTTATGGAAAAGATTCATGCAGCAGAGTGAATTTATTAAGAATGTGAAATTGACCTGCTAGTAATAAAGTAAAAAAGTGGATTATTATAGGTTCTAGAGAGTATGCTTTCTCAAGAATTGTCTTTCACTTTTTTTCTTCCTCAAATGGCATGGCAGAATGAGAAGGTTTCAAATATATATGAATTCAATATATTCAATATATATAGTGTGTGTATACATATCTATGTATATAAATCTCATTCTTCAACAGAGCTGACTGCTTTATAAAAAAAGGTTTTTAGGCTGCTGCACTGGCAAATTAAGTAGGCATTGCTCACCTTTTGGAATCTCTACCACTGACTCATTGGTGTTTCTGTGCTTGAGGCTCAGATTTACACCCACCTTATGTTCTTGTAGTTCGGCGTGCTCTTTCATACCATGCAATTAGTGACAGTGAATCTCAGTTCCTTTCTCCATGTGTTTTTTTTTTAAAGAACCTTTTGATGCTGTCTCAACTTAAAAAAAAAATCACTTTGTTTGGCCTTTGGATGGTTTCCATTGAATTTTTAAATTTTTATTAAAACCCCAATCCACAAAACTTCAGTATATTCTTCCAGCATTGAAAAATTTTCCCCTTTACTTGTGTTCCCTAATGAGCTTTCAAATGGAAAGTTTGGCCAAAATCCAGTTGCCCAAAGAACAAAATATTTCTTGTGGCACTTTCCTTCTTGCAGTCTTTCTCCTTTCCTGGGATCCTAAACACATTAGATTTAACATGCAGATGCAATCCTTGGTGATTCCATTATATTTGTGCCATCTCTGAAGCTTCCCCTTGGGCAAGTCACTTAACTTTTACCTCATTTGTAAAATGGGGATTAAATCCTTCTCCCTCCAACAGACAGTGAGTCCCATGTGGGATAAGGACTGTGTCCAACTTGATTAACATATCTACTCCAGCCCTTACACTAATGCTTGGCACATAAGTGCTTAGCAAATACCACTGTGCTGGGCAGCAGAGGCATGGGAGAGAGTCGAAGGCGGGGACTCAAGTTTACTGCATGGAAGGAGGCAATGGAAAATCACCAGTATTTTTACCAAGAAAACTCTATGGATCCCCTACCGGAAGATTACATATGGAGGCGGGGTGTTCTAGGAGAGATATTTCCATGGTGTTGCTATGGGTCTGAGATGATTCGACGGCATAAGACAAGGCAAATACCATAAAAAATCTGACCACATCAGGCACTGGCCTGACTAAATCATGCATTGGCCTGGGGGAATCTGAGGAAGCCTGCCTGCCTGAGGTGAACCTACCTTGCCTGCTTAAACCTAACCTAGCATTCCAGACCAATATAAGGGATGGGCTCACATCATTCTTGTATAGTCTCCCAGGCCCGTAGGTAGAGCCTCCACAAAGATTTATGCAAATACTCTTAATTTTAGAGTCAGGCCAAATTTCACTGTTAAGGAATGGACAAGAACTTTGTCATTTATTAAAACCGTCATTAGGTTTGCTTGGTATAGAAATATGTTTTAAAACAGGATTTAAATGAAATAGCAGAAGTCACACAAAGAATTTATTGGCCAGCTCCTAAATTTCCAGCAGAAGTCCACAGGATTGGTTCATATTTGCCCATGTGACCAGCACCATAATAGTGATTCTCAGCTTGTGTGGAACTCCGGCTTGGCGCCAAGGTCTTCTGAGACCCTTGACCTTAAACTAGAGTGAGTCTTGTTAAACACCTTCAGCATGCAGTGCTCAATCCTCATCCTTGCTCTAAGACCAAAACTCTTTTCTCTGCGAGCCTCATGGCTGGAGTCCTCCATGTGAGTTTACATTCATTTCAGTGATCTCTGGGCAATCACAAAATGACCTAACTCACCCTGCCTCAAAGAGGGAGAAGCCTGATGCTCATAAAAGGAAATTTCAAATTGCTGTTGAAAAATTGCCCCAGGTGGAAATGGCACTAAGTGGAGCATATTGAAATTGGAGTTTTGGTTGGAATTACAAAATAGAAAATAAAATCACAATAGTGTCTAAATAAAAGAATTATCTGACCATACAGCATTTTGAGGTATTTGATCACATTTTAGTCTGGTGGAAGATTAGGGGTGGAAGGATGGAGGAGTGAGTGACCATGAAGAATGCAGTATCTGAACCTTTTCTAGATTGTAAACTGCTTGAGGGCAGGAATCATGCTTATTTACATAGTGTAGTATAAGCTTATTGTGGGCAGGGAACATATCTACCAACTTTATTGTATAGCAAAGCGGATAAAGAATGAGCCTGGGAGTCAGAAGGTCATGGATTCTAATCACAGCTCTGCCACTTGTTTGCTGTGTGATCTTGGACAAGTCACTTCTCTGGACCTCAGTAACCTCATCTGTAAAATGGGGATTGAGACTGTGAGCCCCATGTACAACCTGATTGGCTTGTAACCACTCCAGCGGAAAGTCACTTTCACTTGCAAGGTGGCTATGGGAAATTTGAAATAGAATATTGGCAGACATGGTCAAGTGTAACTCCCTGTGTTAAGAGTCAGGGAATAAGAGGTTGGGTTATTTCCTGTTAACAGGCCATACAAACACTGTGAACTCACATAGGATACCTTAGGGCAATGTTATCCTCGAGAAAACCCTCAACTCTCTATGCCCCACAATACAGATACCTCAGTCTGTTTTCCTTTTCATTTCCAGCAGAACTGAAAGGTGAGGGAGAAGTCCAGGAGCTAGGGAAGGCTAGTCCAATCTATTCAAGCAGCTTACTTTGTGGCCACCTCTAACACCACCACCATCAAGCCAAAACAATTGTCCAATGTCTGCAGCCCTGCTCTCCTGATCATCATTTTGAGATTCATTGGAGAAAGGACTAATTGGCTTGTAGAGGGTAATAAAGGGTTTATTGGGAATCCTTGGCATAACTATAGCCTGACTTTCAAATGTTCATCTAAAATCCCAAATGTTTTTTAGTGACATCTCTGCTCGGATAAGGAAATAGTTTTGATGATCACTTAGTACGGTGCCTGGCCCATAGTAAGCACTAAACAAATACCATCACTATTATGAGGTAAACTTTTCCTGACCTGAATTGTTCCCATTCCCTTGCTACTTATCACTGGCAGAGTTAAAGGAGTATATTGTAAGTCTGCCTGGGGAAGACTCCCCTTATCAGCTTTAGTGGGGCCCCCAGGAAGTGCTCCTTTGAGAGCTAGGGAAGTACTACAGCGTGGCTCAGTGGAAAGAGCACGGGCTTAGGAGTCAGAGGTCATGGGTTCTAATCCCTGCTCCACCACCTGTCAGCTGTGTGACTTGGGGCAAGTCACTTAACTTTTCTGTGCCTCAGTTCCCTCATCTGTAAAATGGGTATTAAGACTGTGAGCTCCATATGGGACAATCTGATTTCCTTGTATCCTCCCCAGCGTTTAGAACAGTGCTTGGCACATAGTAAGCACTTAACAAATACCAATATTTTTCCAGCGCTTAGAACAGTGTTTTGCACATAGTAGCACTTAACAAATATCATCATCATTATTACTAAACTACTGTAGTCAGTTTAGAATCCTCCCTTAGTTGCTGGCTCAGAGGATTAATCTGACCAGAGGATCAGAACATTTCTAGTGGGATCCCTGAGGGGCCAGAGGCCTCTTTCCCACACACCAGCTGTAAGATACATTTTCCCAAAATGCGTCTATATGCTGTCCAAAAAGATGAGCTCTCATATTCTGTGAGATTCTCTTTCCTTTCATCCATTCCCCTTCCCCTTCCTGCCCAATTTACATTTTCTGACTGAAATGACATCACTAAGATGCATGAAATTCTTCTCTCTGCTACAGAGAGGGCAAAACCAGAGTATAAAATAATGCTTTACAAAGTTTTGAAACCTAAATTCTAAACCATCCTTGACCTGAACATTCACCCCTCTTAACCAGAGGAACCATACCTGTTCTTTTCCTCTTGGTAAATAGCGCTGATCACTTGAGTTCAACCTGAAACAATTTGAGTGCTGTTTGTAAGCTAGGATGAAAGTAAAAATCGACTCCCATGGGACTGGCAAGGGGGAATGTGGGTAGGGGGCCATGGTTAATACATAATGGGGAGATTCTGGTGGTCCTGGCTATCGGTGTGAGCCATCTCCAGTTGCTCAGACAGGCTGGAGGCCGTGACTCCAGGGCTCAGAGAACGGGAACAGTGGGACTCTGGTGAACCATTACCCCCTCCCCATCCCGGAAGGGACCCTGTGCTCCTCCCAGAGCCATGTTGGCTATCTGCAGTCTTGAGTTGGGGCCGGTGAAGTCCATCCCAGCTCCCATACCATCATGAAATTTGCAGTCCAGGTGGCTGCAAGTAAAAAAGGGAAATGCACACTTTGAGATCCTCCAAATCAATCCAGGAGTACTGGCACTTCCTCCTTCTACCACTGCCCCAATCCAGACCTTTACAGTTTATTTCCACCCCCGTTAGTAAGGAAGCAGTGGCAGTCATCAATGGAGCTAAACAAAATTACCTCAGGGAAAACATCAGCTTCTTTTCCCAATCTCCAGCCCTGGCACACAATGGAACGGACAACTGTGAAGAATTGATCATGGATCCACAGTGATTTAATTCTCGGTGATATTTCATTTTATGCAAATACCAAAAAGGGAAAAAAAAGGTGGTCATTTGAAAGAAAAGCAGGAAGAGAAAAAGAAATTAGCATTTGATCAAGCAAGAATCTTTTTGCACGCCTGCCAAGAGAATTAAAGCAAATATAGATGTTAAATAAAAGATCCAGGTACCAAAGAGCAAAATTTAATGAAAGCTGGAACTGTTAAATATGGATTTCTGTTGAGAAAAATGTCAATGCCTTTAAGAGTTTTCCCATTACTCTATTTTTAAGAAAAGTGTAGTAAAAATACATATTACAAGTTAACATTTTTCTTGCTTTTGTCCCATCCTTTTTTTTTCTCACCCCTTCATTGATCAAAAGCATTTTAGATTGAGTTTCACGTCCTGCTGCCACAGGCACTCAGTTCTATCACAGCAGGTCTTCCCTGTGTGGCCATCTGACTGGCTGGCTCAAGGGTTGGAGAGGATGGTTTGATACCCCGTCCAAAGGCAGTAAGTCTTTGAAGAGAGATGAAGTTCATTTCCTCCTCCACAGGAAGAGACTCCCCGGGCACCTGTTCTCACCGGATCCTTTAGTGTAGAAGAGCTGCGGACTGGGAAAAGCCTAGCGGGGAAGGTTTAAGCTCCAGTCACCCAGGAGAGAAGGATGAAGTATGCTGGGGCCCTTGATGTCTGCATGTCACTCCCGCACTGGAACGCGATTGACTTCAGAGCAATGCAGGGCAGAACAGAGAGCATCGACACTAGGATGGAGGTCTCTATGGTCGACAATGGGCCTTGGGGAGATGAAGGGTTTTGGAAATGGCGCCTGTCCAAGGAGAGGGTGAAGATGATAGGACGATTGGCATGCTGTGCCCGCAGGCTCGGTGTCCCGGGATTGCCAATTGCAGTGATAACCCTTAGCCGCAGAAGACACCCATTTGGGGATATCCAGTAGGTCGACGATAAAGAATGGGTCAGAGCAGGTTGGTCATTAAAGGCCGCCAGCACACAGTAGGGCTCAGATTCATGCATTAAAGAGATCCACTGGATAGTTGGAAAGCGGCATTGCCAAAGCAACTTGAGTTCTCCTGCGAGAAACTCTACAGCACAGATGCGCCTAAGTTACTCATGGTGCCCAGGACCTGTCCCTCACAATCAGTGACCCCCTTCCCCTGCTTTAGACAGTCTCTTGCTCAAGGTGTTGCGGACTGAGTAGTTGAACGAGGAAAGCTGATTGTAAGCTGTTTAGACTCATCAGCTCAGATCTTCTTCGCTCTTTCCAACAGCAGCAAAGTTACCACCTGCCCAGTGAATCCTGCTTTAAGGATCTCTTGGAGATGCTGTGGCAGGAGGAGTGACCCTTAACTCCCCAAATGGCATCATTTTAGCTTTTTAAAATATCTTCCTTGGGATTCCATCAGAGATGAAAAATGTTTTGCTGGCCAAACCAGCATCTCCATGAAACGTAGTTCTTTAGATCTAGGAAAAAAAAAATTACTTAGAGGTTCTACTCTTTGTCACGTATGTTAGGAGTTGGGGGTAGGTATACAGTTTCCCACTGCACAGCAATAACTAGATTCTGGAACAGTAAGAGTTCACTTTTCTTCTTCAGACTGATCCCTGAATGGGCTTGCTCTGTAGCAACTCTTCTTTGCCTCTTTCTTTTGGTTCCGAATTTATCAGACTCTCCTGCCCATCCATCTTGGAGGCTCATGGGGCAGGGAGGTTGGCCACCTAACAACTTGGAGCTGGTGGAACCCAACCTGGGTGGCAACGAAGGGGAGCAGAGAAATAAGTTGCCTTCTGTTCAATCTTAGTATCTCTCTAGGACCCAATTTTAACATGCCAACCTCCAAGGGTCCCATTGGATCCCAAACATCAACAGCACCATACTCTCAAATGAAACCTGACTGGCTGGTTGACTCCTGGACCCTGGATGCAATGGTGAGGCTGACCTGCTGGCACAGAGTTTGGCTTCCAGCTATTAATGTGTTTTGTCACCAGTCCTTACATCATTATGCTCCAAGACATGTTTGGAGCTTCATTCATTTTGTCCCCTGCTGCTTCCAACTCCAATCTGCCGTGTGGTGAAATAGGTCTTTCAATCCCATGTGGATGAGCTGTAAGATTCTTGATCCCAAGTAACTTTCCTTTCAGCTCCCACTGGTGCCCACTGGAATAATCATCACATTGCCGGTGGCCCCAGCCCACACATTTTCCCTCTCTTTCTCTTCCTCTAAACTGGACTCGGCCTTGTTTCTGATACTCGCTTGGCGCTAACGAGTCAGTGGTCCAAAGCTCAAGGAGAACCCAGGCCATTCTCCCCACACTGACACTGGGCCTCATCTGAAGAGTCGGCTGGCAGGGCCACGGAGTAAAGGCTCTTTTGCATCCCTCCCTGATGAGTTACTGTAGATGTCTTCTTTTGGCTAGATGTTAGTAGCTCAGACTTTAATGGTACAGATCCCAAATTACAAAGGAATGGTGGGAGAAAAAAGGGCTAACAGAATCTTGAAACCATGGAAATTAGTACCAAAAAAAAAATATTGCACACACTAAGATATATCAACAACCAAGTTAAAGTAAAATGGCACACTCTCGTTAGTGTTTCCGTGACTCCATGTTCAGAGAGAGTTTATGAGTCTGTTAAATCCAGTTGCCTTCCCTTTATTGCAGGACAGACTGTTATTTTTCTCCCACATATGGTTGCAGTAGAAAACAAAAAGGAAAATGGATTTTAATGTTTCAGGAACGTCCATCAAATTGTCCTGGTGTGGTGGTTGATTTTCATTTTTGGCACTGGAGGGTTTGGGATGGGACTGGGGGGTGGGGAACTCTGCTAGCCCCCAGGTGCTCCATCAGATTGAATTATAATCCTGTAGCTCCCAAGGGCATCCCGGAGCTGTGGCTCATGCATGGAATTGCTTGCATGGATTTGGGGAAATCATGGCTGACGACCCGGCCGTTCTCTCCACTGCCTCCTGCCCCGCTGTTTCTGGGGAGGGTTGCCGTCCGTATGGCTTCATTGATTGATTGCTGTGGGATCAAACAAAAACCCTTTTTAGGAGGACCAGGGGGGTCTCCCCTCTGTCCTTTGCTGTGACCATAAAGCTTTCAAGTAACCAGACAGTCAAGCCTTATTTATCTGAATTTCTCAATGCCAGCATGCTTATCTACTTTTGCTCAGTGCTTTAATAATTAATAATAATAGTAGTATTAAGTGCTTACTATGTGCCAAGCCCTGTTCTCAGCGCTGGGGTAGATACAGGGTAATCTGGTTGTCCCACATGGGGCTCACACTTTTAATTCCCATTTTACAGATGATGTAACTGAAGCACAGAGAAGTGAAGTGACTTGCCCAAGGTCACATAGCAGACAAGTGGCAGAACTGGGATTAGAGCCCACAACCTCTGACTCCCAAGCCTGAGCTCTTGCCACTAAGCCACGAGTGGAACAGTGTTAAAGGAATCCAATTTCCTGGTAAGAATGAATGTTAATAGGGAGGGAGGAAGGTTTGAGGGGAATTTCTTTCACCAATTAAAAGAATATCTTGTAGCTTTGAAATAATTTTTTAACCATTTAGTGGACCAATAATGATTCGGAAACTTGAGGGATATGTTAGGCGGGAAAGCACATAATTTAGTTGCCAAAAGCATGATTTTCCTAATTTTCTTTCTTCTTTTCTTGCTACTGTTAAGCACTGCACTCTTATTTGTTGAGTGTTTTTTTGAGTCGGGTGACTGGCTGATAAAATCACAAGTTAGAGATGTTTAGGAAGGACTTAAACTGAAGTCTTCCCCTCTAGACTGTAACTCACTCTGGGCAGGGAACATGTCTATCAATTCAATTATAATGGATTCTCCCATAGAAGTTTCTCTTTGTACAGTGTTCTCCACACAATAACTGCTTCATAAATGTGATTGATTGAACTGGCACATTGTAAGCAACGATGGCTGCCACTCAAGTGGAAGTGTCACCTGGCTTTTGCCAAAGGTGCCAGTTTTTTAACATAACGTTAGTAGAATTTATGTGAGTCATGTCCCTAATAAACCAGTAATTCCATAACAAAACTATGTTAACCAGGGCGGCTTTAAGTGAAGAGTGGTTGTCTGTAGCATGGGAAGTTTTGGGGAAGAGATGTAGCTTGTTTTATTTAGGAAATACTAAAAAAAATTGATGACACTGAAGAAATCTTTCATTTTATGGGAAGCTTACATGGCTTCATTTCAACTGCATCCACTGTATTTTAACTAAGAATCCTAGAATGCGGGAGCTAAAATTGCCTTGCAAGTTTGGTGACAATGTCCTGGGCTGGATTTGCCCAAAGATATATTCAGACCTTATAGTCCCTCTGTGAGCTGTGGGCAGTGAGTGCTGCCCTGGGTCCTGTTTACAGTTTTCAGAGCTCCTCTAATTATCTTTCCCATGGTTGCCTGTTGCCTCCAATCTGGCCCTGGTCATCGGGAAGCATTTGCATGTTATGAGTGGGGTATATTCCAGCCCTGGAATACACAACCAACAGGATTGATGATATTTCAAGATGATTCAGCCAGATCTGTCCCATATAACACCACACCCCCTCTCGGTATGCATCCTCTCCACTTCTCATTGCTTTGATTTATTTAAATCTCACATCAGGGAGGAAGTGTTAGAAATGCCATATTCAGCTAAATTAAACCTTTATAAATACATCTAAAATACAACTGTAGCAATATTATGTGGAGATCCAAGGAATTAACTGCTATTTATCCACTCCTAAAATTATTTTAAAAACAAACATAAACTTTATGAGTGTAGGTAACCCGGCCTAAACCCTGAATTCTCTATAACTCTAGATCTGAAGCAGCATGACCTAGTGGATAGAACACGGGCCTGGGAATCAGAAGGACCAGGGCTCTAATCCTGGCTCTGCCACTTGTCTGCTGTGACCTTGGGCAAGTCATTTCATTTCTCCGTACCTCAGTTGCATCATCTGTAAAAATGGCGATTAAGTCTGTGAGTCCCATGTGGGACAGAGACTGTGTCCAATCTGATTAACTTGCATATACTCCAATGGTTAGAAAAGGGCCTGGTACATAGTAAGCACTTAACAAGCACCATAATTATTATTATTATATCTCCACCCCCTGCAGCATTTTCCTAGTACACAAATAAGATATCCATATTGTCTTCACATAGCAGAGGAGCCATCATTTTCCTGTCAAATCTATAAGCATTCGATATGTCCATCTTAGATCGCTGTTGGAGTGAAGATAGATGTTCAAGAATATGAAAGACTGAAGAAACTCATCTAGATGTCCATGGACTCAGTGTCCAGTTCTCTTGCACTGGTTTTCAGGAAATCGAAGTAATAGATATGACTTCTAGGACTAATCTGACCTATCCCTTTACCTCCAAGTAGGCCAGCCTTTAAACCACTCCAGGTAGGGGGATGCCCAACCTAATTTAGGGACTTTTTAGGGAAGAAGAGTCTACAGCCTTCTGGTGTATCCCTAATATTTTGGAGATGATTGCCTAGAATCAATTGATCAACTCACCTATATTTATCATGTTGCTTTGGAGGTAACTGCTCCATCTCCATGGAATATATTTTATTTTCACTGATTTAGGGGCCAGGGGAAAGATCAATGTTATTTCCACTGGTTACAATAGGAACTATGGAAATTGAACTTTTCGTAATACGAAAACCATCACAATCCCTAAAGGAATTCTAATATGATTTTCAATTCATGTTTACTAAAAAACCCTAAAACTGAGCAAATGCACACCTAATCTAAAATCTCCTTCCTACTAACAGTGTTCAGGATGCATTTGATGAGCCAGAGGAGGTGCAGAAGTGGCCAACCAAATCATCAGAGAATTGGAGCAGTTTCTATGTGAACATAAGCTGAAAAGATCAGGATTCTTCAGTCTGGAAGAATGATGGTTGTGAACCATCAAGACTGAAGATTACAAAATCATCAGGGATGTGGACAAGGCAAATGGAACTGTTGATCAGCAGGTTTTGGGGGAGCCCTAGATAATAATAATGTTGGTATTTGTTAAGCGCTTACTATGTGCAGAGCACTGTTCTAAGCGCTGGGATAGATACAGGATAATCAGGTTGTCCCACGTGAGGCTCACAGATGAGGTAACCTTTTTCAGAGGTAACTGAGGCACAGAGAAGTTAAGTGACTTGCCCACAGTCACACAGCTGACAAGTGGTAGGTTCACCCAGTAAAGACTGAAAGGAGGAAGTTAAAGGCAAAGCATTTGGACCTTATGGAATTTACCACAGCAAACTGAGGCAGATTGAAAATAGTCATAAAGTAAAAAAGGGTTAGAATTAGTGCAGTGTTCTGCTTACGGTAAGATACTGATTTGGATAAATCCTTGGGCAAATAATCCAAAATGGATTATTAATGGGAATGCTACAGTATTAAAGGTAAAAGCTGGGAGAATTAGCAGACTTCGGAGGAGTTAAATAGATATATGGATAATAGGTCCATGGCTGGTTGGTACAGGGAGACATGAGAAGGATGAAAAGTGAAAGCCATAATCATGGAAATCAAGGAAGGCAATGCTTCTTAAGTGTTCTTTGGTGTTATGGTTAGAAACAGAGTACTGAGCCATTGATTTGACCCTGGATGGCATTTCTTATGTTGTTAGGAGGCCAAACCATTTCCCGCTCCTTTTCTAATAGTCATACAGTCTTATATGGTCTTAGCATAGAGTGTCTGCTAAGAAACTAGGGACCACCTATAGTTAATGGTCTTCATCTTGTGCTACCAGCTCTCTCAGCTGCTCATTAATTCCCTGGAAATGATCTGCACCTCAATTGTTGTTGCTTAAATACATTCTACATTAGCACGGTCACTTTTAATTATGAAAGGGCATCCCTCTCCTGGGGAGAAATCATTGCGTTCATTTCCAGTGAGAACAGGGTGATGATTAATGAAGGAACTCTGGGGTCCCTCTCCCCTCTAGCAGAACAGTCTGCTTCTTCCTTCTTTTAAAAAAATATCAACAGACAGGCCAGATTTGTGATCCTGGTGCACCCTTCCTATTTTAGGAGTTTAGAAGTGCCTAGCAGTAGCAAGATACATAATTATCCAATTATTTAGATAATTTATACTCAAATGATGTACTTTTGCCTAAATTATACCATTATTTTGGGCAGGTTGTTTGGGCCAAAGTGTAATTTTACATCTCCATTTTCCAGATAATTTACTCGTGAAGATTCAAAGCATGAGCAGGAGAGAGGAGAGTGGAGTTTGATGAGGGAAATAAAACTGTAAGCCCAGTGTTTCCACAGTCCAGTGGCAGGAGTGAAACAAGGGAAAGTGCAGGTCCCTGAAGTTTGAGCAGAGAGCTCCTCTAGGCCTGTGCTTTTCAACCAGTAGAGTTACTTTACAGATCATTAGCTTGGCCCACTTGAACTTTCACCTCATTAATGAAATGAGAGGGACTTGTTTATTTCGGGTAACTGGGGTTCTCCAATGCTCTTATTTACATGTTTAAATTTCTTATTCCAGCACTTAAAAGCCCCTATTACTCTGCTTCCTTCTCCCAGATAGGCCCTATGGGTACAGAAGGATGACTGGAATGATGATTGGAAAAAAAAATTTCAAGTTTTAGGATGGACATTATTAGGTTAAAGAAGGGACAAAAGAAATCTTTAATGTGACAGCATCTGTGTAATCTCTGCAGGTTGACATTTTGTCAGTCAGATGGGGATGAAGTGTACATAGGGAGTGATTGTGGGGATGTGGAAGAGGCAGGCCAAGAATGTAGCTGGGAGTGGGGTGAATAGATCGGTTAGGCCGAGGGAACTTTGTGTGTATAAAAAGGGATGCGCGAAGAGACTTGTGAGGGTTAGGGTTCTCTCCCAGCCGGTTCAAGCCTGTTGTGGAATCCCTTGGGTGAATACTAGTGTGGGAAAGAATGGATCCTTACACTAGCCCTATCCTCACCCTATCTCCACATGGCACCCCAAAAAGAAGGATCCCATCAGGATGACTGTGGGGATCCCCTTAGTGGCCAGGATCCTAAGCTCGGCTCTGGGGAGTTCCACACACAAAACAATCAGGTGATGTTTCTAAAAATGAGCACTTGGTCAAGCCCACCTGGAATCTGTTATATTATCTCCTCCAAAGTGCTTAGTACAGTGCTCTGCACACAGTAAGCCCTCAGTAAATATGACTGATTGACTTTGAAAGGACTAAGAAAGGTCAGATTTAGATGCAAAACGGCAGGGTTTTGACTGGGTGACCATTTCTTTATTCATATCCACATTTTATTTGCTCTTTCCCATTCATGCAGATTATGAGGGCTTTTCAGTTATACAAGTCAGTGGAATGCCTGCGGAATCCCTGAATTTAGACACTTTAGTGACATTTCAGATTGACAGTTGTCATTAATCCTGGAGTGATAGGTGGCAGAGAACAGAGGGATCAAGTCAAACCAAAAGGTTTCCAATTGTGCAGGTGACTGGGTTAACTCTCTGGGACTGGCACAAAAGCATTCTGCAGGAGCAATCATACACTTCAGATGACTTCTAGAAGTGTAGTTATCCTGGATGTTGGCATTTAAATCAAAAGCTCTTTGTTCTCCTCAACCTTCCCCTCTTGGACATAGAGATGTTTCTGTGTTAAGGGTTGCAACTTCCCTCGTTAGGCCTCTGATGCCCTGTTATTTCTGTTGTTAACAGCTTTTCATTTTCATCGAGATGTGGACAGAGGCCACACCACTTGCAAGAAGAACACATTTTTCCACAGACAGACTGGACTTTTGAACATTCAGGAGGACCTGGGTTCTAATCCCAGCCCCACCACTTGTCTGCTGTGTGACCTTGGGCAAGTCACTTCACTTCTCTGTGCCTCAGTTACCTCATCTGTAAAATGGGGATTAAGACTGTGAGCCCCACGTGGGACAACCTAATTACCTACTCAGCTCTTAGAACAGTGCTTGGCACACAGTAAGCGCTTAACAAATACCAAAATAATAATAATAATGTCACTTCACTTCTCTGTAAAATGGAGATTAAGACTTTGAGCCCCATGTGGGACAGGGACTGTGTTCAACCTGATTAGCTTGTATCTACCCCAGCACTTAGAACAGTGCTTGGCATATAGAAAGCAGTTAATGAGTACCATAAGTATGAATTATCATCCCAATTTTTGGAGTACAAATGATGCAAGTGGGCCATGGGCCATTCACCTGCAGGTATTTCAGTGGGCATGAGAGGGCAGCCTCAATGTCTCCTGGGCATCATAGATGAAAAGATTTAAAAATTGCCTCTTGAAGGTATAAACATGGTGACTCCTTCGTTCATTCCCATTTTGCTCTTCATATCAGTGTGTGCTCCCATTTCTCTTCCTCTTCCCCCCCTCCCCGCCCCCCACAATCCCTGTGAGGCAGTCACTGGAGGTTGGCATAGTCACTTTGTCATCTGTAACCCAGCTTCCCCCTCTGATTTTGGGCTGCCCCAGTCACTAAAGGCAATTTTGGAACCTATGTTGGACCAGACAATGGGCAGGAAAGGCCTGGGAATAGGATGCCACCTTCATCCGCTTTGATTCGCTCCGAGACTTGTAACAAAACTCGATTAAGGCAACCAGCATGGCTAGTCCAAGTCCTCCAATCAGGATGTAGAAAACCCCAGCCACATTACTGAGACTCAGTGCACTTGTCTTATCCTACGAGAAAAAGGAAGAAAAGGAAAGGGAATGGGGAAGAGAGAAGAAAGTGAACCAGCATGCAATTTGAAACTGTACCAATGCAAATGTTCATCCTGACAAGCCTATTCTTGCCCTCCTGAACTCCCACCCAATGTGTCTAACATCCTTTCCACCCTGACTTTATTGTATATAACATACTACTCCCTCAAATATGTACATAAGGACTTAAAAGGAGGCTTGTAATGCAATTTGGGTAAAGGGCTGTGATCTTTTAATTTGGGATTTATTAGCAAAAAATGCCTAATCTGAGTTATTGATTGAAACCCATTCTTCATCTTACTGACATTTACCTTTACCCGATGTCAATCCCCCCAAATAACCTATTCTTTTGGAAATGCAGTTCCTTTCCTTCCCAGATTGTTTCCCCCGCACCTTCTGTTGCTCAGCAACACACAGAAGCGACTGATATTTTGTTTCTCTGTGTGATATTCAGGTTAAGTTGGTGCTTGAAATGAACTTTCCACAGATATACATTTGGTCTATTTATTAAGACAGTTTTTGTAGGTGTAAGGGAGAGCAATTGATGTCTATCTCCAACACATCTAGATCCCCAACAAAAAAAGATGGTATTAAATGTTGAAATAGCTTTTAAATAGAAAAACTGCTCTATTAAAGCCTAATTATTATGCTTAATGAGACCCATTTTTCAATTTTACACTCTTACTAAAATGACAGAGGCCACCCAGTTGCCTGGGTTTGGAACTCTTTGTAATCATTTGGCTGACTGAGTCACACCAGTCTCTAGGTGAGTGGAGACTTTGTGGGGGGGAATGCTTGAATATGGGTGAAAAATGGTATGGCCTATGTTCATTCTGCCTCTCTGGAAGTTGAATAATAATGTTGGTATTTGTTAAGCGCTTACTATGTGCAGAGCACTATTCTAAGCGCTGGGGTAGATACAAGGTAATCAGCATGTTCCACGTGAGGCTCACAGTTAATCCCCATTTTACAGAGGAGGTAACTGAGGCCCAGAGAAGTGAAGTGACTTGCCCACAGTCACACAGTTGACAAGTGGCAAGCCTACCTTTGGCTAATTACAGAGCATTCTCCCCCATGCCTAGGCAAGTGCTTTAAATGTCCCAAGAATTTCTGATTCTCACACAAAGATTTCTTATTGCTTGCCTTCTTACAGTGAAGGTGTGCCAGGGCTTAGCAAGTCATGCCTGTGGTTTAACAGTAGGGCAGCTGTGGTATATCTGTGCAATGTTTAGCTGCTAAAACAGCACTTATCCATATTCAGGAAAAATACTGGCAATGGTAGAAATCTAAGATGAAGAAAATCACTATTCAGGGAACATTTCTGTTTTCTCTCAGGTGCTTAGTACAGTGTCCTGCATTCTGTAAGCACTCAAATACCATTGATTGTTTGGAAAATACAAAGAGTCTCTTCATCAGGCTCTTAATAGGGGTGAAAATGAGCTGAAGAGATGTAAAAAGAAACCCAGGTATTTAAGGAATAATTATTTGGCCTAAAATAGAGGTGGAAGTTCCCAGTTATAAAGCAACAAAAATATAAATTCTAATTTCACAACCATTAAAGCATATTCAATTTAAATGAAGAACAGTATTATTTGATTAGAATTATTTTACAACTTCCTGACACAGGCTCAAATAGTCTTTGGTTAGCTTGACTTTTAAAAAAAATTTCCCTGTGTGGTATGCTTTTGTTGGGTTGTTTGCCTGCTTTTGTTTTTTTAGGTAGAGTTGTGGACCCAGTTAACTTGCAGAGCCTCGATCCCTTGTGGACTCCTGCCCCTTGGGAGTTACGGATTGAGTTTAGGAAAACTATGACATTTCAAACCCCCAGTTTCTGCCCTTGTTTTATTCTGTAGATTGTATGGAGTTCAGCAGGGTAAGTTTGCAATTTTTCCTTGCTTAGTAACTGCTGAGAGCAGAATAATAATTGTGGTATTTCCTAAGCATTTACTATGTGTCAAGCACTGTTTTAAGCCCTGGGGTAGATTCATGGTAATCAGGTTGGACACAGTTCCTGTTGCACATGGGACTCATAGTCTTAATCTCCATTTTAAAAGGTGAGAAAACTGAGGCACAGGCAATTTAAGTGACTTGTCCAAGGTCACACAGCAGATATATGGCAGAGCCAGAATTAGAACCCACATCCTCTGAACTTCCCAGATTGAAATTGTAGCTGTGAAGGGTAAAACACTAGATGAAAAAGTGAATTTTGCTTTGGGAACTCAAGTGCATCTTGATTGCCATTTCCATCCCACAGGTAACTCTGTCAACCATTCAACTCTGCCTAGATTCTGTTTTCAGATCTGTTTAAATGGTTAAATCTGAACACCTGTCTGCTATTGGTTCTTTATTATCTGCAACGGTTGGCTCTTTCTTTCTTTGATGCGGCCTGGTGGAGACAAGGACTGCAGGCAGACCAGCATAGTGGGTGGTAATCGGAAATGGGTTGGTTTTTTCACAGTTGAGGTCTAGAAGGTCAGGATACCAAGAGGCAGAATCAAAAACAGCATCCAGAACTGACAGCCCTGTGTGCGCAGTGTGTGGAAGGAACTGACGGTCACACATCAGTCTCTTTAGTCACACTGCGCTCTACTTCCTAGCCTTTCTCTGGGATTCTTAATGCTACAAAGGGGTTTCCCTGAGTCAGCTCCAAATCTGAAAAGGCTGATGGCCAGTGGGAGATAGGCAGCAGCAACGTTCTGCTCAGCTGGAGACAGGCAATGGCAGCATTCTGCATAGAGATACTCTGTCGGTTTCTGTGATTAAATGTCACTGTCACTCTTTCTCCCATAGCTGTCCTAGGAATACTTCAAACACTGAAGCGAGACTTTGCTCAAGCGCAAATGCTTTTCTTAATGCCCCTACCCATTATTATTTGATTCCTGGAGAAGGGCAATTGGGAAATGGACATGGAATCTAATGGTCACCGGGATCTTTAGGGGATGATTGGTCTGGGATTTCCCTTACAACTCACATTTGTATATCCTCTATTGGGGTTGAGATGAGGTATAAGCACTCCCTTAATTTCTCTCCTCTGATTTTCTAGATAGCTGCCCTGTGTGGAGAGAATCTCAGCATCAGCAGCACCTTCTTTGACTACAAAGGACATATCCACAAGACCAGTCCTACCCTAAAGACCCTGAAGATCATCAGACACTGTGTCCATCCTCCCACTGCCCTTCTCCAGGAATCAAGAAAAAAAAGACAGCAATGGTAGGGAACTTAAGAAATGCGTTGGCCTCTTAACAAAGTTTGTGTAAGTAAGGGGATACAGTGATGTGATTGGGGGTGCTTGCAATTTATCTCTGTGGGCACACATGCTCTATCTGAAAATTGCAACAAGGCTTTTAAACCAGTGATTTTTTTTTTTTAAAAGAAAATCCGCATCACAGGGAAGCCAAATTGTCCTCCCTGTGCCCCGTCTCCTCCCACCTACGGCCTGGGACAACTACCTCTTAGCAGCTGTTCCCCTGAGGAGCCAGCCAGCTTGTTAGTGGGAGTGAAAATGTCACAACTTGTCTCCTGCTGGGGATAGAGAAGTATAGCATAGGCAAGAATGACAGGTGAAAAGAAAAATAAAAACTAGTCTTACAGAACTCTTGGGCTGGTTACCATAGTGACAAGGCACCTTCCATCTGTTCCTTTTAACCCACTGGGCACTGCCTCTCACCTTATGTGTCATTCCTCATTCATGTGGAAGCTCTTTAAAATTGGGGATTTCCTGGTGCTTTTGTGGCCTGGCCCCTGACCTTCCTTTCTTCCCAAAACAGGCATCAAATCAAAGAAATTGGTACCCAGGCCTTCAAAAGGCAACCACCCCTCATGGCCCGGAGAGAACTGGAGCTGCTATGAGAGCTAGTTGGTGTCAATGGAATTGCTAGGAATCAGCTAAGTTATTGTCTGTGCTGTAAGAAGCCAGCCCCTCTTCCCAAGGAATGAGGGGAAGCACAGGCGAGTAGAAAGAGCGCAGGTCAGAATACCTGGGTTCTAATCCCGGTTCTGCCAGTTGCGTGCTGTTTGAGCTTTGGATTACTCACTTGATTTCTCTGTGCCTACGTTTTCTCATCTGTAAAATGGGGATTGATTAAATGACCATGATGATGATTATAGTATTTAAGCACTTACTTTGTATCAAGCACTGTTCTAACCACAGAAGTAGATACAAGTTAATCAGGCCAGACACAGTCCCTATCCCACATGGGGCTCACAGGCTTGAATACCTGTTCTCTCCTTCTCCTCATGTGAGGCAGGGACTACATATAATTTGATTAATTTGTGTCTACCCTCGAGTTTAAAACAGTTCTTGGCCCATAGTAAGTGCTTAACAAATACCATAATAAAAATAGTGACCATGTAGGCCTCGTGTCCATATAAGAATGTGAGCCCTGGGTAGGACAGGCACTGGGTCAGACTTATCTTGTTTCTTCCCCAGCACTTAGCACAGTGCTGGTAATGGTAAGCACTTAACAAATACCACAATTACTGCTTTTATTATATGGGTTTAAAGATTTTATGAAGAAAAAATACCCCTGGAGGAGTAGAACTATCATGAGCCATAGATGGATGTGATCGGAGTGTGGATTTGTGCAGTCAACTCTCAATCATTCATGGATGTGAGGGAGAGTTAAGTGTGGGATGTGAAATCCTCAGGTGATGCACAAATCTCATTTTAACTAATAATTTCATCATAACCAACTTGGCAGGTTTCTTCTTATTATTAATAATCATATTTATTGAGCATTTACTGTGTGAAGTACTCTATTAAGTGCTTGGGAGAATACAATATAACATCAGACACATTCCCTGCTCACAACCAGCTCACAGCCTAGAGGGGGAGAGCTATCCCCAACCTGAAGGTTTCTATCTGTAACTTCCCCTGCCTCTCTACTGAGAGATCAGGGAAATAGCCATGACATGGACATCAGAAGAAAAGTCCAATGCTTTGTTCATTCTAGCAACAGGTAGCAAGAGTCTGATGCTTGGTTCATTCTGGCAAAAGGTAGCAAACCTTGAATAATCAAGAGTTGACTGGAAGTGGTTCCTAGGACTCCAGGAGCAGGAATTGGGAACATTACAGGTTCTGAAGTTCTATTGGAAGAATAAAAGGGAATGAAAAAGATGTCTACATGTGGGCTAATTCCCCAAATGAATGCCATCCTTCCTTTGGGGATTGTTTAACAGAGATTCAATGAGGATGAACAATTTGAAACTCTCACCATGAGAATGGCCTAAGGGCCCTCTGCAGTTAGGAATCATCAGCTTGTAAGTAGCACTTAGTGTTTGCTGTACCTGGTCTCGGCAGCACTAACCTCTTTTCAACAAGAAAAAAAAAATCTCCTCTGCCCTAGTTGCAAATGAAGCTTAGAAAACTGGTAACTTTTCCGAGTTACTCATTCACTCTGAATCCCTGAAGTTGGTTCTGTCTTGGCACAAAGCAGCCCAGTTTTAACTATGCCCTTTGGATTCTGACAATCTGACTTGACCTTCCAAAAGGTCTCCGGAACCCCTCTGCTCTTCATGTTTCTCCAAACTGGGAGATGGTGGCCTGGCTTGAAAGGTACCCTTTTTGGATTGCTGGTAGTGTAAAGGAGATCACCGGGAGTCACAATTCTCGGTCCTGACCCAAACTCTTTCGGCTGTCCCAGTAACCCCTGGAGTTTTGAAACTTAGGCCAGGATCATCCAGTGGCCTGGCCTGAGAAATTGTTGGGTCTTTGGCTCCCAACAAAAGGCAGATTGTGCTAGGTGCCAGAATCGTCAGCTGGGAGAAGCAGTGCTACTTCTCCTATTGGTAATTTACTTTAATGTCTGTCATCCCTACTAGATTTTCAGCTCTGTGAGGGTAGGGATCATGAGAAGCAGAATGGCTTAGGGGATAGAGAGTGGGCCTGGGAGTCAGAAGGGCCTGAATTCTAATCCCAGATCAACCACATGTCTGCTGTGTGACCTTGGGCAAGTTACTTAACTTCTCTGGGCTTCAGTTACATCATCTGTAAAATGGGGATTAAGAGTCTGAACCCCATTCAGGATAGGGACTGCGTCCAAACTGATTAACCTGTATCTACCCCATGCTTAGAAGAGTGCTTGTCGCATAGTGCTTAACAAGTACCATTATTATTGTTATTATCACGTCTACCCAACTCTACTGATTTACTCTCCCAAGTGATTAGTTCAGTGGTCTATTTACAGTAAAGCATTCAATAAATGCACACAGTAAAGCGCTCAAGGAAACAATGTGGCCTAATGGATAGAGCACGGGCCTGGAAGTCAGAAGGACCTGGGATCTAATCCCCACTCTACCACTTGTCTGCTGGGTGACCTTGGGCAAGTCATTTCACTTTCTATGTGCTTCAGTTACTTCATCTGTAAAACTGGTGAATAAGACTGTGAGTCCCATATGAAACAAGGTTGGCCCTGTGTACAACCTGATTTACTTGTATCAACCCTAGCACTTAGTACAGTGTGTGGCACATAGTAAGTGCTTAAATTCCACAATTATTATTATTATTTGCAATAATAATAAAAATATTGATTGATTGATTGCTAATCACTTCTCCACTTTGGTTTAT